>NC_134869.1:23730247-24058580 GCF_049852395.1 Peromyscus maniculatus bairdii | reverse complement strand
CTAATTTAGAAGATCATTACAATGTGAGTTAAGATCATCTATGTATTCTATGTGTTTATTCAAACCACCGCACTATTCTTCAAGAAAGCTTACGATGACCACTGAATTCAGAACCAGAGTCCAAACAGTGAACACCAAATTATCTCAACAAGGCATGCTATCCTTACACTGCTTCCCAACCCTGCAGCTGGGAGCTAATTAAATAGCTCAGAGTGCCTCGCTGAACCTTAGTACTGCATTTACAAAACAACTTCAGAGGACATGCTATTAAAGTCTGGGGTTTATCAGAAGGAGCCAGCATTTTTTTTAAAGCAGCCCTTAAAATTAACATACTGGATAAGCTGCTTATTATAGATGGAGTCTATGAGATCCTTCATATAGATCCAAAAGTTAAGCAGTGAATTTCTAAGCCAACTAATGAGACTATTGCACTGAGACTAAAATCTAAAAATAGCATTTTAGATAACCCAAGAGCATTTTGAGAAGTAAATTTATACTCTATATGGTCATTTCTAAAATGCTAAAAGCCACATTGATAACCACTAATATACTGGAATCTCTCTGGGCTGAAATGTGGAGCAATTCTGTACTTAATTAACTTAGAAACATACCAGTGATAATGGGAATGTGTGAGAAAAGGATATTTTAAATTACTGTGAATTATACTTCTCCCTTTAATTAATCTGAATAGTTAAGCTTTAAAATTCATATCAAAATATCCCCAAAATAAATAAAATCTTACTTTGTAAGACAGGGATGACAGCTATCATTATTTAAATTATATACAGTAAGGGGAGAAGTATGATGTAGAACCATTTAGCAACTGGACTCTTTGGAGGTCATAGAAGATATCTACCATTGCTTGCATCCTGATGTACTGGATACTCAAGAAGACATGGAGAAAACTGGTGAGCTCTTTACAGTTCTTCTCACTCATCTCTAAAATGGGAGATACAACATTGAGCTTACCTTTCTTCCAGCGATATAACAAATTGCAAGACCAGGTTGGGAACAGTTCAGCATCCCTGAAACCTGCTACAGGTAAAAGCCATTGTGTACAACAAGACCTTTCATCTAGACGAGGAAGCTATCTGACCTGTGGTGGCACGTGCTCCTATGTGTGGGTTTCATCGATGCAAAAAAGAAGAAAGCTGGGGGGGTTATGGGGGGGGTCTATGTCCTTAAAAATAGTCTTCTTACTGAATTATGAAGCAGTAAAGTCTACAGATAAGTGTAGGATGTAGCTAGAGTTTTCCTGCCTTGCCCACAGTCAGGACAAATCTCTGTCACCCGCCAGTCCCACAGCCGCTCAGACCCAACCAAGTAAACACAGAGACTTATATTGCTTACAAACTGTATGGCCGTGGCAGGCTTCTTGTTAACTATTCTTATATCTTAAAGTAACGCATTTCTACAAATCTATATCTTGCTACGTGGCTCGTGGCTTACCAGCATCTTCACATGCTGCTTGTCCTGGCAGTGGCTGGCAGCGTCTCCTTCTGCCTTCCTGTTCTTTTATTTCTCCTCTGTTAGTCCCGCCTATACTTCCTGCCTAGCCACGACCAATCAGGTTTTATTTATTGACCAATCAGAGCAACTTGACATACAGACCATCCCCCAGTACAGCCAAGTGCAGACCATCTCAGACACCTGCACTCAGGCCCATGGTCCTAATCATCCTCTATGCAAACCTGCTGGGTAACGCCACAAGGAACCCAAGAAGGGCTCCCACAGGACATACATTAACATCCCACAGCAGTAGGATGCATTTACAGGATCGCAGTAGTGTATGAACTAGATGGGGTAGAAAGACAATCTGCTGGTAAACTTTTAATAAAGGGACCGCCTCTGGCTTGCCAATTTTTTTTAAAGTGTGTGTGTGTGTGTCTGTGTGTGTGTGTCTGTGTGTGTACTAGAAGATCACTTTCTAGTTGAAAAATCGAGTCCTTCTTCAGTGTATGAGAATGTCATACTCTCTTCAGCGACTAGGTCCCTATCTAAAGGCCCTGAACACCATCTTTAATAATTGCAAGTAGGAATTAAGCATTTCTTCAAGACTGGTCTTTTAACAACTAATGAAATAAAAACAAAGTGACTATTCATTATCATGGTAGTTTCTCCCCCCCCCCCCCCCAGAAGGTTTTACAGTATGAAACAAAGCATGGACTTTTACAAATACCTTCTCTAGCTGATGGAAGCCAGGCCCTCCCTTGGTAAGATTCTACAGTGAGAGCTTGCCTTTGTCCACCAAGCCACGGCTGCCGCTGGCTGGTTGATTGGTGGCTGTCTCCTCATATGCAGGATGTATAGCTTGGAAGAAGCCCTCAAGGCAAAAAAACATGGGATGCCTTGATAAAATGAGATACCAGGAAGGAAATGGATTTTTTGAGTGTGAAATGATCGAGAAAACGAAGTCTACTCCTGCTGGCAGGAAACGCACGGGGTAAAATTTAGATAGTATGCTAAGGACAGACAGCATGATGGGTTTAGAGGAGATCTATTCAAAGGATCTTTAAGTCACCAAGGCAAAGATGATCAGGATGCTGAACTAGTGTAGATATTGAACACAGGAAGAGAGACCTAACAGTTGTCTGCAGATACCAGGGATATTAGCTGGAAAAGATAGTTTATCTACCCATAGGTAATTATTTGCTTGATAGAAGCAATCTTTCTTATTTATTCAATGGTTAAGTAACTAGCTACATTTTGAGCACCATAATAATATGGTAGGTATGACAGACACAAGGATTTAGTCTGGTAGGAAGAACAACAACAACAAAAAAGCAATTCTAGCTTAGTGTGTTATGTACCAAGTATCCTGTGGGGGGGGGGGGCTTAACAGAGGAGATGATGCTCATTTTGAAGTTTGAATTTTGGAAGATCAGCTTGAGCTTGAGTGGTAAAAAGAGAGGGCTTTCGTGTAGAAGGAACAACATATGCAAAAAAAAAAAAAAAAAGGAAGTTGAAGTACTAGCTTTTCCCACTGATTACAGGCTAGTTATAATGGCTAGAGCATAGACTATACTGGAAGCCGATGATAGGAATGAAGTTGGAGAGATAGGCTAGCAGCAGCATTGTAAAGGTGATGGGAAGATGGGAAGAAATTTTCCACTTTCCAGACAGCTGTGCGGCTTAACACCTATCATCCCATTCCTCAGGAGGCCGGGGAAGGAGGATTGTATCATCAAGGCCAGCCTGGGCTACTTCATCCGTTCTAAGACAGACTGAGCTACAGAGTGAAGACACCGTCTCCGAACAAATGGAGGAAACTAGCAGTCATTATCCATATCAACAACAAAACAGGGAAGGGAGTAGTAGAGATGAGGAGAACCATTAAAAGATGTGAGTTCTATTAGATCCTGGTATCAACAGATGGCTGTGCTGTCAAGGACCGTTTCCCTGGTGTGTTACTGCTACCAATTGAAACATCTGAATCAAATAAAATATCTTAGAATGTTAAAGATGAAATGTATATGCATACATGTAAGTATGTGTCTCTCCCCGCTGATAACCCTAGGTGGTGTGTCAGGGAGAATACAAGGGGGAAGGGAGATAGGATAGTAAGAGAGTTAAAAATAATGTAGTTAAATATAGAAGATTATTACAAACACACATTTGAGGCTAAAAGGAACAATATAGTGGTTAAGATAAAAGAATGGAAAAAAAGAGAATTCCCCTATAGGACAAATTCTTGAACAATGCATAACATACACACACTACTTGAAAATTTTATACATATAAAACTTCCCATTATATATGCCCATGGTTCCTATACACACTAACTGATTTAACTCTACAGATATGGGTAAAAGTACATTTTGGATCTGATATGAATATCCACTGAAACTAAAACTGTCACATCCACTCAATTGCCATCAATGACAATTAGAAAGTATTGATCTGGGAAGGAGCCAAATGGCAAAATCATTTTCCAAAAAGAAACAAAACCCTCAAAATAAACACACAAAACGCAACCCTGTAAAGCCGCAAAAATGGTGGAGCCTCAAAATGGCCTATGCCGTAAGATAACATGATAGGAGACCTCAGACTCTCTTTCTGTGTGGGCAAGTTCTTGGTCCAATATTCAAGAGCTCTATTTTTGGAGGCTTTCTATTTCTCCCTTGCTGCCTGTGGGTGCCATCTTTTGAATACCAACTACTCTCTTGCAGTCCAGGTTCCTTCTTCCGACCGCTCCATTCCAGCAACATTTCCGGAAAGACCCAGGGTCACCTTCTCATTCTATACACTGAAGGACTAGATGTCGGGATGAACGTTAGGGACCCAACTATTGGAGGACATGGTTTTACTTAGCAAGCTGTCACTCCTCTGTGGGTCTCAAATAATAGCACGTTTAGGAACTCCCTCCATCGACAGGTTTAACTCTTTCCTTCCAAAACAGCTTAATACGTCAGTTGCCATCCAATGACTTTCCGTTGTGCAAACATTTCTCTGTCAATTTGCTTCCTCCCCCAAAAAGGGATGTGTAGCAATTACCCAGTTCACATTATTGTGGTGATAGTGACTCAGGACATTGAAAGGCATGTGACTTTTGGACGTTCCCCTCCCCATCCTTTCCACTATATTTCGCATAATGCATGTGCTAATTGCAAACCTCCTGTGAAATGCTTTGTCAAGTTTTCCATGACTGCAAAGATGCGTAGACTTTTAATCCTGTACGTGGACGAAAGTCCATTTTGCTCTGTTGTTTCCTTGTTTGGCTGCCAAGCTTGCTGATAGCCACCTAATGAACAAAGAGTAAACTATTATCGCTTTAATTGGTCTCCACTGGCTAATTCATAGGAGGCTTTCAGAAACGCATTTATTATATAATTAAGAGATTTGCGATTCCTTTTAAGTCATTGGCCATAAAAGGCTTTGTTTAATATAATAATTACAGTCACTTCTCCTGTTGCCCTGGGTCAGCAGCCTACTCTCACCCTTGGAGACTGTTTTCTCAAAGTCAAAATTGTCTCTGGTTTCGCTCTCCCCGCAATCTGCTTCCTTCACAGCCCACATTCTGTTGCCCTTTGCGTTTGTAAAACCCATAAGCTCGTCAATTGTAAGAAGACTGAAATCGCCAGTTTGTTTGTGCCCATTTCCTCCTTCCTTCCCTAATCCTCACATCCAAGGCTTCTACTTGAAGACTCAAAACTGTAGCTTGGTAACCCTAAGCCATTGTAATGCATATGCTAGAGGGAGGTTCTGCATTTTAAACGTGGAGCTGACAGTAAAACATTTTTAGAAGTCAAAGTTTTCTCCTATTGCGTTTGTTGAATATTTGTCTCTAAGGCTTTGTTCTAAACCATCCTGCACTTTACTTCAAGCTACTTCATCTTTGTTTTGTTTTGTTTTTTTTGTTTGTTTGTTTGTTTGGTTGGTTGGGTTTTGTTCTTTTTTTTTTTTCTTTTTCTTTTTCTTGAGCATGTAAAGATTCTTTCTTGGTGCCTATACAAGCTGTTCTATATCCCTTGTCAACCGGCAACGCTCACATTTTGCATTCTTGGATTGCCCGGTCTTACCTTTATCTCTTATCTTTACTCAGACCGCACAGAACTACTTGAGCATGCTAAATGCAGTTGACATTCTTCGTTATTTGGTAGGGAGTTAGCTACTGTTAGATTTAGCACAGTCGTGTAGGAGCTGGGTGTGGTGGCTCACACTTGTTATCCCAGTATTATGAGATGGAGGCAGGAGGTTGGTCTGGGCTACACAGTGAGACCCTGTCTCCAAAGAACCATATCCAACAATCTGACTGCACACTGCTGGTGATAAAATATTCATGTTGATAATGCTGATAACATTGTGAGGGCTAGAAATGCCGGCATCTTAGTGCTGCTACGGCCCCTCGCCCAGTGGGAGTAGAACTTGGAGTTAGACACTTGTTGGTTTTTTCTTTCTAATGTTATATTGTAGATCATTCTGATTTCAATTTTAAGTAAAATGAAAGCAAGTTATAAAGCTGTTTCTATAACCAGTGAAAAAACTGTGTTGACAGTCTCCTATTATTAATGTATTAGTGGTACCCTTGCTTTTGTTTAAAGACTTTGTTCTGTTGTTCATACTAGGTTGGACAGCCACTAAACTGGTGGGGAGACAGATCAATCTAAGTTTCTGGAGCGCTTTTTTTCTTTCAGTATAAATATTTAATTGTGTCATGAGAAATTCTTATGAAAAATTGTGACACACGCGAGGATTGATTCTCCCTGTAAGTAGGGCAATAGTTCCAGGTCTGCAAAAAGAACTAAAACTTTCTAAGCCTTTCGAAGTGGTGACTCTTCTAGGCACTTGAAATGATTCTCTTTAATCTTTGTGGTACCTCACAAACTAGATGGTATCACCCGCCATGTGCACATGAGTAATTAAAAGTTAAATAGCTTACCCCCATTGCAGTTAGCGCTGAGAAGAACCAGGATTACAACACAGGACTGAGTCTAAAGTTCGTTTCCTTTTTCATGTTCTTAAAATAGGCCCTTCCTGCTCACGCTGAGGGTGGAACTCAGCTCTGCAATAAATTATAATGCTCACTTCCAGAGCCCACTGCTTTGGAGGGAAAGAGCAAGGGTTCTGGAGTTGAAATTCCTAGACTCCTAACTCAGTGCTACCCCTCAACAATTGTGGTAGTGAGTATTACTGTTTTATAATCTGTAAAATGGGTGGGAGTATAAGAGTATCCACTCAATAGTGTGGTTTATTAGGACACAGAGAATACATATAAAGCAGTCAATCAAGTGGTCAATAGTAGTGTTTTATAGATATTTTCAAGGGTTTTGATTTCCCTATAAATGTCAGTATTTGTGGCTGGGTTTGCTTGAGGTCCTGGGTTTGTTCCCTGGCACTGGAAAAAAAAAAAAGTTAGCTCTTTGTATGCATAACCTATAAATTTTCTTGCTGGCTACTTATGTCTGGCTCATTTGGCAATCACTGTTCTATTTTAGATCCCTGCCCGATTTTACCTGTGTGTTTTTTTTTTTCATTGATGCATGCAGAAGATTGAAAAATGCCTATAAATTCCCCACTAATCCTCCCTTGGAGAGCGTTCTCCTCTTGAAAATAGACTAGACTTGGTGACCCGCTTAAGGAACCGGCCAAGACAGAGTGAGAATTGGAAGGCTAAGTGATAGGAAATCCACCACATGTCTCTGAATACTCATTCAGAAGAGTCTCAGGCAAACAAAAGCACTCAGACCTCCACTTTGGAGAAGTGTAGGTGACCCTGGCCATCAGACCCACAGAAGCCTGGTCTTCCAGTCATCCTTATCAAGTAAAGCTGTCTTAAGTCTTCCAGACCAGGTCATCTGCCCCCTCATTATCACTGAATGTCCTCAGTGAGCAGAAGACTCTCCCCCACTGAGCCCTGCCTCAATTGTTGACCCATTAAAGTCATGAAATCTAATAAAATGTCCGTTGTTTTAAGCTATAACATGTGGGAGTAACTTATTGCATAGCAATGAATAACCAAAGTATTATTTTTATTTATTATTATAGTATTATTTATTTTATTTTTATTTCTTTATTTTTGCCTATTTAAAAAAAAAAAAACTATTGTGCCAACAACTGTTCTGGTATGGGGTTAGATTTATCTATGAGTGACCTAAGCAAGATTATTGCTGTCAATATGGTTACTGTATTAGTCACAGTTCTCAGAGAATGCAGCCAATAGGCTAAGAATATAAAGATTCATACAAAAGGAGATTCACTGTAGGAAATCAATCATGCAGCTATGGAAACTCAGAAGTCCCATAGTCTGTTGTCTTAAATCGACAGAAGTGAGAAAACTTGCGGTAATAAGCCTGAGGCTGAAGACCTTGAGGACTCATGGGTGGGCTGATGTCCAAGTTTCAAAACTGAAGAACCAGGAACTCCAGAGTCAAGGGTAGGAGAAAATGTGTGTCTCAGCGCTAGTTTAAAAAAAAAAAAAAAAAAGCAATTTTCCCTTTTCTCAGCTTTTCTGTTCTATTTAGACTCCTAGCATAATGAAGGAATCCTAACCATTTTAGAAAGGGTAACCCATGTTGCTTAGTCTACTGATTCAGCTCTCCCTGAACCCTCTCACATCTCACAGACACACCTAGACAGGATGCTTTCCTACCTCTCAGAGTATATTTAGTTCAGTTAAGTTGGAAAATCCACTCCATTAAAATTAACCCTCACAATCCCAATCTACTAAAGGCACAGACAAATTCATAAATCTCACACAGCAAATAACCAGTGTAAGCAGATACTGACAGGTATAGGCCTGTGGGGCTAGCAGAAATTTGAAGGGAATTTAAAAATTACTCCTCATTAATCCATTGACCAATTAATCAAACAAGTGCTTAGTATTGCATAACATAATCCATAATGTACCCTGAGGTAAACATACATAATAATAGTATTCAAGGAATACGCCATCAAGGGGATGCTCACCTAGAGCTATATCACATAATAATATGGAAATTAGCTCATCTATGTAGACACCAGAACTTCCCTTTTCACTTAAAATATGCGTTTTCTGAGAACTTCATATATGCATCCAACCAAATATGGTTATATACAATCCCCACACCCCTATTATTCAGATTTCCCATACTATATCCCCTTCCAACTTTATGTTGTTATTGTTTTACTTTTAAATAAATCTGCTATATCCAATGAGTGCTGCACATATGTGTGGGATGGTCCCCTGGAGCTTGAGAAAACTACCAATGGCCACACACACCCCCAAGATTCTCCTTCCCACGGCAGCCATCACGTAGGGGTGGGGTCTGGTGAGCTTGTTCCCCATTCATGGCGGATGGTGACTGCCTTGATCTTGTGCCAGTCTTTACTCATATAACCACCGCTGCTCTGAGTTCATGAGCTCAGTAGTCCTGTTCAGAAGACAAGGGACTTCATGGCCCTCTGCCCGTCCTCTGGTTCTTACATTTGTTCCGCCTCCTCTTCCTGGATGTTTCTCAAGCCTTAGCGGGGTTAATGCAGATGATCCAGCAGCAGCTGAGCAGGTCATGATTACTTATATTTGGCACTTTGACCAGCTTTGAGTCTCTGCATAAACTGCTCCCCGCTGCAAAAAGAAGCTTCCAAAATTGAGAGAAACATAAATCCATAGGTACAAACATTTATTTAAATGGCAGTATGACAACATGCCCATTTAACAAAATAGCAATGATCGGTGCTAACCAAGGGCCTCCGGCCTCACCAGATTCAGGCCTTTGACCAGGTTTATAGTAACAGGCATGAGTTTTGCTCTGTAGAAAGGGCCTCCAATCCTATCAGAGAGCAGTTGGTTACCTCATAACTGTTATACCGCCATTGCACCAGGGGGCACGTATGGCCTGGTGTGTTGGTAATGTAGCACGCAGGGTCTAGGTCTGGGTAAGACCGCCAATGTTTTTTTCTCCCTCAGCAGCCTGCATAAGACCTTCTGCCATCAGTTAAGAAGTTTCCTGTGGCTTTGAGCCTGGTTTGAAAAATTGTATTTATTCAGCTATTGATAACTGTTCTTGTCACAAATCTTACTGATTCTACTTACCCAAATAGATATTGAATTTCCCGTCACCTACACCTACACTCTAGTTGCCTTGATTCAGGATTTTATGTCTTCTTAGCCAAAAGGACTGTCATCTCTCCTGTCTAGAATGCTTGTACCCACCCTGACTGCAGAGGGACAAATTTCTTAAAATGCACTTTAGGGTTTTTACTCCTACATTCCAGGCGTTGAATTCATAACAAATTGTATTGACCATACTGTATTTTAATTTGTACTGAAGTCTGTCTTAACCCCCCACTGCATTACTTAGTGTAGTGCATGGCATTTCTTTCATTCAGTTATTCATCCAATAATCATATATTAAATATGGGGGCAGACAGTCTGCTTCAGTCCCTGATGAGATGGACAAGGTTTCAGACCTTGTGGGGCACGCAATATAGCTAAGTAGTGGGATAATAAAAGACATAATTACTGTAAAGTCCAATGAACATAATGATGGGTGAGTGACGGGAGGCCATGGAAGTATGTGATATGAAGTTGGAAGAAGGTTTCCTTGAGGCAGTAACATTTAATCTGAGAGTTGGAAGATGGGTTAGACTCATCCAGATTCAGAGATGGGAGGGTGGGGCAAGGAGGGAACATGGTTCCTTTCAGAGGAAATAGCTTGTGAGAACTTCCAGATGCCACCGAGAAGGTGTTGAAGGAAATTGAAAAATACTGTAAAGTCACCAGCAAATATGTATTGAATGAGTACATCTGGGAATGTGAGTCTGTCTGCAGCTTTTGAATTGTAAAACAAACTTTCAAGAACAGCTCGTGGTATTCCTTAAGCACGTAAATGCAAGCAACTGCACTTCACTTTATATTATTAGACAGTCCAGGCTAATAGGCAATAATGTCAATAAGTGCTTGGATGCCACCGTCTTTGCTCACTGCCTGTATACAGATGCGCCCCACAGTGCCCTTCTGTGCTAAAAAAAAAAATTATCCCAACATGCTTTGTGCCAAGCAATGAATCTGATTGTTCTAACGCTGTGATATCCAGGAAGGCAAACCACTAATCACTTGTGGCTATTGACTATATGAAGTAAGATGAGTCCAGATTGAAATGCTGTAAGTATTAAATGTAAGCTAGATTTCACAAAGTACAAAAAGCAAAATACCACATTAACAATTTTATATAGATTACATGTTGAAATAATTATGTTTTGATTTATAGTTAACTATGCTAATATAATCAATGAACTTGTTTCTTTTACTTTATATTTTTGGTTGTGAGCCTAGCCTTTAACGGCTGAGCCATCTCTCCAGCCCCTACTTTAAAATTATATATATGGTATGCATAAAATATCATTGGAAGCCGGGCGTTGGTGGCACATGCCTTTAATCCCAGCACTTGGGAGGCAGAGGCAGGCTGATCTCTGTGAGTTAGAGGCCAGCCTGCTCTACAGAGCAAAATCCAGAACAGACACCAAAACTACACAGAGAAACCTTGTCTCGAACTCGAAAAACCAATATATATAATTGGAAAGTACTGGCCTAGGCTGTTCAAAACAATCCTGCTTTTTTCTTTCTTTTTAGGCTTCCCCTACAGGTAAGGATGCTGTGACACTGTTCTATTTAATAATACCTGAGCAGATGTCTGCTGTGGGATTTCTAGCAAAAGCTTTATTTTCAAAAAGTCTTTGAACATTCCTGTTAAGAGTTTATGCTGCACGTTTACTCTGCAGTTTCCCTTTTTTTTTCACATTGAACTATGAATATAATGGCTATGTCTTATATAGTTCTTTCGTTGCTTCTTGGTTTTTCATTTCATTTTTTTTTTTTAATAATTTATTTAACTTTATTTTATGTGAGTTGGTGTGAGGGTGTCAGATGCCCTGGAACTAGAGTTACAGACAGTTGCAAGCTGCCATGTGGGTGCTGGGAATTGAACCCAGGTCCTCTGGAAGAGCAGCCAGTGCTCTTAACCGCTGAACCATCTCTCCAGCCCATCATTTCATTTTTTAAAATTAAAATGTCATTACATCACTTTCCCCCTTCTCTTTCCTCCCTCCCGTTCTGCCCATGTATTTCTTACTAGCTCTCAAATTCACGGCCTTTTTTAATTGTTGTTACACACACACACACACACTCCTAAGTATATAAATACCACATACTCAATCCATATGTCACTTGATTGCACATGATTTCAGGGCTTACCATGTGCTACTGGATAACCAGTACTTTAATATCATTTCTTCGTGGCCCAGTGCTCATGGGAAAAATCCCAGCAGGATCCTAGAGACGATTTTCTTTAAAAAAAAAAACAACAAAAAACAAAACATTGATTCATTGCTACTACATCCCAAATGGCATTTATTTATTTATTTAAAGTGATCTTGCTCCTACATTCTGCTCCTTGTAGTCAGATAGATTATTAACTAATACACTTATATCCAAAGCCAACCTCAGGATGAATTGGGGAGAGCCAGCATGCCTGCTTTGAGCACTGTGTCTGGCATGCTGAACTACATTGCTAAGGTAAATTTAAAAGATCACTCTTGAGTCTGTTGAGTTCCCATTAGTTTGGGGCAGCTGTCTCTGTGGTTTTTCTCATCACGATCCTGACGTGGCTGGTTGTGTGGCTATCCCCTTGCGTCCTCCTCTCACTCTTTTCTTTCTTTTCCCAAATTTCCCCTCCTGTTGATGCTCTCTGCCTGCTAGTCCTGCCTATTTCTCTCTCCTGCCTCGCCAATGGCTGTTCAGTTCTTTTTTAGACCATCGGGTGTTTTAGACAGCCAAGGTATCACAGCTTCACAGAGTTAAACAAATGCAGCATAAACAAAAGTGACACACCTTAAAATAATATTCTACGACAATTTTGGCTCCAAAGCACTTACATCAAGTGTTTTCTGAAATGTTACTATTTTAGTGTGTGTTGTGGATCTCTAATGTGGATACTATGTCAAGTTATTAAATACCGTGTTCAGATTTCATTTACTATGAAATTTTGCTCGTGACACCTGTTACCATCTTCTAAGGTAGATCTTTTATTAGAACAATATGGTAAATTCTAGATGACTGTGTCAAATGTTAAAGAAGTTTCCTGTTTTGGCTAAGAGTTAAATGCTATTAGCTACACAATTATGTCTTACATCCAGGTTTCTGCCTCTTTGTTGTAGGTGTTTCATCGGATTCAGATTTTTATGTTTGTCTCTGTGTTTTCTATAGCCTTCCCCCCCACATCCTAATGAACCTACTTTTTGACTAATGTTATATTATTCACCAAATAATTCTACCTCAAATAACATTAGTTAGCTTCTTATTGAGGACCTTGGGCCTTTTCTAAGGTACTTAAGCTCAAGGGTATGAGTGTTGAGACACTTACAAGTTATTGCATATTACTTCTAAGATCTTGGCTTGGCTTTAAACAGAGAAGTTGAGTGGACTCAGGTCCAGCTATAAGAGAGAAGAATACAAAGAAGGAGAATTAAAAAGGGAGATGCAGAAAATCACCCAGTACCAGCAGAATTAATTTTACCTCCATTTCAAAGAGAAGTGGTTGCTAGTGAAAATACAAACATTGTGGACAGATTACTGATGATATTGGAACAGAATGGGTTCTTGTGAAGAAATATAAGCCACTGAAAGCTTGGGAAGCCTGGTCATTAAAATACATTTGAAAAGGCTCACAAGTACTAGAAGCATTTGGCTTGTAACATCTGATGCTTCTTCTTTTTGATATATGCAATGAGTCTTGATTCTGCCAAGTGTTTACAAGACTGAGCCAGACACTTTAGCTTTAGGCCATTAAATCTCCATCTGCAGTATGAAGAGACTGACTAAATAAACCCTAATTCTGGGGACTAGATGGGAGTAATTAGAACTATGGTCTGGACTAGGGAGTCAGTAAACTTTTGAGGTCAAAGGCATGACAGTAATAGATAGCAATTAGTATAGGTTTTACAGGTCCTGTGTACTTCGTTGCAGTTTCTCAATTTGTCCTTTGTATCTTACAATAATCACAGAGAATACAATCCTCTCCCCTTATCTGTGTTGGATATGTTCTAAGACAACTAGTAGATGTCCCAGCCATGGATAATAATAACTGAGAGAGAGAGAGAGAGAGAGAGAGAGAGATTTCCTTACATATTCATACTCTTAATAAAGTTTAATTTATAAATTAGACACAGTAAGACATTAAAAAACCAGTAGTTTCTAGAGAAAGGAAAAATATTGAACGGCAAAAAATAAGAGTACTGTGACTAGTCTTCTGGTAACTGAGAGTACCAAGTACATAAGAGGCAGATAGCACATATTGTGTGGATACAGTGGCCAAAGGGATGGTTTGTGTTCTGGGAAGGATGGGTAAGGATGCTGTAAGATCTTGTTGTGCTAATCAGAATAGCAAGCTCTTTAAAACTTAGGAATTGCTCATTTCTAGAAGTTTCCATCTATATCCAGACAACAGTGGACAGTGGGTAACCATTGTTACAGAAAGCAAAACTATTGATATCGGGGAAGTACTGTATTTAAGGATTTGGGAATAGAAGTATTCAGATAGCATTTAAATAAAAGTGGGCTATGATTGGCCGGTTCCAAGCTTAGACAATTAGCGTATTGTTGCTACCTTACACATATAGACTTAATGTTATCTCACATGTGACAGTGATTGCTTTTACAGGCACATTAACACCTCCATAGAACCCACAGCCGATACTAGTGTAACTTGTATTTCTATGGCTTCTATAGCATTTACTATGGAAATCCTGTACTTTTTTTTTTTTTATAATTAGTCTTTGTTTTCCTTATTTAAGAGCTCATGCTCCCAGTCACACGGTAGGAAATCCACTCACCCCTTGCAGAAGACTTTAATGCTCATGTTAAAATCACTTCACATCTTGTGCCTTTGTGGATGTGTGAGTTCGGCATGCTTCCATCTGTAAGGAGCAAAATCAAACCAGCAATGATTCAGTCATCAGGATAGTTACTGTTTTCTTAAGAAATCTGGAGCGAGGTAGAAGTTCGGTGAGTCAGTAAGGATCCTGAGTCTTTTCATCCTGCCTCCCATCCTCCCAAGTGTGTTGCCTTTTGTCTTCCAACTTCAAGTCTCATAGGACAAGATGACTACCACCACTTCAAGCTGTATGTCCTTGAACAAGTATCCAAAGCAGAAAGGGAGAGGGAGAATAAAACAACCTCCTCTTTATATCCCTCGTCTTTTATCATCAAATGAAATCTTTATCAGAAACCTTCTAGCAGAATCTCCCTTCTCACTGGGCAGAACTAGGTCACCCACCTCGGCTTCAGATCAGTCACTAGCAAAAAGAAATGAAGTTTCTGTGATGGCCTTAGACCAAGTGTTGACAAACTGTGGATAGTGGAAAAAAACCCCAGCTGGGACCTGTTTTGGAAATAAAGTTTTATTGGGACACAGCCATGCATGTTCATATTTATATCAGCTATGACTGTTTTTGTGCTAGCACAGGAAAGTTGGTCAGTTGTGACAGGATCCTTGCAAAGTGTGACATATTTACTACCTGGCTCTGTACAGAAAGTTTTCCCTCCTCTGACTTAGACTGTCACTCATCCCATGACACCACAAAACCGGGATTCTTGAAACAAGAATAACTTTAGATGACAACCAGCAACGAGATCCCCACTGTACTTATAAGATGGCTTATATGGTTAAGTTAGTGAAAATGTCTACAATTAACCAACAGATGTACTTTTTGAAAACCTTTTTCTACATCCTCAGTTTAGGCTCTTCCCCTCGTCTTTCCACAATTCCACCCAAACCTTAGTAACATCTTAGATCTGTATTTTCTCTCTCTCAATACTTCTTTTGGACTATAAGAACTTAAGCATTCTTCAGACTCCAAGGCTCTGGAGTGAATATAACATAAGATTTGATAACTGAGTAAAATTGTGTTTGTATTTGTGTGTGTGTGTGTGTGTGTGTGTGTGCGCGCGCGCGCGCGCGCGCTCACATGTATTTTTATACACGAGGAGATAAAGTCAACTTCTTGACAAAGCATTCTTCAAATACCATCTCTGTTGTTGTTGTTGTTTTCCAACAGGGTATTTTACTGACCTGGAATTTGCCAGGTAGGGTAGGTTGACCAGTCAACAAGTCCCAGGCATCCTCCTGTCTCTGTGTCCTCAGCACTCAGGTTACAAATGGACACCACTGTGCCTAGCTTTTCTACATGGGTTCTGGGAAGGTTGAACAAGGTCCTTATGCTTGACCAGCAAGGATTTTACTGACTGATCCATCTCTCGAGCCCCCATACTTGTTTGAGACAAGGTTTCACGTACCACAGCCTAACCTCAAATTTCCTATTTAGCTGAGACTGGCCTTGAACTCATGACCCTCCCAGCCTCCACCTTCTTATTGCTAGGATTACAAATGTATGCTACTGCACCTGGTTGAATTTCATTAAAAAATATTCTGTATCATGCACTAAGGCTGCCTCCTGGCCTCATATTGTTCATGTTTCTAACTTCCTTCCCCAACAAGCCACTGGGCCTGGCTGGTCTAGGAGAGATGCAGGAAGGATTTTCTTGTGAGCTGCTTGTGCATTTGGCTTGTGACAAGCTTAAAAGACGAGACTGCTTTTTAGTTTGTTTTTTTTTTAATTTAAAAAAATTTTTTTTTATCACCACACAATCTCCTATTCCTTTGGCCTCTAAAAAGCTATAGCTTTTCATTTAGGTGTCACAACAGAGGGGTTTAAAAATAGAGGAACAATGGTCTAGGATATGAAGGGGACTATCTCCCTTTGTTGAACAGCCGTTAGAAGTTAGCTCCAACTTTTCAGGTCTAAGGTTATGGGATGTGTTTAACTCACGGTTTGAGAAAAAATTCAACTGGAGTGAAATTTGCGAGCACAGAATTCTATGAGTTGGGGGCACATGGGCCTTCTATGACCCATTTTGTAGGTGACAAATTCAAAGAAGAAATCATTCAACCGAGCTGATCTCACTGGGCCTCTCTTTCCTCGGAATTATCCCACCGCACAGGGAGGAGGTGGGGGAGAAGAAGAGCTCCAAGGGTCTAATTACAAACCGACCTGCATAAACCCCTAAACCCTTCCGCGTGCTGGCTGGACCCCGTCCCATGACGCTGTGGCAGCTGTCGATTCCCCTGCGGTGTCTCTACCCAGTTGGCTACCCTCCCCCCGGCAGCTGTCACCCCTCTACTCTTACAGGAGAGTGGAAGAGTGTCTTCCTCACTGCTGCTCACAGCTCTGTTTCCGGATCCTGCTGTCAGCCTGCCTCTTGGTTTACAGGCGCGCGGCTGCCAAGGAATCTGGAACCTTTCCTACCGGCTGCATGCAAGTAAGTTTGACGGACACAATCATACGTCTTCCTAAAAAGGTGGCTTCCTCGCTGCTAATAATAGGTTCCGCAGGATGGACTCCAGACGTCGTGACCTTCTCCTGGAGGTGAGGTGGGAGAGTGTCAATTGTGGCGTCCCAAGTTTTCCATCTCAATGTTGTCCCCAAGAAAACCGGCCGTCTGGGCAGCAGCTTGACCTCCTGGGAGCCTGGTATTGTTCTAGCCCACATTTTCCAAGTGAGTTAATACTCTGAGTCATTTCGTCCTTACCTCCAGGCTCTTCTCCATCACTCGGCCCAACATATATATGGATATATTATTTATATAATAAATACTATCAATATATAACATATAAACAATATAATAATGATATATAATGATGTGTATTTATATATTATATGGTGACAATATATTATAACATATATAATATATTAATATTAAGGATATTAATGTGCATACTAAGCCTTGATTTTTATAACACTAAGGCGATAGTTGAATGCATGTCCGCCTGTCCTCTTCCTGTCCACAGTGTCTTAGCCTTAACACATGTTGGCTGACTTGGAACCATGGAGGAGGTACTAAGCAAGACGTGGGTTAGGAAGGCCCAGTACTCGCAACTCTGATATTGTCCTTTATTCATACGCTGGAGTCTTAGCAGATGTGTGCCATGCTTAAGACTGCCCGCTCGTGATAATGGAGAACACAACCGTGCAAGAGGCACGGCCGATACTTGAAATAGTACGGATGTTTCACAGGGTGTGAGTGCTTCTGACGGCCAGAGAGGGCATAATTCAGATAAAACTGCAGGAATTTGACAGAGAATCTGTGCTTGAGTTATAAATTTGGAAACATTCCCCATAGAGATGACATCTGAAGTTCCGCGTGAGGTATTTTATTTATTTAGTCAACAGAAAACATGGTAAGTACCAGTGTGGTAGAAACTGTCCTGGGTTCTTACGAAATGTGAAGATATGAGAATGAGGAAATATTTCATGGCTATGGTTTCAGTTCTGCAAGAAGGAAAGCGTTCTGGAGAGGGATTGTGTTGATGGTTGCACAACACGAATGTGCTTGGTACCACTGAATTCCATACTTAAGCATGATTTGGATATTGTTTTTTGTTGTGTCACTGTTGAGACAACATTTTGCTATGTACCCCGGGCTGGCCTCAAGCTCATGCATGATCATGCCTTAGCCTCTCAAGTGTTGGGATTAAAGGTGTGTGCTACCATCCTGGGTCACAATAGTACATCGTTTGCATATTACTCATAAAAATTGGAAATAAAACTAAAAAAAAAAAAACGAAGAAGAAGCCAGGCATAGTGGTACAGGTAATCTCAGCAGTGAGAAGAATCAGGAGTTCAAAGTCATCACGAGTTGCACAGTGAGATGGAGGCTAGCCTCGGTTATGTGATAACCTGTCTCAAAATAAAACAGAGTAACAAAAACAAATACATCATTTAAACATATGAGCTATAATATACCACCCAACTATAATCTAGTGATAGGCAACATATAATTTGTCTGAACTTTGGAAGGTGACAAGTGCTATCGAAAAAGTACAGAGGAATGAGAGGCACTAGGAATTGGCCTAGTCCAATTTCAAAAATAGTTGGCCACTATTTTTGAAAAGGTTGCCAGAATATGCCTAAGGTATATGAGACTTGGCTAGAGATGTAGAGATGATGGACATAACCATCTGAGAAAAGCATTTGGAAGCAAGAGAATGGCTAATACTAATGCCTTAAGGTGAGAACACGTCTGTCTGCATATTCACAGAGCAATAAGGAAGTGAGTGTGGCATGCAAAGTGGAGACAGGAGTTTAGGTCACTGTGGTAAGGAAGTCTAGTTTTGTATTTATCACATATACAAATGTATGTTCTTAAGATCATTTGTAGGACTTGGGCTTTTATTCTGAAGAAAATGGGAATCATTACAAGGTATTAAGTAGAGGAATAGATAATGTGACATTTCTTAACAGGATAATTATATGTAGAAGGCATATAATTAAGTAGCAAGAGAAGAGAGGATGCAGGAAGGCCTTCTGGAAGGGTGTTTCATTGGTCTTCCGTAAGAGGTGGTGATGGCTTATATCTGAGTCATGGTAGTAGACATGGTAGGAAATAGACTTTTCATATATTTTAAAAGAGCCAACAGAATTTCTTCCTGAATGACCAGAGGTAGCTGCTAAGAAAGGGGAATCAAAGATGCAGCCACAGTTTTGTCCTGAGTCTCCTCTCACTCGAGAGGCACTGAATGGGATTTTTTAAAGGGTATGGTGATCACAAGTTAGGTTTGGAACATAGTGTGTTAGCTCTGTTATCACAGTTTGTTTTTGTAAGTTGCCCAAGTGAGGGCCATGGAAAGCGTGAGTCAGTCAGTGATAGAGTATCTTCTTGTAGTATTGGCTCAGAATAGGTGTGTCTTTGAGATGTGGAAAGGAAAGAAGAGAGGGAGCCTAAATGACTCATGCTTTTCATGACCGTCATTCTTTCAAGTTAAGAAAATGAACTACGGTGACAATAGAGTCGGGACTATTGAGCTCTTATTATACTCTAGATACGTGACACACTAACTCCTGCCTACCTTTGTAGGTCAAGGAGATGTTAGATTTCAATTAGAGGCTAGTGAGTTTCCTAGCCTCTGCCCACAGCTGAGAACTCAGAAGGATTTCGTAGCTCACAAACACTCCCTTGACATCATATCATTATTCACCTTTAGAACAGTCTTGTAGAGCAAGTCAGTGAGGTTACCCTTTTCATGCTCTGAGGGCTGGAGGCCTTGCTTAGTGTAGAGACAACAGTCAAATCTTTCAGGCTCTATGACTTTTCCCAATAGCTCTTTGCCACCTGACTTTATATTTACAAAATTTTAAAACTTAAAAAAATGTATAATAGTACACCAAACATTTAAATATATTTTATACATTTCACCAATTGTTATCTCGCCACATTTGATTCATGTCTTACACACACACACACACACACACACACACACACACACACACACACATACACACACACACATTTTTTGATGGGCCATTTGAAAGTAACTTGCAGGCATTCTATCACATCCAAGTATTTAACCTACATCTTTTAAGAATTAGGGTATTATCCTACATAATAAATTTCTCATACCCAAGACAACTAATAATAATTTAAAAACCTATTATCTCATAAGCTATCTATATTTAAATTTTAGAACTGTCTCCAAATATCTTTTTTTTTTTTAGCTATATTTTGATCTTTGTAGGTGCTGATCTAGAATCATGCATGACATTTGGGTACAGTATCTTCCATCTCTTTGAATAGAACTATTTCCATTTTTAAAAATGATATTAACCATTTTGGAAAGTCCAGGTCACTTGTCATAGTGAGAGTCCTGAATTCTGTTTGTTTGATAGCTTCTTCAGAATTGGATGTAGGTTAAAGTATTTTTGGTGTTTTGGGCAGTACTAGCACACAGGTGAATGTCAGACTGGGATCCAGTGTTGGTGAAGAGTGATCACTCAATTAAGGGGAGAACTTCAGGATTCTTCATTGTGAGAATGTACTTTCTCCTCTTAAATGTATGCTACCTCTGGCATGGTCTTTGAACCCAAGACATTAGCATCCGGGGACTTGGATTAGGTTACTTCAGTGATGGCTACAAAATTCCCATTATCGCTCCCCGCTTCTGGTATGCTGGCCTCTGACACTCCTGGGACTCTGCAGTGGTGGAAGATGCAAGAAACAAACTGTGGAGTCTGATGCAGGTGACATGGCAGGTCACGTGATGACGGGGCCCAGAAATGCTAGGCAGGGCATGTAATTGTAAGGCGAAAGTGCTACTTTGGTGACAGTGAGTTTCAATTCTGTAATTTGGGGGTGATGACAGTTTCCATAACTCAGCTTTTCTTTCCTTCTATTTTGTAAAAGTGTTTTTAGGGGAAGAAAAAAAATAACTAAATCAGCACCTCGTCAATGTATTCCCACTTTAAATCCCTTTAGTGCTGTTTTCTGTTCTCTTTACCCCTCTCATTTTCCAGTCTATTTTCTCAAAGTCACTAAATATTTGTTTACATTTTTTTCTTTGAGTTTTCTGTTCGCCAATCTATATCTTCTAGTTGACCAGTTGCTACATTTTTCTTCAAGGTGAATTGTCCTGCTGGACAGTTTCTTGGTAGGACAAAGTCAGCAGCAATTTTTTACTTTAGGTTTTTTGTTTTTTTTAAGGAAGCAACTTTTAGTTATGACATATACTACTCCAGTTAAACTCTTCACATCATGAAATACCTACTTTTAGAAAACATTCCATTTAAAAGATAATCACAGTACTTCTCTCAAATAAACTATCAGTTGTCCCACCAGCAGTACTCTGGCTTTTTAAAAATTCTGCCAACCACACCCTTTCTCTTTATAAAGCTGCAAAATAGGAAGTATTTGATCTCTCTCTCTCTCTCACTTTTTTTTTCTTGGTAGTGTCTAACCACATTTTTGAACTCTGGTTTCATATAAGCAGTTGTTGATAACCAACTGATAAATGTTGTCCTGTCCAAGAGTCATGCTGATGAAATATGGAAAGAAGTTTAGAGAACATTTGAGAAGGTGTCTCCTTAACTCTCCGAACATCTGGTTTCTATGGTAAGATATAAATAAGTGGGTGTGGTGGCCCAGGCTACAAACCAGCCCTGGGGAGGCTGAGGCAAGTGGACTGCAAATTTGAGGACAGCCCAGGGTTACCTAATAAACTCCAGGCTAGCCTGGGCTACAGGGTAAGCCCCTGTTAAAAACAAAACAAAACAAACAAACAAGTAATAACAACAAAAAACAGGCAGACAGGCAACAGATTTCACACACACACACACACACACACACACACACACACACACACACACACTTTAGATCATTGCCAGGGTCTGCTTTGTAAATTTCATTTCCTTTTCACATTTTTTTGGTGTGTGTGTGTGTGTGTGTGTGTGTGTGTGTGTGTGTGTGTGTGTGTGTGTACAGTTGGTCAGGCTTGATGGCAGGCATCTTTACCTGTTCAGCCATCTTACTGGCCACCCACTTTATGATTTAAGTAAATATATCTTTCTCCATGCAGTATAATTATAAAACATTCTTAAAAAAGGCGGGGGGGAACAGCTCCCACAACTTCCAAACAATCTCCTAGCATTCTTTCTAAATAATTTATAAGCCTAACTCATAATATCAATTCTACAGATTCAGGTATCGTTTTGCACTGAAAAATGGAATTTTGCTAACTGATAAAACTTTCACTTGAATTCTCTGCACAAAAATTAAATAAAGTGGCGAAGGATGGGAGAAGGTCCCTACAGGGGCACCCATGACATTGCTTGCCAGTGACTCTCAGGGGTTAGGAAAGAAAAAAGCCAAGGAAGATGAAGTCCTTCTCAGAAATGTCCTTGACCCTACATCTGCCTTGTTTTTCCAGATAAAGGATACTGACTTAATTTCTATAATCCTTCTGAGGCTTTACATTGACCGTATCATACAGAGTAAATGAGATTTAGAAGAGTGAATTTTCTGAAGATACTTTAAAAATCTTTATAATATTAACCAAGATTTTTATAATCTTAATTGCCTCTAAACAGGATTCTTCCTACTGAATAAGCCAACACAACATGAAGCATTATTTAAATGGCAAAATAAATTGAAACCAGTGACACTTATGCGCTGTAGAGTTCACTTTTGAAATTAAAATTTAGTGACTCTATGTTGGATGTTAAGACCTACATCAAACAGTTTTTGAAGGTGGCTTCAACTTTAAAATAAGAAAATTCCAGCTTTTAGTAAGATCTTATTTTCAGCGTTAAATATGATAGCATGCTGTAAATACTCATATAACTAAAAAATAAATATGTGGTTTACAATATAAATATAATGTTAAGAGAAATTAAAATAAATTTTAGTTATATGATACTTTATTTAATGGTAAAAATAACGTCATTTACAATAGAAAACTATTTTATTATACTCAAAATGTTTGATTTGTGACTCAGATGTTTTGATTATAATTTGTGAGAATTTACTCATATTCTTTTGAAGTTAAAACAAGAGCTTAGCCTGGTGGTACATGTCTAATTTTGGTGTTCAGGAGGCTGAGGCAGGAAGACCTTGAGTTTAAGGCTAATCTGGGCTACAATTGAGAATCTGCCTCAAGAAAAAAATTTTTTTTTTTAATTTTAATTGGCTGGTTTTGCAGCTCAGTGGTAGAAAGCTTGCTTAGTATGTTCAAGGCCCTGGGTTCAGTTTCCTGTACCAAAAAGAAAAAGACAAAAACAATACTTTCTCAAGTCCCCCCCCCCGCCCCCCCAAAAAAACAAACAATAACAAAAACACACAACACAAAAATGCAGAAATTTTTTTGCTCTAAAAAATTTTGTCAAGCCGGGCAGTGGTGGTGCTCGCCTTTAATCCCAGCACTTGGGAGGCAGAGCCAGGTGAATCTCTGTGAGTTCGAGGCCAGCCTGGGCTACCAAGTGAGTTCCAGGAAAGGTGAAAGCTACACAGAGAAACCCTGTCTTGAAAAACCGGGGAAAAAAAAAATGTCACTAAACAGTTTTTCATGCCTAGATTTTTGTCTTTGAAGCTTGGGTATATTCAGATAAAACTTTAAAAAACATTACTGTCACTTAAAGATAATGAAATTCTCTGCTTCAACACTGGACTATTAAGACAGAGTTGGTATTGAACAGAAAAAGCATAGAAGACATCAACTTAGGCAGGTTCTGAGGATTTCTTAATCTATAGACAAAGCCTTCTGTAGACCTGTTTGGTTCACACCCCACATGGGGAGAGTTCTGTGACTTCTGCCCCTATCGAAGCTGATTGCCCAGTTAGCCAGAGATAGTGGTTCCAATTCTTTTATGTTCCCCCAACACAAGAGTTCACCTATATCTCAGACTGGTCATCAACTCAATATGGAGTAGAAGATGACCTTGAATTCCTGATCCTCCTGCCTCCTCTTCCCAAGGGCTGATTACAGACCTGTACAACAACACACTCATCTGTCTGAGTCTTTTTTTTTTTTTTCTTTTAAGCTTTGTTTTCTGGCACAAGCTCTTACTCTGTAGCCCAGGAACTTGGGGTGCCCATTCTTTCTCAATCTCCCCAGTACAGTATGGTGATATTTTATTTGTGCTGAAATGTGATTTTATTTGTATGTTAATAAATAAAGTTGCCTGGGGGTCAGAGCTAATAGCAAGTCATAACAGAAGTCTGGCAGTGGTAGCATACGCCCTTAATCCCGATCACATGACAGGCAGATCCTTGTGTGTTCAAGGACACAACCAGCATGGAGATATAAGCCTTTAATCTCAATACCAACCATAGAGACCTGGATGTCTGTATAGACAGGCAGTGACGAGGAGGTCATGTGGTTGGGTTTACAACCAATGAGAAGGCAGAACAGAAAGTCAATAAAAAGACAGATACACTGGAAGTAGCTCTCTCTCAGGGGAAGGACAGCAGCAGCAGTGAGGGGTAAGAAAGGGTTTTAGTCTCAGCTCTTAGCTACTGCTCTGACCTCTTGGGCTTTTAACTCTGCATTTGGCTCTGTGTTCCTCATTTAATAAGACTGTTATATCTACAGTACAGAAATTCATTTTATGCCTGTGAGTATTTGTTGTTTCTTTTCTTTTTTGTTGTTGTTTTGTCTCCTAGTGCTTTTCAAATTGCCCCTTAGAGACTCATAAAATGACACTATTAATAGATAATGAAAATGATTTAAAGTATGTAATCACAATATACAAGGAAATATAAAGCTGTACAAATAGTAGAAAAGAATTGAAAATATATAAAAGTTTTTTTCATTATTCTTCAAAAATATTAAATTTTACTTAATTATATTGTCACAGCCCTCTCTTACTTGCACTTGGGAGGCTGAAGTAAAGGACCTGTATGTAGCTGAAGGCTGGGCTAGGCTTCATAGAGCGATTGTCACAAGAATGAATTTTTTTTCTAGATTGAACCAAATTAGAAGAGAAAGTAAGGTTATAATAGTAATCACAGACATGACCAGTCTGTTTTTTCTTCTGTCTTCTTTGTAGGTTGTAAAGAAAAATCTTCATATATTTTCTGAAATAGTTCTGAACATCCCTGGTATTGGAGGTTTCAAGTATGCTACCAAACTAGTTTTCCAAACTACCATGCGATATTCCATATTCTTCCCTTATGCTTACCATGGTGATAACAGTAATTTTATTCATAAAATTAGTGGTGTGAGTGTTGCTAGTGTCATCTGTTTTGGTTAGTCAATGCTGTTGATAAATATGAATAACAGATTGCCATATCATTGTACTATTGCCAAAGTAACGTATAATGATAATGAGGTTGACCAGAACTCTCAATGATTCATGGAGTTTTAAGGAATAAACTTGCTTTTTTTTTTTCTTTCCAGTTTTCATGCTCTGTCAGACTGAACTGGAGTAAAATTGTTAGTGGCTACTGCTTTCTGATTAGCCTTTGGTTTCCTCCCCTTGGTATGAACTCTTTCCTTGTTCGCTTTCGCTGCTCAAATGAATTATCCTCTAGAATTCCTGTTTTACTGGTTCTTCAGATATGTCAAAATCATAGACACTTGCCAAATATATGAAGAAGTATAAATCAAATCTATGAGAAGACAAGGCACAGCCAGCAGAGGACAATTAGCTACTTCTCTAAGGTGCATAAAGTTAGCTTTTGTTATTGAACTCCAAACTTAGAACAACCTCTATCAAAACATCCAAGTCCTGACTAATAATCTTGTTGTTGTTGTTGTTGATATTCCTATTGTTGCCAGATGACTTTTCTTTTTTCCTGTTGACCAGAACACTTAATTATTCAATAGCCTCTTGGGTGCCTTATGATTCTTTATTTGGTGGTATATATTTCTGTAATAATTTTTAGTAGAGTAAAGAATGTCTTACAATCATATCTTATATGGAATTTCCTAAATTAATACAGTGGAGGACAAATATTTGAAGGCTGAAAGATGCTAAAATATTAATATTAATATTGAGAGTTGCAAAGACCAACAGAATGTAAGGAAACCTTGGAATGGGCATGGCAGCTGGAGGCTCAGCTGTGAAACATCTGGAACCAGTGACTCCGTTGCCATCACATCCACAGGTGATGTTTTGCTTTCTGTGTGTTTGAGCAATTTAAAAAAAATATTTCATCTCTTATGTATGTTAGTTTTCTTATTACTGCAGCTGGAATTTCTATATATAGAAAAAAATGTTTACTAAGTGCTCTTGAGATTAACATAGCACCACTTTAGTTATCTGGATGAGATAGCTCAATGGTCTTTCCAAAAGTCCCCAGGGAGTCTCTCATTGGCCTTGCTTGGGAGACTTCAGAGTTGTTATGGGTTGAATTGTGTGTTTCAACATGATATCGAATTTCTGACCCCAGGTATCTGAACATGACCTTATTTTTTGTATATTATTAACTTGATGATTTTATTCAATTGGACCCTAATTCAGTAAGATTGATGTCCTTTAACCAAGCTACAATTCACAGACCCAGAATGGCTAGGTGAAAAAGAGGGCCCAAGGGGGGAACACATGGATCTCGCTGGGAAGGAGAAATAGAAGAGATCTCCTGGGTGGATGGGGTGGGTGGGGATGGGGACTTGCGGGATCAGGTTGGGGGTGGGTGGAAGGCGAGAGTACTGAAAAAGATGAGTGGGAAGGAGGGGGAGCGGTTTCAGGGTCAGGTAGAAACCTGATGCCAAGGAAACTCCCACGAATCTACAAGGAGGACCTCAGCTAAGACTCCCAATAGTGGATAGGTAGCCTGAACTGGCCCTCTCCCGTGATCAGATTGGTGACTATCCCAATTGTCATCAGAGAGCCTTCATCCAGTAACAGATGGAAACAGATGCAGAGACCCACAGCCAAGCATTAGGCTGAGCTCAGGGAGATCCTGCCGAAGAGAAGGAGGAAGGCTTCTAGGAGACAGAGGGCTCAAAGGCATCACAAGAAAACCCACAGAAACAAATAACCTGGGTCGTAGAGTCTGAACCAACAACCAGGGAGCCTGCATGGGACTGACCTAAGCCCTCTACATATATGTGACAGTGGTGTAGCTTGGTCTGTTGGTGGAACTCCTAACAGTGGGAGCAGGTCCTGTACCTAATGCTCTGATTGGTTCTTGGGAACTTATTCCTCATACTGGATTGCCTTGCCCAGCCTAAATATGAGGGGAAATGCTTAGTCTTACTGCAACTTGATATGCCATGCTTTGTTGATACCCATGGGCAGCCTGCCCCTTTCTGAACAGGAACAGTGGAGTAGTAGATGGGGGGAGGGAGGAGGGAATGGGAGGGGGAGAAGGAGGGGAAACTGTCTTAGGGATGTTAACTAACTAAATAAATAAATAAATAAGATTGATGTCCTTGTAAAAATAAGAGATTTGGACACAGAAACAGAAGAGTACGTGGGGAGAACATCATGTCAATATGGAGGCAGAAAGAGCACGATGTACCTACAAATAAGGGAATGTAAAGATTTCCAGCAAGCGATCAGGAACCAGAACAGAGGCCTGCAACAGACTTTCCCTTCAGGAGGAGTCAACCCTGCTGACCCCTTTATCTCAAACTTCTTGCCTCCGTAACTGGAGACAATACATTTCTGTTATTTACACGGCTCAGTGTGTGATACTTCGTTATAGTCCTCCAGAAAACTAATAAAGAGCCATTTAGTGATGGCTGGTGGGTGGAGAGACAGTTCCCTGGGAACCATGTAGGTGGTGAAAGTTGCTTCTGAGAAATGAGTCCTGGTGTTGTTTGTATCCCTCAGAATTTAGTGCTAAGTCCCTGGTGCAGTTTCTATGATTTAAAACCCAGTGGGGATCCAGTAAACTTGAAACTTTGGTTATGAAGTTTTTGTTGCTATTGTCGAATGAGTTAGTTCAGGAAGCAAGTGCATGCTAAGGAGTTGCCTAGTGAAAGCAATGTGCAGATATCATTCTGTAACTGGCATGTCGGCCTCAGTAAACAAGTTACCATACCTGGGGGAGAAGTGACAGGCTTGCTTTGTTCCAGGGTAGGTAAGTCCGGGTAAGGAAGTAGAATTTGTGGGCGAGCACCAGTGTTGTTGAAGAGTCTACTGACAAAAGATGACGCTGAGCCACACTTGGAGTTCCTGCCTATGTGGTAACCACCCTGGTTATTAACTGATTTGGATTCTTTTGTATAATTTACATCAAACTTCTTTTAAAAAAATTCCTTTTTAATTTACTTTTATTTTGTGTACATCGATGTTTTGTCCAAATGCATGTCTGTGTGAGGGTGCCAGATCCCTTGGAACTGGAGTTATAGACAGTTTTGAGCTGCTGTGTGGGGAACTGAACCTGGGTCCTCTGGAAGAACAGCCAATGGTCTTAACTGCGGAGCTCTCTGGCCATCCCTACGTCAAGCTTCTTTTGAGATGGTCTGGTATCAACTGCTACCTCTACCCTTTATCAATTTATTCATCACTACAATTAGCTTTCATCAACACCTACTTTGCATCAGAGTGAGTTGAAGACTTTCTCAGCTTGTTTTTCTGATCTGGCCATGTGGTACCTAAGATTCTAGTTAGGGGCTCAGGGGCTCAGGCAAACTACAACTCAGGCAACCTTCAATCTCTCCCCACCATCACCCTCACCATTTTATAAAGACAGACTCGTGTGTGTGTGTGTGTGTGTGTGTGTGTGTGTGTGTGTGTGTGTGTAATATCCTAATATCAGTCATTTACTGGCCTGTGTCGATTTTCATGTGACAAGAGTAGAATCTAGCAGGTGTGATAAAGACCACAAAACCTGAAATATTTACCATCTGAACATTTACCAAAAAGGGCCCATTAACCCCTAATCAAGATGACCATGGCTGTGGGAGGAGTTTTGTTTTGTGAACATATTTGTGTTGGGGGTAGGCTTTTTATTCCTTAGAGGAAAACATGATCTCCACATTGCTGATAATGTATGTGACAAGGTCCACATGATTTGAAATGCTTCGTCAAGCTAATTCTTTCTTATTTATAGTTAGGTTGTAATTAGTAGCTATTTAGCTCTTATAATTTTTTTTTCTATTGGAAATAGTGAGTTATAGCAATATAAGGGGGAGGGTTGGTCAAAGGTGGAATATATCCAGAGTCCTTTATCTAATGTGTCCTGTATCCAGGAAGATATTTGTATTGATCATCAGTGGCTTATTTTCCATACAGGAAATCACCACGGTCAAGGTTATCAAACTCAGTATGTTCTTGCCGCTTAAGTGATTAGGTGATTGATTTGATAGAACATAAATATTAGAGCTGTTTCTATTTGTGAAATACAATTTCAAGGTAAACACTTATGATAATGGTGTATGAGACAGGGACCTAACTCCTGTGCTTTCTGTAAAGTGGAGATCATAAAAATAGCAATTGTATGAGGTTATGAGTGACAAATGAAATAACTTATTTATATTTGTTTGCATATATTGTTTATGGTTATGGCATAATACAGTTAATTCTCATTTAAAATGTTATTGTTTCTTTAGCTTCATAACTTAATTTGCCTGATACATTTTAAATACAAAGAAGGCCACTTTAATTTACCCACTTATTCAGTAAAAGTTTAAGGCCAATAGAAGAATTAAATTTATGTAGATTCATTACAAAAATTGTTTGAAAGCTAGAGTCCTAAGATCTGAAGTTGCCAACTTTTTTTGAGAATATACCATTTCTCCCTTCTCTTTCTTTTTTACAAACCCTCCCATACGCCCCTCCTTGTCTTTCAAATTCATGACCTCTTTTTTTCTTAATCATTATTTCATGCATATATAGATACATATGTGTATATGTACATATATACATATATGTATAACCTTCTCAGTCTATATAATTATGTATACATATATATAATAATTAATAAAAATAAAAATAAATAAATATACTTAAATGTCTGTTTTTAAGGCTGACCATCTGGTTTTGGGTAACCAATCAGTGTGTGCATCCCTGAGAAGACTATTTCTCCTTCTCTCAGCATTTCTTAGTTGCCTTCAGTTCTTTGCCTAGGCTTGAGGCATTGTGGGCTTTTCTTTGTTCACTCGGACATGTCTATTGTTGTTGTCCTTGTTCAGCTCATGTCTTGGGCAGCCATGCTGGGGAGGCTTTCTGAATGTAGCTTCTGGATTGCCAATTTTTCCAGAACTTGGAAGGCAGTTTCTGTTCAAGTGTAGGGACTTGATAATGACAAGAGCTGGTGATCTATTGAATCTTTAATGTATTTGATTCATTCTTTCAGAATTTTGTACATGTCTAGAATACATTTTTAATCATATTCAATCCTCATTCTTCCTCCTGATTCTTCCAAGATCCACTCATACCTCCCCAGCTCCTCCCAATTTTCTGTCCTCTTTGGTGTTAGAACTCACTGAGGCAAATTTGTGCTGCTCATGGAGTCATGGGTGTGGGGCCTAATTTATAGTATAACCAAAGATGTGAGAACCAGGAGAAGTGATGACACACTTTCCACTCTGAGTTAGAGTTTAAAGGCAGAAGATTGGTGACCCAGATCAAAGAGAGCCAGAAACAATGCATTCTTCTTTACTCTGCTTTATTCTGTTTAAGCCCTTCATTGGATCCACCTGCGTGGGTAGGGACACCCTTCTTTATCTACTGATTTCAATGTTAATCTGATACAGAAAGACCCTCAGAGGCACACCCTGAATAATGTTTAACCAAACCTTCCATGACCCTGTCAGGTTGACACGTAAGATTAAGTATAGCGAGTCCGCTCCATGTCAACCTGGCACCCTATGAGTCTCCTGAGAGCATATGTGTTTTCCAAATACAGTCAATAACACACATGTCACCTGACACCACCAAATTATGCTGTGTACAAGGAGAATTGCCTTAACCCTTTCCCTGGAAGTGGAAGTACAATTTGGGGGGGTGGAGTATATACTTTTGTCTTTGATATCTTCTAAGTTAAACTCCACAACACAAAAAAATAACAATACATAAATACTTGATGTAAAGTCAGTACACTTGGCATTACATAAGTGTGCAGAGGAAAAAAATAAGGCTACTTGTTAAGTACATAAATAAACATTTAAGCATAGGCTTACATGTACATATGTGTCTTAAGTAGACACATACCCAAGCACACTCCTGGTCAAATAAGGAGAAAATATTCATGACAACTTTAGTATTTCTGTAGCTAGTTAAGTGGCTACAGCTGTTGTTCATACCTACCCAGTTTACTAATCATTTTGTATTTCCTTTACCTTCAAAAGGCACTTGACTCGGCTTGGTTCTTTACTTGGTGACCTAAACTTCCATTCTTGGGAGATCTAGTGTCAGGTCTGTCCAACCTTTTGCTATTACAATGTGGCGTTGCCTTCCTCACCCACAAAATTCATGACTGAGAACCACACAATCAAATATTTTAAAATGGCCCAAAAGAAGAACCCTCACACTTTTAAGTAAGTTTATAATTTTGTGTTGGGCTACATTCATAGCTATCAGGGGCTTGTGGCCTGTGGCCTGTGGGCCACAGGGTAGATACATCCGGGTCACTCTAGGTCCTTCCCAGTCCTGCCTGGATGGGGTTGCATTTTTGTCTTTGTTTTTTTCCCTTTGATTTTAATTACAAAGCCTAATAGTCCCAAGGGATACCCTGTGGTTACTAATCTCTTCATTCTCTTCATTATGGAAAAGCAGCCTAATTCTTTTTCCTATCAGGGTAGATCACCTTGACAAGGCATCCTTCTTTTCAGCCTCTTGATTCAGAAGCATGGGGAGTCCAAAGTGGCCAGATGGGCGTCTTAACTGCTAGTCTAATGGCATCGTGTCTGGGTCTTCTACTGTCAGAATTTCTTTTCTTTCTCTCTCTCTCTCTCTCTCTCTCTCTCTCTCTCTCTCTCTCTCTCTCTCTCTCTCCTCTCTTGAGTTAAAACCTCTAGGAGAGCAAAGCGGAAGACCATAGGAGCAGGAAGCACAGATGTTGACTAGGGGTAATCGAACGATGTCGCTTCAGTGACCACACCTTTATAGCTGGACTCACAATGCTGCAGGCTGTGTAACTCATAGCACCATGTGTGAGATGCTGACTCAGATCGTATACAGCCTTCCAGAAAATGCTTTCCCAATCCTGAAAGCTGTTTTCGAGGTGTCTGTTTCAACAATGATTGTGTCACAGCTTCCTTAGGATGGTGGGAACTTTACGGTGTAGAACTATATGCCAGCTGTGTCTTTTCTTGTCAAGGGATTATAGTGAATCCTCCAAGGGATCATAAATGTAGACACAGAAAGAAAAAGCCATATAATGGGAATTGTGGACATTTGAACCACTTCTCGATGTTACTGACCTGCGTGTTTAATGCTGTTCATGCCGGCTTTACGACTGGTGGGTTAGGTAACACTCAGTAATTGGTGGGCAGATTAGATTGCTTGGTCACATGGTGGCCTGTGATTAAAACGAGGCCTAACACTGTTTCTCAAAGGGAGATTATTACCTGGGAAAGATGAGTGCTTTTCTCCAGCATCCTAAGGGCTTGCACTAAAGTCCATCTGCAAAGTCCCATCAAAGGCTTTGAACAGCTGTCTACTAATCTACCATTGATACTAAGCACAATTGTTATCTGTTACGCCACATGGACATAGCAACAGAGTAGTTTGCATAACAGCCTAGACTACAGTAAGTCTTTCTTTTACTCTGGACTCCATTTGACACTAACAAGGTTTTGTTTGTTTGTTTTGGTAAATGGCTTGAAAATCACACCAGCAGAGGAATATGTTACCTCCAAAATTCAAATAGGCTTACAAGCTATTGTGCCTCCTTCTTGATTATTGGTGGAACCAGATACAACCACGTACCCTTAATCTTAAAATGGGTATGTTGGGGGCTAGAGATGACCCAGAGGTTAAGAGCACCTGCTCTTCAAATGACCTGGATGAAGTTCCCAGCATTCCTTCACAAACATCTGTAACTCCAGTTCCAGGGGTTCTGACATCCTCTTCTGATCTATGCAATACAATGAGATACACACATACACATAATTAAAACTAAAACAAATCTTTCAAGAAAAGAATCATTAATAAAAGGGGAGAGCTGGGCGGCAGTGACACACGCCTTTAATCCTAGCAATTGGGAGGCAGAGCCAGGTGGATCTCTGGGAGTTCAAGACCAGCCTGGTCTACAGAGTGAGATCCAGGACAGGCACCAAAACTACACAGAGAAACCCTGTCTCGAGAAAAAAAAAAGGGGGGGGGGAGAGGATCTTGAAATATCTCATACTACTAGAGTTCTACTACACACGCAATTTCACCGAAGTAGATGACTCCAGATTCTTGGACACACAAAAGTCCTAGCGTTATGTCTAGCGTAGTTATAGCTCCTTATTATGGGCAACTGTGATAGCCTGTGGAAGTGAAACACAATCAGAATCCTTTTGAACTGGATGTAGCCGCTCACGGTTGAAATCCCAGCATTAGGAAGGCAGGGGCAGGAGGAATTAAGTTCCAGGTCAGCCTGGGTTCTTAATGGCCCCTGAGTAAGAAGATGTCATTTTGAAATGAATTGTGACATGGTGTTGGAGAATGGACACACCTCTAAGGTAGGACAGTAAAGACATATTGCTGACTTTCTCAAATCAAGGTGTAGGTACAATGATCTATCTACCACTTGTGTTTCCAGCTTTATTGAAAAGAATTTTATCATGTAGCTGTGGAGGGTGAGAATACCCAATATCTACAGTTAGTAAACTGGATACCCAAGACACCCAATGATGTTTTAGTCTATGACTAACCAAAGGCAAGAGAAGATGTGTCCCAGTACGGAATCGGTCAGAGAGAACACATTCTCCCACATTCTGCTGTAGATGTAACCAATCGTCTTTTTAAAATAAGAAACACAGAGCCAATGTAAAAGAGAAAGCCGAGAGGTCAGAGCTCAGAGATAAAATCTTACCTCCTGCAGTGCTCCTAACTTCCCCGCGAGAGAGAGCTACTTCCTGTTTGTCTGTGTTTAAATAGTCTTTCTGTTCTGCCTTCTCATTGGTTCTAAACCCAACCACATGACTCCCTCATCACTGCCTGTAAGTACCGCCCTCCAGGTCTTAAAGGCATATGTCTCCAATACTGGCTGTATCCCTGAACACACAGAAATCTACCTAGCTCTTCTAACCACCATGCTCTTGCTATGGCTCTAATAGCTCTGACCCCAGGACAACTTTATTTATTAACATAAAATTAAAATCACATTTCAGTACAAATAAAATATCACCACATTTCCCCTTTTCTATTTTAATAAAAAGAAAAAAGGCAAAAGGTTATAACTAACAAAAGAAAAACTATATACAAAAGTACAATAACTATATACAATATATACAAGTAACAAATACCTAAACGATGTCTAGTCCATTTGTATTTGACAAATCAGAGAAAATAATTCCCTTATCTATCCTATTTTAGTAAGTCCAAAATGTATCTAATTCACTTTCTATCCTAATTAATCTTCAACTATAACTAACTAATCTTCAACTCCCTCAGAGACCCAAGAAGGAAATAATATTAGCTAACAAAAATAAAAACAAGAAGTGCACAAAAGCAGCTTCCAAAAATTTTGTGAGTTGACAGAAACAGCCAGCTGCCTGGACAGTCACCTGAGGTTTCTCCACAGTGTTGGGGCATCATCTTCAGCCTATAGGCTTATGGTATCTGACAGACTCATTTGTGAAGTAGGTTGTACACAAGGTCAACAGTTCAACCTCACATTGGGTGAGAGCAGTCCATGTACCAGAAACACCTGAATTCCACTAGTGTCATGTCATGATTCAGGATTTTAAATTCTGGAAATTGTTGATGGTTTTTGAATTCAGCTGTCCATTCTTCTTGGCTGTGTATATATGGCTTCATCTAAGCATCCCCTTCTCCACATCCCTCTATTAAATGCCAGTCTACTATTGAGAGGTGTGAGCTTTCAGTTGCTGTTCCATTGCACAACAGAAGCCATCGGCCCACTGCCTGTTCAGCTGCCTTCGAAGAAAAGGGTACTGTACCTTTTCCAGATTGTGAAGGCGACTTCAGGGATGGTGCCATATTGTCCTGGCCTCAGAAGATGCCTTTTGATAAAGCCATAACCACACTTGTTTTGGCAGGAATTGGTAGTCCTTTGTTTCGTGTTCTGTCTGTCCATTTTTTCTGTTGATTTGAGGATACTTTGTTGTCCAGTGGCTAACTTTTGCCACAATGAAAATTAACTCCATATGCAGTTTCTTCAATGCCCATATTTTCTCTGAAGTAGATTGGTACTGCCAGGAGCCGACATGTCTCAAAAAAGAAAAATTTCTAAGTTATTAAAACATTTTAAATGCCATATTCTGTAGATCTCTGAAGGGTTTGAAGATGACCTGTCTAAAATACATCTGCTCAATTTTTAAAACATATCTAATATGACTACAATTTCTATTGTAATGTCTAACTACTAACTTTCATTTCTTTATATCCTAATAGTTGGTAATAATGTAAAGTATTTAAAACTAGTAATTGTCTTTTTCTTTTCTTTCTTTCTTTCTTTCTTTCTTTCTTTCTTTCTTTCTTTCTTTCTTTCTTTCTTTCTTTCTTTCTTTCTTTCAGCAGATAGGATGTGGTTCAACCACACTGGAAAGGGCATCTGTCTGCACTACTGATTTAAGGGTTAATATCTAGAAAGACCCTCTTAGACATACCCAGAATAATGTTCAACTGACTATCAGGGTACTCCTTGACCTGGTTAGTTGACATACAATTAACCACATCCCTCATGATGTGGCACATGCACAGACACATTATGATGAACATGACAGTTGTAGTTGATGGCCTCATGTCATCAGTGGAGATGACAAAGATGTTTCATAAGAAGTACTATGAGGAAAAGTAAAACAGAGCCAAAGGACACAGAGAGAGGAGAGCTAGGTTGGGGTAGCTGATACTCTTAGATGACACCCCAAGAATGCCTTTTTAAGAAGTTGTTGATCTATAAACAAATACTTGAATGAGTCAGAGTAGCAAGGCATGTGACTATTTTGGGGGAATGCATCCTAGGCAAAAGGAACATCAATTGCAAAAGGATGGAGAAGGTCATTTTTTTTTGCCCTGAGAGCTGTAGAATTAGATAACATGCTTCATTGTTTTTCTTCAGTTATATTCAACTGTTAGTGTTTGGACATGTAATAGTAGAGTATTGAGCCTCATCAGGACTTTGATCAGATGAGGAAGAGCAGGGTATGGAAGTTGGTGGTACACGGGATGAGTGATACAGGTAGGAAGAGAGCAGAGAAGTGGTTGACATGGTTAGTTGACTGGAGAGCCTAACAGGACTGAAGTTATGAAGGGAGGTTTCCAAGACAAGCATACTGTAGTAGTAGTTGTGGGTTTCTGTGCTCAGAATGCCTGAACTATTAACTTTGGAATTTCAAGGAGACATGGTGCAGGCATTGTAATGACAAGAGTAGAATGGTGGAAGCCAGAGCCTGGGGAAACTGAGGAAACTGTTGGAGATAAAGAGCTTAGAAGCCAGGAAATTGGGCAGATAACTTCAGGTGTGCTGCCATTATCAAAAATGATGGCAAGAGTGGAATTGAACAGAGCATCCCTAGGCCCTGTGCAAAGAATTCCATGTAGTTCTCACCCTTTCTTGAATGTGCCACATTCTCCCCCCACTGAGATTTGCATATAGATGTCATTTTCTGTGTAAGACCTACCCCAATTCTCCCTATAAAGGTTTGTTCTCCTCTGTGACTCTATGATACTCTCTACCTACTTCTATCATGATACCAAATGGGAGAAGTTTTAGTTCATAGATTTGCCCCTTTGTGTAGACAATGATATTCCAGATGCAGACATTCTATCCTATATGTACGTCTGCGCTGGCTGGTTTTATGTCAACTTGGCACAAGTTAGAGTCATCAGAGAGGAAGGAGCCTCAATTCAGAAAATGCCTCCATAAGATCATGCTGTGGACAGGCCTGTGGGGCATTTTCTTAATTGGTGACTCATTCGAGAAGACCTAGCCTGTTGTGGGTGGTGCTATCCGTGGGCTGGTGGTCTTGGGTTCTATAAGAAAGTAAGCTGAGGAAGCCATGGAGAACAGGCTAATAAGCAGCACCCCTCCATGGCCTGTGCATCAGCTCCTGTGTCCAGGTTCCTGTCCTGCTTGGTTCCTGCCCTCAGTGCCTTTGATGAACTGTTATGTGGAACTGTGAGTGGAATATACTCTTTCCTCCCCAACTTGCTTTTGGTTGTGGTGTTTCATCCCAGCAATAGTAACCCTAACTAAGACAGTATTTTTGCATCCCTACAATAAACTAGATGATTAAAGACTTTCTATTAGAATATGAGTAAATTAAGGGTGTGATTACTAGTGCATGCACAGTGTGCTGCTGTCATGATAAATATTTTTGTAAACCTATATAAGTGCCATTGTTAATTTCTAAAGACTAAACAAAATTCCTGAGATTCTTTGACAATGATTATTCTCCAAGATCTGTAAGAGTTGGAGACTTAGTAGCATGAACAACTCAGTTAACATTTGATTACAACAAAACTTGAATCACATCTGAACTTTTCTATCTATAAATGTTTAAACCACACCAGCTGACTAATAATACTGGGCAAATGGAAAGTTGAACCCAAGTGAACGTTTACAGTTAAACTTTAGGAGAGAGTTGGAGGGATTTAGATTCAAAGGTCAGGTCAGTTTGCATTGGAAATATGCTTGGAATTTATCACTGCTGCTGAAGTGGGATTGCCTGGAGGTGTGCAGATCATGGAGCCACGGCCACTTCAGGGAGCAGTCAGATTAGTGTAACTCTTTTCAGAAGTCAATTTCTTCCTATTTGGGAGCATTTTTTTTTTTTTAACATAGTAATGTCCTCACCAATTCCTCTCAAGGAAAGCCCATCACATGGCTTACATGTTACCCATATCAGAACTCTGAGGCAGGCCTGTGCCTTAGAATCCGTTGTGGAGCTTTTCTTGATTAGAGCAGGCCAGGCTGTACCCTCAGATGCCCCAGTTCAATGCGTGTCTTTCATAGCTTCACAAGAGACCCTTATCGGCTGCCAAGGTGGAGGCCCACTGGAATGGGAAAACAGACTGCTGAAGGAGTTTTTGACTGAACTCTTCAGTGCTTACTAAATTGTTTGAAAGCACATTAAGGAGTTGAGCTCATTGGAGGGAGGGGCTCTATTATGTTATGATTCACCCATTAAAAAGAGACATTGTTTTCTGCAGGGCTGTACAGGTTAAACATTCATTTATATGGACAATCTCTGAGTCTCAGCTCTTGAACGTGATGACTAAGCCCTAAGATAATGGCCGCCCTGTACAGAGGCAGATGCTGAAGAACAGTATGTTTCTGAGGAAGGGAGACAAAGCAAGGCATTTGACACTTGCTGACGAAAGAAATGATCAATTTCTAAAAGCACAGTGTAAAACTTCAGGTTTAAGGCATTTTATTGGCCATTTTCATCTTTTATTTTTAACCTTAAGAAATTCTTCTCATGTTATTATAGACAATTTTTGGATTCTGTTGACACATAATAAACTAAAATCAATTTTATGGAACTCTTGAGAACATCTTGTCTGTATCTTGCTTATTGTTTATTATTATTATTATTAATCTATTGTTTTGTCTTAAATAATTTTCCAATATGCATTTGAACATTGAAGACAGTGGTATCCAGATTCCTTTTTGTTCCTTTTAGCTCACTTTCTCTCTCTCTCTCTCTCTCTCTCTCTCTCTCTCTCTCTCTCTCTCTCTCTCTCTCTCTCCTCTTTGTTTGTTTGTTTGTTTCTTTAATTCTTTCCTCAAACATTCAGAGCTTCCTGCTTCTGCCTCTCAGGTACCAGCAAGACTGTGCCACCATGCCAGGGTGTTCATTTTCTCTCCCATGAAGATACCTGACAGCAGGTTTCTTTCCTTTTTTGTCTGTTTTTAGAGATGAAAACTCCCTCTGGCAGAGTGTTACCTTTTCAGGAGACCTAGGTTTGGCTCTTAATGTGCCTGAGACATTTGCCTCCATGAGGTTTCACTTCTATCTACAATGTCCAATCCTTTATTGTTGATGATTATCATAATGGCGCCTCTGAAAAATGGATGAGAAATTCAAAGTCCTCACATACATATTAGTCCTTGGTATTTGTGAGTTACTCCCCTGTTTTTGTTGGTAAAAATAAAATTCTACTCAGAGAACATTGACCTTGATCTTGTTCCTGTAAGCTTCCTAAGCACGGTCGATTGCCAACATTGAATTTCTCCAAATATGTACCAGTGTTGTTTCCTAAAGCTAGTAAAATGATTTTAAAAGGATTTTAACTGATCACAGCTCAATCATCCCTTTGCCTTGAATTAGTACATAGTCTCTGTTTTTAGTAAAAAGGAAGTGTTATGAGGAGTGCCAGCTTCATGATTGTGTACTCCCAAATACACACACAGACACAGTCCTAGAAGTGTATCTTCCTACTTAGTAAATAGCTCTGCCCTTATACAGGTAACAGATTCCTGGGGGAACTTGTCTTTTGCACTTAACGCATAGTGGTCTCCATGTACCAAACAGTCTTTTTTTTCTTTCTTAGTTCTTGTTTTGTTTTTTCCTTGTGCTCCAGCACGAACGCCTCTTTTCCCTCGGTCTCTGTCCTTCTAGCTCATCACGAAATAGGAAACTACGCTTGCCTTCACCCCAACTCCGGCTTCTCAATGCTCCCTGCACCCACACCAACAAATAGCTTGCCTGACGCCAATATCTCTATCATTGTATCACCTGCTTTGTCTTCTGGCATCTGCTACTGTCCAAGGTGAGATCTCCCCCCCCCACACCACTGTGCACCCGGATGTATCTCACCACTCCCAGGCAGAAGCCTGACTCTGCTAATCTTATCTACAATGGCCACTCATGGGTTCCAGGCCCTTTCTTACCTGCTTCCATGCATTTTAGAAACACATAAGAGACTTGTTTAGGTCCTCTTTGGGGATAGCTTTCCTTTGATGCCAAGAAAAACTCTAAAACAATCTTTGTTGTCTTCTATCCTGAGGATTATGCTGTCTTTTCTCTTCATCTGAGCAACTACATCTTACTTGATATCTGCCTTATTTCAAGACTGTACTGTATTTCTGGTACCTCTTAGCACAGAAAAAAATCCAAAATTTTGGGTCTCGTCCCTATAGTTTACTAGTTATAACTCTAGGCAAATTATTTTGAAGTGTTTTTCTTGTTAAGCTCCAAAAATGAGGACAATAATACTGTCCCCATCCAAATTGCCACAGGGATTAGTTATGACAAATGAAATACGGTCATTGAAAATGGTTTTGGAAGCCAACTCTGATGGTGCATTACTTGCAATTCCAGCAGCATTCAGGAAGCTGAGGTAGGAAGACAGTAAGTTCAAGACCATACAAGACCCTGTCTCAAAGCAAAACAACACAAAAAGCTAGATTTTTTTTGTATCCATGAGGAAGAGGATTTACTATGAATGCATAAATTTGAATTAAAGTAATATTATTTGATATCTTTAGTGCACCAACAATGGACATTCTATTACAGTACTCTCTCTTACTGAGTTCATTTTTGTTGCAGAGACGCAAAAGAGTGACTATTGGATATTATTAAACATTCACGGAAGCATTCATACTAATGTGGTTTTGTTCCACTTGTTTGTATTGTGAGTAGATGGTCAGGTTCCCGGCACTCTAAGGAAGTAGTTGCTTAATTGGACTGCAGTTGACAGTCTGAATTCCTCACTTCTTGTGTAGCAGCTGTTGGAGAGAAGGTGTAAGGAGATGATACATCTCCACTTTGATGATTCAGTCTTGCCTGATTCTCACCTCTTTTCTTTGCATGACACAGTTCTTTCATAACGAATCACCGCAGACTCAGAAACTTCATTGTGTGTTTGCACCCAGCCTCTACAAGGATCAGAGTAAACCCTACCTGAAGTTCTCGATGGCATCTCAGCCTTTGATCATGCTACAGAGACGTTAGTTGTGACATGATCACGAGCGCTTTAAAGTCTCAATACAAGACACAGAACACAGTGGAAAACTATCACAAATTCTCCTATTTCGGCAGAATCTCATCCTTTGAGGCATAAAGGAGTGAAGAATTTGAATGTCAAATAAAGAAGTTGCAATTCAAATCAAGAAGAATAATGTATATTTAAAATCCTGTCAAACATGCTGTGAACTTTATTAGGCGGTAGATCTTGAGGAAATAGTGAAAAAAAAAATAAGACCTAGATTTCAGAGAGGTTCCGTAGATAACGCCACATAATTTTATAGTTATTTTCACACTTGCCATATTTAACTTTAAATTAAAAATTGAAATCTGGGGAGATGGCTCTGTGGGTAAAATTCTTGCTGTTTAATGTGTGAGGACCTGAATTTGATCACCAGAACCTACCATTTAAAAAAATTTAAACAACTGGGTGTGGTGTGGTGGTGGGTGCTCGTAATCTTATCACTGGAGGCAGGGACAGGAAAGTCCCCAGGGGCTTGCTGGCCAGTCGCCTTAGTCCACTCTGAGTTTCAGGATAATAGAATAAAAACTATGTCAGTTCTAAGTAAGATGGATGGCTCCTGAAGAATAATACTTGCGACCCACATGAATGCATACGTTCAATATTGAGTCTGTGTGTTCACCTTTCAAAATTCTATTACTGTTCCCAAAGTTAAAAGAAAAATTCCTTTTCAAGGAACACGCATTCTGGAAGAGTTATGGGACAATAGGAAGACCGTTGCATCCAAAATAAGGTAAACCAAAATGATAATCAGGTCAATGACAAGACATGGCATCTAAGGTAGTCATGGCAGCCTCCCCTCCCCTCCCCCACCCCCCAGTCAGGGTCTCTCTGTGTTTGAGCTCTAGCTGTCTTAGGAACTTGCTTTATAGACCAGGCTGGCCTTGAACTCACAGAGAGCTGTCTACCTCTGCTTCCCGAGCGCTGGGATGAAAGGCGTGCGCCACCATGCCAGGCTCAGGGCAGTCTTCTACAGGAGCATTTCAAAGCAGAAACTTTGGGCTTGCTTCTCTCTTGTTGAGTGCAACCTTTCCCGGGTTTCAGAACTCCCTTACACCCTATTTTGACACTGTAATGCTCTGCCACATCTTTTATCCAAAAGATAAAACAGGCTTTCATATCATCCTCATTCCCTGGGTGCTCTCATGGATGACTAGTGGAGGATTGTGAGACTCTAGCCTGGGCAGATGGACTAGTGGGCTGCTGCCCTCCTTCATTAATATGATTTCATTTTCAGTGGGGGCCTTTATTGCATAGTGAGAATAGAATATAGAATGATAATAATAGCTAATTTAACATTATCTTCTACAATACAGAAATACAGTATTTCCATATTATGTTTGTATATTCTAATTATTTCTATATTACAATCTCTATGTACCTATAATACTTTACATAAATTAAAAGAATTTATCTTTGTGTTAATTTTACAAGTTATACACTGATATTATTTGTGTTCTACTAGCATGGAACTAACTTACTAAGTACTAAGTAGGTGATGACTTTTAGCAAATCAGAGAGTCTGAAACCAGTTAAGTTCCACAAATGCTACTATGAACCATTAGGGTATCCTGCCAAAACCTGAGAGTGGGAATTTTTAAGGCATTATGGGAAATTCCTGTGTTATAGAATCCTGAACACCCATTCAAGGCCCACCTCTGCACTTTTCTGGCTGTGAGGCTTTGGCATAATGTTTAATTTCTCTGGCACTTACGTTCCTAGATGGGGAATAATACCGATAGAGCTCACATTCAAATGTTACTGTAACAAAGATAAACTAACGCATATAGGGCCCTGCTGTCCCTGTAAAACTTTCCTCACATGCGTGGATGCTTCGCGGGTGGGAAGACGGAAGGCATTTCTGTGCAGAGGGCGTTGCGCAGCTGCTCAGCTGCCTTCCCACTCTGTGTGTGTACGCTTGCAGTCTGCGGCAGCAGACAGACAGACAGACTGGCCCACTGTCGACAGTCAGAGTTGGGAGGTGCTTAAGAACAGTGTGAATCCAAGAAGCAACAGTACCTATCACGATCCCACAGATGAGAGGTACCATATGCGCAGTGCACACAGGATTCTCATAGTCACAGGCCTTTGGGAGAGGCAACTTTTAAAATGAGATGATGAAGTTAGTCGGTAGAGCTTCATAAATGGGAGCTGTGTCCTGACACATAATTAGGTATGCTGTACTCACTTTCTGCTTATAAAGACTTTTGTTTGTTTGTTTTTTGTTTTTGTTTTTGTTTTTTTCGAGACAAGTTTTCTCATTTTGGTGCTTGTCCTGGATTTCTCTCTGTAGACTAGGCTGTCCTCGAACTCACAGAGATCTGCCTGGCTCTGCCTCCTGAGTGCTGGGATTAAAGGTGTGAGCCACCACTGCCTGGCTTATAAAGACTTCATAGATGATACTTATAAAGACTGTAGAACCCCCTGCAAATGTTTTTATATTTTACATGTCAGGTGCAGATGAGTTCTAATCATTAACTATTTCCTCTAGATGCTCCTCAAAAACGTAAACTTAGACCTTTGCTTTGTCTCAGTGTGGGTGCTTCTTTTTAACTCTACAGACAGTAAATCTCTTCAGTTGCCCTCTTCATTTTGTCTTCTAATTTTATGAACACCAGGAAACATGTTACATTTCACATTGTTTCACTGGAGGGATTATATCGAGAAATTCACATCTGTTGGTTATGTCATGAAGATTGAACTGAAAGAAGACAGTTATAATTCCCAAGTGTTGATTACTGAATTAGCGACACTTAAAACATTTGTCCTTCCAAATCAAATGCTGCTGGACAAAACGAATCTTGTTACTCTGCAAGATTATTTGGAAAGGGTTAGCATGGAGGACCTTTGACTGGATACATACCATTAATAGTTTACCTTGGCTATCACATAGAGGAAGATACTGGCCTGCTTTACAAATAGCTCTTGTGGCTAAGTTGCTTCTTTGTTGATATAAAATATTTGATCTACATTTTTTTTTGTGGAGCTGAGGATCGAACCCAGGGCCTTGTGCATGCTAGGCAAGCACTCTACCACTGAGCTAAATCCCCAACCCCTTGATCTGCATTTTTAATGCATGGATTAAAATGTCCAGTGTCATTAGGTTGTGACATTCAAACCTCTCAAGGAACAAAATCTCAGCATACATGAATTTTGAAGATTTGTTAAATTTGGTTTTATAGTTTCTGGGATAGATAGAGAACTAGAGAAGGTATTAAGAGGACTAATATTACTCAATAGTTTAAAAGGAGGCAATAACTGAGTATAAGATATGCCACTGTGTCAGAGACTGCTTAGGTATAAATACATGGTGATAAAGTTCAGCATGTGAAAAATGATGATTGGCAATAGACAGTGATTGGCAGCCCCTCTCAATTCATGAGCATGGAAAAGGACGTGGTTTGAAATTGCAATAGGAGAGAAAACTTGCATTTTGCTGATCACTTTTTAAAGAGGTACAGAGAAACTTCTAAGAATGAGATTTAATTATTTTCCTTGTGGATGCATAAAAGAAGTTGTCCTGGCTAGTTTTATGCCAACTTGACACAAGCTAGAGTCATCTGAAAAGAGGGAACTTCAATTTAGAAAATACTTCCATAAGAAGTGTCCAATATAGGCAATTTTCTTAGTGTGTGATTAATCAACAGGGAATGGCCCAACCCAGTGTGGGTGGTACAATTCCTGGGCTGGTAGTCCTGAGCTCTGTAAGAAAGCAGGCTGAGGAAGCCATGAAGAGCAAGCCAGTAAGCAGCATCCCATCATGGCCTCTGCATCAGCTCCTGCCTCCAGGTTCCTGCCCTTCTTGAGTTCCTGACCTGACTTCCTTCAATGATGAACAGCAATGTGGAAGTGTAAGCCAAATAAACTCTTTCTTCCCCAACTTGCTTTTGGTCAGTGTGTTTCATCACAGTAGTTAGTAACTACTAGTCTATGTTAGTTAGTCCTATCCAGTCTCAATGACATTCCTAAGATTGGATTCTGAAGTTTTTTTTTCCTATATGCACTAGAGAGATAGTTGATACCTTTTTCCTCTCTCCCTTTCTCTAACTGGCTTTACACACACATGCACCACACACACACACACACACACACTTACACTTACACACTCATGCACTGTTTATTATATTTTAAAGCTGAATAGACATGACTTCTGGTAACAAATAAACCAATAGATTCCACAGCACGCTGTGGCAAAGCTGTGTATACAAATAAGACTTAAGACACCTTGTAAAGATGCAAAGTGGTAACAGAAAGACGTCCGACATCCTTAGCTTGTGAAAATTAGATAGTGACTTTGAGGTTAAGCAAAGCAATGTGTTGCTATAATTCTCTCTTTAGATGAAAATCAGGGGGAAAAATACCTGTATGAATCCCCCTCTTTACTTATATTGAAAAATATCATTTGAAAAACTATACACTTATAGACTGGGAAATTAGAATAATTAGTGAAAAGCACATCCATGAGAATTCAGCTCTCTGCCCTGGCATCCAGATGGGCGAGAGAAGACTTGGGAAGGCAGGTTCGATGTTCAGGCAAAACCAGGCAGGGGACCTTTGGTGGCTGCTGTGCTCTCACTGTCTACAGGCCTCCTGTGGCACCCACTGCCAACTTTTCTATCTGGGACACTCATTCCGTCTGTCAACAGCAAGGAGTGCCGCTTCCTGAGGCGAGCAGCCCAGTCCCTCTCCAGGAATCACCCTCTTTCTCTGGGCATTGTCCTCTGCCAAACCAGTTGCCTTGTGTAAGTCTTTGCTTCCTCCCCAGGGGCAGCCTGCATTCAGTGACTGATGGCTCTTACGGATGAGGACCATTCAAAGAACCAAACTTCTGGCCGAAATTCAGAATTCCTTAGGGGCTATGCCAGTTCCAGAGTTCTCTAGGAATCCACAGAGGCCTTTGTTTCTCTTGCTTCACAGCTGGATTGCTTCATCTGGCCAGTTTTGGCTTCTTGCTCCTTCACAAGTAGGGCTTTGCATGGTCACTTCCCTAAAAGGTTACTGCAAGCAATCTGCATTGGAGTTTGCTTCCCATGAGCCTAGACCGTGGCAGTCAAGGTGTGCAGTGAACTGAAGAAGACAGTTCTAAGTGGGAGTTTGGAGGTGGTCATTCATTGGTCAGCTGTCTGTGAGAACCTCATTATTGGTAGTAAGTAGTTCTTAATATATCACCATGCTTTATTGGTCCAGTTATTGACACTGAATTTCCTTGACGTTCAATGGCATTACATAGTAATAAGTCCATCATAAATTGAAAATATTATAACTCAAATGCATATAATTTAACTAACCTGATGAACATCATGTTTGAACAACACAATATATAATAAAGTGTGCTTGCAAGGGTGACTGGGAACTGTAGCTGCTGCCTGTAGCTGGTGTCCCAAGAGTTTATGAGTAGGCTATTGCTAGCCTGGGAAAAGATCAAAAATTAAAATCATAGTAGAGTTTCTCCTGAGCACCTACTACTTTTGCACCATTATAATATTAAAAATCTTATACTGACCCTTCTGAGTCACAGGCCATTTGTACTCCCACTTCTGACTACTTGACATGAATTTCCTGGCTCTAGACATGCCTGTTGGCCATGATATTGTAATTAGAATGGACATAGTACTCAGTAAATTCTAACTCAGTATCTTTTGTTTGTAAATGAAACCTCTCCCAAAGGGAAAGTCCAAGTGGAAGATATATGGGATGCTAGATGAATAAAAGATAATTTTATATACTGGGAATTACATCTGAGTTGTAGTTCTAACATGTTTGCACCCATTTGTCTTGTTCCACAAAATAAAATAATGTAAACACATAGAAACACATCCAGACAAACTGGTTTCAACCTGACAGACACAGCCAAGTTGTAGCCTTAGTTATGGGTGCTATATGGATATCATTCTTCATTAAAATGCACTAAGCCAAACTCAGGTTCACGGTATGTAGCCATTGACCTGGTTGGTACATTCTTTTTCATCTCTACGCAAAAGGAGTATTAAATCTATTTTGTCATGCGGTGTGGTGGCACATACCTCTAATTCCACCAATCATAAGACTGAAGCAGAAGGATCATTAGTCTGAAGCCAGGCAGGGTTACACAGTAAGATCCTTTCACCAAACTAAGCTAAACAATGGTTCTTCTTCATATGAGGTCCACACTTAGAGTTTGGGTAAGAGCAAAGTTAATTCTTTATTGATCAGTCATAATATAGTCTGATAAGAACCAAACTGTGTGGATATTAGGCTAAATATCCACATCAGAACAATGTATGGCTGATAATCAGAGCAACGGCAATATATTAAGAAACTTTATGAGACAGACAAGCCCTAGAATTACAAATCTCAATCTTGTAGCCTGCAGCCTCAACTAATATGACTATATAAATTAAAATTCATTAAGATTGAAAATCTTTTTGAGGTTCAGTCAAGTTCAGCACATTTCAATTGCATAATAGCCACATGTAGCTCATAGTATTATATTGGAAAGAACAGATGGAGAATGTATCTGTCATTAGAGAAACTCCTTGGATACCATAATGTCTGGATATGGGAAGATCCTGTGAAGGTTTAGAGGACTTCAGAGCGAAGCTTTTGAGGGCCCAGTCACCAAAGAGATGCAAGAACATCTCCAAAGTAAAAGAAAATGTGCTCTGTCTTGTACCACCCACTACCAAGGAGAACATGCGGCTTGGTAGATGTCTTTGGGTTCTAGGTGCAAGATACATCACAGTAGGAAATGCTGCTCATTCCCAATGGCAAACTGATACATGCTGCAATGTTTCAGAAGAGCTATGTCCCCATGGCTCAGGTATCTCAGAGACAAAGGTGTGAGTCACCTCAACAGTATGCCACATAGGAACAGAAGCATTAGCTGTTAGTGTGGCCAATCTAAATGGGCAGGACAAGGAGACAGTGAATACCATTCATGGCTTTGAGGAGAGCCAAGTAGAAGAACAGACATATGGGGGTGGGGGAAGGAAATGAAATCAAGCCTCTTCCTTTTGGTTTAACATCTACAGAGAGGGGCTGAAAAACACACATGGACCCCAACTTCTCTCCCGGTTGGAAGACAGTATTTTGTCTTCAGGTGTCAGAAGCAGATCCTCTGGTATACAAGATTATTTTAGGAAGTTGCCATCCTGAATCTTGAGAGCCTGTTCCCTGACAGTGTGTGTGTGTGTGTGTGTGTGTGTGTGTGTGTGTGTGTGACACTACATAAAGCAAGTTGTGCAGTGGTACTCCACCCTGATCCCCACCCAAAATCAAGGCCCTTGTTTTAGCTGTTGTGAGCGTTGAAGGCTGTGTGCACCCGTGTGCCAATCTTTGTGATCTCCTTCATCTGAATTATACCTCTTCCTTCTATGAAGCCTAAAGACCGTGTTTGGCTCATGCGGCAGTAAAAAGACCCAGTCCTTATTTAGATGAGCACAACAGGTCAGCCCCTGAGTTGGCCATGAGATCTGCTGAAACCTTTATATAAACTTGTAGATCTTCATTTTCACTCAACAAATTTTGCCTTCTTGTTCTCTCTCTCTCTCTCTCTCTCTCTCTCTCTCTCTCTCTCTCTCTCTCTCTCTCTCTCTCTGTCTCTCTCTCTGTCTCTCTCTCTGTCTCTCTCTCTCTGTCTCTCTCTCTCTGTCTCTCTCTCTGTCTCTCTCTCTCTCTCTCTCTCTCTCTCTCTCTCTCTCTCTCTGTCTCTCCTCTCACCATTTTTCTGGTGAACACAGCATCAAAAAATGCCTGCACGCAAATACACACTTTAGCATCTCTTACCAGCAAATTCAACTTAAGACAGAATAAAAACTAACTAATAATATTTAGTCTTGGGTTTAATTCTCACACATCAAGAAACGTAAGTATTAATGTGTCAAATATGATGTATCTCACGATCCATATGTATGGGGTGAATTTTCTAATTTCCAAAAAGTGTAACCATAGCTACTAATAGATTAGTATTGTAGTTTTGATTTCTTTTTTTATCTGGTATAAAAAAAAAATCCTGACTCTAGGTCTTATTTTCTTGTTATTCCTTTCTGGGGCTTTGGGATACTTGATAGTCATATGGGGTATTGTTGTTTTCTATCTTTTTAAGAGACTTGGGAGGAAATAACCTGTAAGCATAAGACAGGTTTCCTTTGTGGATATTGACAAGAGCAGGTATGATGATGGGTGAATTAACAATGAATGCTACTAGGGACTTTGATGTTGAAAGATGGAATTGTGCTGAAGATCTACCTTCCTTGAAAGAAGCATCCTAGCACAGAGGCATTTGGCTGTCTTCACCCTGGTAATACTGGCCTGATTTGTGTGGGGGCAGCTTCCTGATAGGAAAGGCACGGCAGCAGTAATTATTACCCTGGAGTGCTGTGATTCATTTGGAAAAGAAAGAAATGGGATATAGAAATAGCACTGGATAGCAGCTGCCACTGACATCTTGCATGATCCTAAGCAGTGAACTGTATTTCTCTGTTTCATTTTCCTTGCTTGTCAAATAAAATAGGTAACTGGGAAAAAAAATGTCTGAGGCTTTCCACCTAGTTCCGAAATTATGTGTTTATTTTATCATTGGTTCAACAAATCATCTCTTGGTTCTAGGGGATTGTGTTGTGTGTGACACAATGCATTAAAAGCTAGCATTTATTATTACTTGTTTTTAGTTATTTTAGACTGTATCATTGTATAACTTAGATTTTTATTTCAACATTTTTTGTGCTTTTGTTTAAAACTGAATACTGATTGCATTGTGTAACAAAACCTCTAGAGGTTACTTAACATTTTTGTTTTCATCAAATACAAGCAGAAAAAGGATAGTTTATAGAGCATTCCCAGAACAACAAAAAGGTTTTTTAAAAAATGTGAGTTTTTTGGGCGGTGGGGAACTAAGAGTATTTGGTATGATTTGAGCCTCGAGGGGTTTTGGAAATGGAGCTATAAGCATGAATAGGATACAGCCACAGGCCAGAACACAGAAGGCTAATGGGCTTCTGGAATGCCCAGACCACTTTCTTGGCTGTTGGTACTGCAGAAGAAGATGGATGAATGATGCAGTTAATAAAGGGTTAAAATTGGAAGCGGAATAGAAGAATAGACATATGCGGGGTTGGGAAGGAAAGGAAATCGAACTTCTTCCTTTTGGTTTAACGTCTACAGACCAGGGCTGAAAAATGCAGATGGACCCCAACTTCTCTCCCGGTTGGAAGACAGTATTTTGTCTTCAGTCTCTCCCACCTATTTTCTTACTGCCTGGTGTTTTTTTTTTTTTTTTTATTCATTCTTCCTAGTTAAGTAAACTACTGAACATTGGAAGTATGCTTCATAGGTAGCTTTGAAGCATAGAGCTAGGAGCCAGGCTCTCCAGCCCTAAAATAATTGTAGCTCCAGCTGGCTGTTCTAATCTATCTTGGAGAATCTCTACGAACATCCTCATTGTCTCCAGTGATACCCAGTGCATCTGCATTTTGGGTCCCTTTATATCCTGAACATTGTTTCTCTTGAGTGTAACTGGTGCCGTGCTGTTCAAGGTAGTAATGGCTAGCTGCAGGAAACCATCTATGATCCATTAGAGTTATATTTAAAGTAACCAAGTTAATAAAATAAAATGACCTAAGTGGAATTAAACATCACTTCCTCGGTGGTCCTCATCAGTGGTAGCCGCTGGTTACTTGGACAGCTCAGACGAGGAGCGTATCTATTGCAGCAGACAGCTTGAATGGACAAAGATGTTTGACCTCAAGTCTCCAGAGCTTGGCCCTGACTAGATTCCGACCTTGGTGGACTTCAGGACATACACACATCGGAGAGAGGTTTAGATCACACATTTTATGCTCTATTACCTTTTAAAACAACACAGCTTGCGTGATCATAAAAAAGCCAGAATCATTTACAATGCCCTAATAATTTTTTCTTTACAGTTCCCTTTTCTTTTCTCTTTCTCTTTCCATGGCCCACTGTTCTCAATAACCATAACAACAATAAGGAAGAGCCGAGTGTTGCCAATGTGTCAGACACTGTGTCGATTTTTATCTATCATCTCAATTCTCACAAGTCCAGCATGTGGATAACATTTCCATCCTCATTTTATGAGAAAATTGAGGTTTGGAACTAGCAAGTGACTGGCTTAAAGTAAATAGCTGTGACACAGGAGAGCCAGGCTTTCAAACAATGTCTGGCTCCAGAGCCAACCAAGCGTTAGGTTGCATTGCCTTCATGGTTACAAACCCAGGAGACCGAAAGACTTCTGTTTCTCTTTATGTTTTTTCACTTAGTTCAGCCTAGATACTGATGTCAGACTATTTTCCTTAACATTTCCTTCTTAAACGCTTTTAATATCTCTATTTGTTCTACATCTCCTCAAAGCTCCGTTATTGGACTTTTAAAACCAAGTTTTATTTATTGATTTTTTTTTTTATTTTTGCAGTTTACAACTATATGTTAAAAACTGAATCCTCATAGTAATTGATTAACTCATAAGGGCTTTACTCTCACGAATGGAGTGATAGATTTCTGATTTCTGAGACTGTGTTAGCTCCTGTGAGAGGGGGTTGTCATAGAAGTGAGGTTGGCCCCACCTTGTCCTCTTTTTTTTCCTGTCCCCTCCCCTCTCCTCCTTGTTTTTTGTTTTTGTTTTTGTTTTTTGTTGTTGTTGTTTGCTTTTTGAGACAGGGTTTCTCGTAGTTTTGGCGTCTGTCCTGGATCTCGCTCTGTAGACCAGGCTGGCCTTGAACTCACAGAGATCCACCTGGCTCTGCCTCCCAGTGCTGGGATTAAAGGCATGCGCCACCACCTGGCCCCTCCTTATTTTCAGACAGGGGTTCATTCTGTAGCCTTGCTTGGCCTAATGCTTGCTATGTAGACTAGGCTGGCCTTGATCTCCTAGGGATCTGAGTAACTCTGCCTCTGAGTGCTGGGATTAAAAGTTGGTAACACCCCCTCCCCTGAGCACACCCATCTGGCTCTCCTCATGTGATGGGGTGATGTAGCAAGAAGTTCACCAGAGACTGCCACCTTGATGCAGGAATCTCAAGGCTCCAGAACTGTAAGAATGCATTTGTTCTCTCTGTAAAGTTTATGACATCCTGCTACAGCAAGATAAAGTATATTAAGACTTGGGATTCAATTAAAAAAACAACTTTTACATTTATTAGTATTTTTTAAAATGGTCTCACTGGGTATGGTGGTGCACACCTTTAACCCCAGTGCTCAGGAGCGGAGGCAGGCAGATCTCTCTGAGTTCAAGACCAGCCTGGTCTACAGAGTGACTTCCCTAACAGACAGAGCTACACAGTAAGACCCTGTCTCAGAAAAACAAACAAACAACAAAAACAGGATCTCATTATGTAGCCCTAGGTGGCCAGGAGCTCTCTGTGTATACTAGTCTGGCCTTGAATTCTTTGAGATTGCTCTGCCTCTGCCTCTGCCTCCTGAGTGCCAAGATTAAAGGTGTGCACCACCATGCTTTGTCAATAAAAATGCTTGAATGCTATTCTTGTAGCAACCGATCATGGCCAGGTATTGAGCATGCTCTGTGATCTCTGTGTATGACCAACCTAACGTTACTGCTTTTCCTTTGTTTAAGAGAACTTTATGCATTTTCTTAGAAATTGCCTATATTTCAGGAGCATGACCGTTTTTCAGAATATAACCAGTGATTCACAATTTGCCTTTCAATAATTTATTTCTCTGAATTGCCAAGAGACAGTTTCAACTTAATAATTGGGTTAATAGATATCTACTGGTTGTTTCTTATGTGAAAATAAATTTAAATTACATGTTTAAATTCTACCAACAAGAACAAGTCTAGAAATATTGTATTTTCTAGGCAATAGAAAGTATTCAATCTTGTCTCAAATGAATATTAATCATATCCGTATCAGATTTATTTATTTATTTATTTATTTATTTATTTATTTATTTTGGTTTTTTTGGTTTTTTCGAGACAGGGTTTTTCTGTGTAGCTTTGCGCCTTTCCTGGAACTCACTCTGTAGCCCAGGCTGGCCTCGAACTCACAGAGGTACGCCTGGCTCTGCCTCCCGAGTGCTGGGATTAAAGGCATGTGCCACCACTGCCCGGCTCGGCTCCATATCAAATTGTTAAATGTATATTCAGAGAAAAATTATCTGCTGATATAACATGTGTAGTGTAACAAGCCTCTTAGCCTTCCACTCGTCAGAGACTTGCTTGTGCATCAAGATGCCCTTGCCTTCTTGAGACAGAGTCTAGATACGTCATTCAGGCTGCTCTCAAACTCTCCATGAACTTGTGACCTTCCTGACACAGCCTCCTGAGTGCTAAGGATCCAAAAATTGTGCCACCACACCCAGTTTAGGAAATAGATATTTTCCTTTAAACAAATTGAGCCAAAAAGATGTCTACTTACTGAAAACGGTAACAGGTATGCTTTAGAAGAAATTAGAACCAAATCAGCCAAAATGCAGCTAAACTTTGGCTTCTTGTACAGAAGCACTGAAAAAGCTATATTTATTCCTCAGAAACATCACCTTTCCCCCATTTTATATTTTATTATAAATTGGCATGCTCTAGTTTGCATCCTATTGCTTTGACAAACACCAAGACCAAAAGCAACTTGGGGAGGAAAAGATTCATTTATGTCTCTCAACTCACAATCCATCACCGAGGGAGGTCAGGAACTCAAGCCTGAACTCTGGAGTCAGGAACTAAAACGGAAGCATGGAAGAACACTGCTTATTGGTTTACTCAGGCTGCTTTCTTACAGGACCCAGGACTCCCTGCCCCAGGAGGCTCTGCTTCCAGCAGGCTGTCTCCCACGTCAGTCCTCATCAAGAAGTGCCTCACGGGGCCGGGGCGGTGGTGGCGCATGCCTTTAATCCCAGCACTCGGGAGGCAGAGCCAGGTGGATCTCTGTGAGTTCGAGGCCAGCCTGGTCTACAGAGTGAGTTCCAGGAAAGGCGCAAAGTGCCTCATGGACTTGCCAGTCTGAGGGAGGCGCTTCTTCTTAATTGAAGTTCCTCTTCCCAGAAGACCCCGGCATGTGTCAAGTTGACAAAAATCTAACCAAGACACTGTGTGTTTACACATAATATCTATACTTGCTTTATGTTTTGACAAATTTACGCAAATACCTTCAATCCATAAAAGGCGAATAAATCTTGTAACTTACCTTTTTAAAATAAACATTTTTATTTATTTTTTTTTGAGAATTTTATTTCCTTAATTCCCCATAGATTCATTCACTTCCTTACTCCTCCTACTTTCTGTTGTCTTTTTAAAATTTAGTAGCCTGTTAGCTCCAACTTGTTCTTTTCATACACTTCTGGGAAGGGGGCCATCCACTGGAGTGTGGTAGACCTACCTGAGCCACAGCTTTAGAGGAAACTGATTCTTTCTCCCTTCAAAACCATTGACTAACTGTCCATAGCTCAGTTAGCCGTGGGAGCTCAGGAACCAACCCTCTTACCACTCCGTGCTAGAATGTTGACTGGTTTAATCTTGTGCAGGTTTTGGGGGAGGCAACCACAGCTGCTGTAAGTTCGTGAGTCCTTACAGTGGTCCTATCAGGTCCAAAAGGGTCTGTTTTTCCCTGGTCCTTCCCGATCAATCTTTGGATCTTACAGCCTTTCCCTGCCCTCCCCCTCCCCCGTCTTTCACCATGGTCCTGTGCCTTTGAGAAGGGATGTGATATAGATATTCCATTTGTGGGCTAAGTCCTCCTCAACCACTTTTTCTTTGGACTGAAACCAATTGTGTGTTTCTTTGTTAATCACCTTCCACTGCACAAAGAAACGTCTCTGTGAAGGCCTGAGAGCTACACTAATCTATGGGGAGAGATGTACTAATTCAGAGGGCAGTTTGATACAAACTGTTCACTTAGCAAAATAGTAGTAGTAGGTTCACCCCTGGTGCCCATGCGCTTCCCACCTGAGGGTTCTTAGTCAGATGTACCGTGTCAGGCACGTGTTTCCTCCTTTGGAGCAGGCCCTACATCCAAGCTGAAAGCAGTTGGTTACACCACCAGCTTGTACTACTACTGCACCTGTGAACATTTTTTGGAGTTCGCAGGTTCACAGCTGGGTAAGTCTGTTGATGACTCCTCCTACCTCCTCATTCCAAGAGGCCTGCGTAGCACCTTCCAGTAGGGAGAGATAGCTAGCAGGGAGGAAGATTCCTGGTCGGTACTGGCTTGATTTTTCTGTGTCTTGTGACCAGTGTGTGGTGTTATCAGCAATAAGGTTTTCCCACCTCGATATGGTGGGCACGTAAGAGCAATGACAGTAGCCTGTATGGTTGTTGTTGTTGTTGGTGGTGGTGGTTCTGGGACACCTCTGATCACCAGCTTGAGGGGAGGTATGCCACACCTGGCACTGGGTTTGGAGGCATGGGTTTACATGCAGGTAGGGAAAAAGGGCAATGTGGTCTTTTGGACAAATCCCAATTCACTGGAAGACCATTGATGCGATTAGAATAAAATGATTTTGAGGTTTAAGCTCATTCTTTGCTGTGTAAAGACAAGTCCTTATCTTTTATTTATTTATTTTTTTGGTTTTTATGCTTTCCATATGTAAAACATGGACAACAATAACTGACAACTGGTCAATATTCTCCATACCCACCCCACACTGCTTATGTATGCTTCTTTGGAATCTGAGAATGTGCTGCGTTAACACAATGAAAGGAATCTTGCAGATATAATATATAATTTGCAGACTTCTATGGGAAAATTGTCCTGGATTATTGAACTAGTCCTAGCCTCTAATTGGGTGAACTCTCAAAATGAGACCTCTTCCTGGTCAAAATTAATCTTCATTGGCAACTTGACTGGATTTCCAGTCACCCAGGAGACTGAGGCGTCCCTCTGGTTGTGTCTGTAAGGGTGATTCTGGCAAAGACGAACCCAAAGAAGAGGATGAACCCCAGATAGAGGTGGCAACTAATGGAATAAAAGGGGAAAGCAATAAAGTAGAAAATGCTGGTGTTCCTCCATGTTCCTGGCTTACCACAATGGGAACCATGCTAGTCTACCAACCTTTCCCTACCATGATGGCCTGAACCTGATTCCCCGAACTGACGTGAATCTACCCTCCCTGAAGTTGTTTCTATCAATGAGCTAGTTAGAACAACAAGAAAAGTGAATACACACACACAAAGTAGGAGATTTTTGGAACATGATAGGGACCCGCCTTAATGATGCTGCTTTCGGGGAAGGAGAGTCCAAGACTCCAAGAATGTAACAGCCCAGGAACCGGAATGACCCAGTTGATACAGCAAGAAAATGAGATGCTCACTCCTACAACTGCTGGGTACTGAATTTTGCCATCTACCTCAATGGGCAACAAAAAATTCTCCCTTCTAACTCCAGTACACCACTCCGGGACACCGTAATTTTAGCCTGGTGAGACCTCTATTGGGTTTCTGACCTGTAGAATGATAAGATAATACATTTGTGTTGGCCACCCCTCTAAATGTGCAGTTATGGCAGCAATACAAGGCCAATATAAAAGTGCTATTATATCTGCCTCGTGGAGTTGATGGGTGAAAGTGTATGAAATCCACACTGTACACAATGATGCTCAGGCTAAGTGTCACCATTGTGTTCTCAGTGTCAACAGGCTCCACCCTGCTTTTGAATGGAAAACTTTAGCATGCCAGTCTTCGAATATGACAATCACTATTTACCGAACACATGTATGATAGGCAGTATCATCTGTGCCTGTAGAGACAGAAAGCATTAATATGCTGTTTTACATATGGACACTATCTCAGTCTTAGTTACTTTTCTATTGCTGTGAAGAGACACCATGGTCAAGGTAACCTATAAAAGAAAGCATTTCATTTGGGGACTCATGGATCCAGAGGGTTTGAGTCTGTGACCTTCATGGCAGGGAGTGTGGCAGCAAGCAGTCAGGTAAGCATGGTGCTGGAGCTTACATCTGATCCATAAACCCAAAGCAGAGGGGAGGGGAGAGGGAGATGCTGGGGATGTCATGGGCTTTTGTAACCTCAAAGCCCACCCCCGATAACACATTTCCTCCAACAAGGCCACACCTCCCAATCCTTCTCAAACAGTACCACCAACTAGCCACCAAGTATTCAACTATCTGAGCCTTTGCGGGCCATTCTCATTCAAACCACCCCAGACACTGTCAAGAAATTTGACCCTGTTAGGTTTTGATAGTATTCACATATGTTGTGCGTGTACGGCGTGTGTGTGTGTGTGTGTGTGTGTGTGTGTGTGTGTGTGTGTGTGTGTGGTAGGTGGGTATGTATACTTGTTCACATTTGTGTGGGTGCATGTGGTCACAGGTTCATGTGGGGGCCTGAGATTGACACTGTGTGTCATATGTGTGTGTGTGTGTGTGTGTGTGTGTGTGTGTGTATCACTCTCTTTGTATACCGAGACAGCACCCCTTGATGAACTCAGAGCTTTTGCCAGCTTGCTGGGAGGTTGGGGGAGTGGGAGGGTGTTCCTTGTCTGTTTCTTACACCCTGGGATTACAGGTGGGCAGCCTCCCAGTCATTCACACACTATTTAAAGGAGATTTATTAGATTGGCTTACAGGATGTGCTCTGTATAGTCTAACAATGGCTGGCTCACACCGGAGAAACCAAGATGTATTTATATTTTTAAGAATGTAATCTGTCTTTGGGAAAACTAGTCAGTGTGGGAAAGTTATATAGCTCCAGTAACAAAATGCTTGAAGAAAAAAAATTTGTTTTGTTTTTCAAGACAGGGTTTCCCTGTGCAGTTGTGGCTGTCCTGGAACTCACTCTGTAGACCAACCAGGCTGTCCTTGAACTCACAGAGATCCCACTGCTTCTGCCTTCCAGGTGGTGGGATTGAAGACGTGCACCTCCCCCACCCCACCCCACCCTCCTGGCTGAAGACAATTTTTATAAATGTGTTTCATTTGCTCTTTTTTTTGAATGCTACAGAAGAAAATTAAGACAGACTCTATCAGAAAAAAAGAGACACAGTGCTTGAAGTGATTAAATATGAACGGTGCTTGTGAATTGTGTAGTTTACTTTATGAGCTTGGTTTGGAAGATGCCCCCTGCTGAACTATGAGCAGGGATCAGACACGGGTAGTTTCTACTCTGTGTACCTTTTGTGTGATAAAAAAAATTAAAGAAGAACATGTGGTTTAAAAAACGAAGCTTTAAGTATAGCCAAGTCCTGAAATTCTGACTGTATCTCCATGGATACAAACATTCTTTGAAAGTTAATTGAAGACATCTAGCCTCATGCTTGTAGAGATGTTCCCATGCTGCTACTGACTTCAGGGCTGTTCATTCATGGAGTCAGAACCATTCTTGTTTCGGGCAGAAAAAATGCCAACTGTAGCCCCCAATAGGATGCTAGGCAAATGTGGAGTGTAAGCCAGTATCTTACAATATTTAATGGCCTTGAAGCTGTTTCCTACAGTTGGAGCATGGTGTCCATAGGAAATGTGGTCTGAAATGCCTGGTACTTTTGTTGAGTACCTGGACTCTTGTTCCTTAATTTATTTTCAAATACAATGTGTATGTGGCTTAGATCTTACATATCCTGTAGAGGCACACATGCTAAAACATCTATGTTTTCCATGGTGCTGTAGAAAGGAGATGGAACTTTTGGGAGGTATAAACTGTGGAAGGATGTTGGGAAATTAAGGGTGCATCTTTGAAGGAAATATAGGGTGCGTTGGCCCCTTACTGCTTTTCTCGTTGTGTTTTGGCTGTCATGAGGGAGACAGTGTCCCTACTCTGGGCTTCTCCATGATGTACTACTTCATTACAGATCCCAGTCCTCTGTGACCCGAGACAAAACTTTCATTCCTTGAGTTGGCTTTCTCAATGTTTTGTTATAGTGACAGGAATTTAAGTCAGTTGGTTTGCCTGAGTTTGAGGATGCTGTGACCTTGGAAGGAAGAAACTGTCCTAGCTAGACAAAATGAAAGAAAACATGTCATGTCCCCCTTATGGCTGAATTCCTTCGCCAAGGCTGTGGTAGTAGGCAGATTCTTTTTCTAAGAATTTGTATTTCTGTATTCTCTGCCTTTTCTTCTTTTTTTAAAGAAATCTTTCATTTATAGAGAAAACAGTATTATTGTTGACCATGCCTGGACAACATTTAATGGTCTTCTTTCTTCCTCGGTGACTGCCATTTTGTGGAGAACTTGGTAAGCACGATTACTTCAAAGGAAAAGATTTCATATGGAAACCACAGAACTGATGGATGAAGAGCTCCTGAAGCCTCTCACAAAGGCATCAACTAGTGACCAGTTTTTATTTCCCTATCATGTCCTTCCCTTCTTGGTCTGCGTGCTAAGTTCTCTGGGTACTGGTTGCTAGTTGGAACCGGAGTCCACCCATAGTTAGCCATTCCAGTTATAACCGAGGTTTTCTAGACTGTGAGCAATAAAAACAGATAAGATATAGCTTAGACTCAGTGAGCATTTATAACCTCATTTACAACCACACCCATGATCCACGATTCTAAGAAGTAGGGCAGAAATGCAGCCTCAAGGCCCTTAGGCTACCTACCATTTGCTGTAAAGTATGTATTATACCTACCCATCACTCTCACACTGATTACAAGGCTAAGGCTAAGGCTTAGTGCTCCATCCACGCTCATGCAATAGGTGCACATTAAGCTGCTCAGCTCTACCCTGGAACTACGCATTTGGGAGGTCCGAGGAAGCTGTTCATTTTTCATATCAAGAGTTCTTGGCGACCAACAGAAGTCTGCTCTCTATGACTGAACTTTTCTTTTCTGTCCTGGATAAAAGAGCATTTCACACAAGGATGGAGGAGTCTGAATGATCTCTTTCCTCCTCTGTCCCAGATCCTCTTGGTCTCATAGGCCCGAGTTACTTTTATATTTTAAACGTCTTCTTGATGCTTTGAAAGATCTCTGACTATACTCCAGGGAAAACTGCCAGGAGGGCCTGACTTGCCAGGGGCATTTTTTCTCCTCATATTGAGTGGATCCATAACTGCCTGCTTTTCCTGGGGGTAAGAATTACATGTTTGTTATTATTGATGAGGTAGAAATTTAGCATCTTGTTTAGGATCCACTTATATTTAATTGCATTGAAGTCAATGCAACAAGATACAATAAATACAACAGGGAAATCCACACAAGCTTTTGGACCCTTCATGTACATTGAATAGTACCTGGGCACATTAATGATTCACAGCAAGTCTCTCCAGAATGATGACTTCGGTACTGTGTGTGGTCCAAGTCATAGGTGTTTTGATCACTGTGGACACTTCTTGTGATATCCCTTTACCATCTAATACCACTTTTGTGTGCGCGGTTTTGAAATAAGGTCTTTATATGCTGTAACCACAGCATGACAGTCAAAGTCATTGTGAAACTGTCATTGGTGGTGAGGGCTAAGGAGGTCTCTGTGAGGGACAGGGCCAAGACTACTCAGTGTTTCCACATTCTTGTCACCATCAGAGGGGGGATCTAGAGATGAGACAGAATTGTGAACTAGGAGAGCGCTTTCAACACCAAGCAAAACATCAACACTCAAGGGGAGAGTGGAAGTATTTCCAAGTGAGTCCTGTGAGTTTGGGGCAGCACATCTTACAACCAGTGAGCTTAATGGAGGGGAAGATTGTTCATGAACTAAGCTATAAGAGAAAGGGGAGGGTTTCTGGAACGGATTAGGAGTTTCCCTCAGAATAGGATTTATTCTTCATTTTGTCTTTAGATGAGGTTTTTAGATAAGTCATGACATTAGATGCGTGTGGGAACAGAAAATTCTGCAAGGCTAATGACCTGGAGATGCCATTATTTATTTTTATTTTTTATTTTATTTTATTATTTTGTTTTTTTGAGACAGGGTTTCTCTGTGTAGCTTTGGAACCTGTCCTAGAACTCACTCTGTAGCCCAGGCTGGCCTTGAACGCACAGAGATCCACCTGGCTTTGCCTCCCAAGTGCTGGGATTAAAGGCGTGCGCCACCACTGCTCCCCTGCTGGGGATGCCATTATTATTTTTTTTAAAGATTTATTTATTTATTATGATACAATGTTCTGCATGAATGTCTACAGGCCAGAGGAGGCTACCAGATCTCATTACAGATGGTTGTAAGCCACCATGTGGTTGCTGGGAATTGAACTCAGGACCCCTGGAAGAACAGTCAGTGCTCTTAACCTCTGAGCCATCCCTCAAGCCGGGGATGCCATTATAATGAAGCAAAATATAGCAGTTGTCACTCTTGGCCAGGTTGGTCCCATCTTGTTCTATCAGGTCTTGATGTTTGCTGGTTGAGCAATTGCCTGACGTCATACTGGAACCCAGCTCTGCTGTTGCGCCAGCATCTAGCTGCCATGTGTTTTGCCTGCCTCTTCGCTGTCGTTGTCTGACCTGCCTCAAAATGAACATTGAGACATGTTGTTATCGAACATGCAGAGTTCGTGGAGATGTCCTCAAGGCATGCGCCACCACCGCCCGGCATGACGTTGCTATATTTTAAGTGGATGGATCAACTATTTTGTAGACTGTCCCCACATCCGTGTTTGTGTGATGATTCTTTGTAGAATGGATTTGCTTAGGTACAAGCATGGCTTTTTGCCAGGGGATGCTTAGGATGTGATGTGTCCTTCTGAGTGTTTCATTTAGGGAGCCCATGTGATGTACCTATGACCCATCACTGGCAATGTCCCTTACCCCAGGTGTCTACTCACATCTATGCTGACAAGTTATTGTTTTCCATATCTAAATTAGTATCCTGTAGGGAAGCATTTGTGATTTTTCATTATTGTACAACAACCTCTGTTTGGGATATCTCACCATGTCCTCTTCCCATCCATCTGCATTCTGCTTTGGACTTTTGTAGTTGAGTTAGTCAATAGGAAAATGAAAAAGAGATGGAGAGGGAGGTCCAGGGATATATTACTGTAGTCTTCTCTCTCTAATCTCTTCCCCTCTGACATGTTTCATCATCAATAGAAGAAGGTCAGGGGGTTCATCTCTCAGGTTGATACTCAAGGTACTATTATTGCCTTCTGTATTGCTTCCAGCTGAGGTATAAAGAATACACCCTTTACATTTTATTTACTGTCCCCCCCTTTATAATCAGCCCACTTTTATTTTTTGCTTTTCGAGACAGGGTTTCTCTGTATAGTTTTGGTGCCTGTCCTGGATCTCACTCTGTAGACCAGGCTGGCCTGGAACTCATAGAGATTCGCCTGGCTCTGCCTCCTGAGTGCTGGGATTAAAGGCATGTGCCACCACAGCCCAGGCCAGCTAGTATCTCCTTTTCTGATAAAGGCTCTACAGTCGGCTTCTCTCCCCTCTCCATACTGACCTATATGTAGTTGTTACCAGCATAAGACCAGACTACCTACTTCTCAAAGGTCAGTGCTTGCAAAATGAGGGCTGGAGCCCTGAAGAGGATAGAAGGGTAATTTCTTGCAAGGATCTTGGAAACAGGGAATCAGGAAGCACAAAGTTGTTTTATAGAAAAGGGGAAGAGGAACGGAGCAGGAAGGCTGTATGTTTAGTGAGGTTATCTTCATTTCCATTGTGTGTCCCTTCTTTCTTCTCTGGACAGAACATTGGAGTGGACTTTGAAACTCCTGGAGCTACTTCCTGTTAAAATTCATGGCAATTCACATGCTTTGTGCTGCTTCATGCTGGATGAAACTCAAGCAAGAGCATTGCAAAGGTTACCAGATGATCCAGGTTCCCTGCAACCTAGATCTGAAGAAAGATTTTAGCGGTTACCATCTCTACCATTTAGGTGGAGCTTCTAAATACTCTTCATAGTTAAACCAGCCAAGTGTATCATAAACCTTGCAAACAGATCAGGAAGAGGGGGAGGGGCAGAAGGAGGGGAATCTAACCAGAAGTCTGGCAAGGACTGCCCAGTTCCAAGCTTATGAGAGTCTGTCTCCTTGCCTCCAGTTGGGGTCACACATTAGGAACTCTTATAGGAGATTCCGGGAAGACACTGAGTGATATGTGAGTCTCTGTAGTTTTCCCTTTGGAGCTACCTTAAGCGTTTTGCCTTCTTCTGCTGGGGGTGCAGAGGGCCAGAGTTCTTTTCCAGAGGGTCATCAGCTTCCAGGTTCCAAGCCTATGTTTTTTTTCTCCCCATCTTCCTATGTGTTATTGAACTCATTGCCTTCTCCTGCCATATGTCCATCAGTGAAATGGCAAATTTCACCTGTGGAGATCCGAAAACAATGAAGTCTCGTTGCCACCTTCCTAAGGATAGCATTTAAGGATAATTATGGGGTCAAGAAGCAGGGTGATCTGAGGTTTGAGGAAAGGTGACTGGGAGGCAAGGAAAAATGAGGTAATTCGTGGTCTGCACACGCATAATCAAACTTCACCACTCTTCAAAGAATGCACGCTCAGAAAATGGCAGCTTAGTGTGCTCTGAAGGTGGAAATTTAGCCCACGGGTATAAAAAATTTAGTCCACTAGATACTTGGGCAGGCCCAGATGAAGGGCTAGTGGTTTCGCCTAGTTTGAGCTGCATCAAAGTTACGGGGGTGGGGAGGTGAGGGGGGGCATGGCGGGGACTACAACCAACCCAAGTAATTGTTATCATTGTGACCCATAGTCAGGAATGTTATCTGGAGCAAAGTTAATGGGAGTGTACGACTTCTCTATTGAACTCTAAACTCAGTGATAAAAACAAATAATCAAAGCCAAGTGAAAGCTAGAAGGCTTATTCAGATTTTCCCTTGATTCCCTAAGGATGACGCCAGCCTAGGTGGGTCCCAGGCGACTGCGTTTTGCTTTGAAGTTGAATCCCATACCTTGAAAAGTCCTGTGTCCTCGAAGCACTCCACCTTAGGTGTGGCAGACACTGCCTTCTGGGACCCAGCCTGACACAAGTCTTATGGATAGCCTTTTCTGGGTTAAGGGTTTTCATTTTGCTAGATTCAGTGGGTCTGTGACTCCGATGCCTGCTACAATCCCCCTTGAGATCACTCTGCTCTGTGGAACTGCCTGTTTGACTATCGACGACCTTCTTGGGCACCCGTCCTGCAGCTGGATCGATTTCTGCCAGCATTGTTCCTGCCCAGTCCTGGCTTCATTCCCCCATCACTCACTTTCACAGCTAAAGTATCAGCATGCCCTTGCAGCAGAAGCCGTACTTGCTCAGGGGAGAACATGATTCTCTCTGAAAGCTACCGGAGACAGGCTTTTAATTCGGACCTATCCCTTATGACGTTAAAAAGGCCCTCAGAAACATCTAATCCAGTTGTAGTAAGGATGCAAAAACACACCTATATTTGCGTGGGGACCACCAGGACATCCCTTTTTACACTGTCTAATACAATGTGCTGACTTAAATTTGCATTGTTTTTGATATTGAAAAAGAAGTATAAATGAGCTCCACTCTGCTGTGTTTCGCTGGCAGGAATATCCTGTGCCCTCCTGGTAACCCTCTAAGCCCCTCCTCCATCTATGGAGATATTTGAAAGTGTGTTGAAATTGAGCTGGTGGGGACCTAGTCACCACTATAATATTTCCAGCTTATTGTTGTTTTTAGTATAATGGAAGTTTTATATAACTCAGAATATATCTCTGTATCTCTCATTGTGCCAGGTACAAAGGCTAATTCACAGTGAAGCTTCCTAAATTGATATAAATGACTTACATTTGCAGATTTCTAATACTGCTTGTTGTGTTAGAGATATATTTACTCTGTTTAGAAGGAAGTTTGAAGTGTGTTTTGGGGTGGACTATTATTCACGCTGATGTTCGGGGAATTGCTATTTGCACTCAGTTCTGAGTTGGAAAGTTCATGACTTAGACTGTGCTGCTATTTATCTCCTGTTCAATGACTGATGATCTTGGTCCAATTCCTGGCGCGTGTGTGCTTATTTCTGTAGAGGTTTGGCATTAATAGGTCTTCTCAGCACAGATGCCAAAGAATGACCTGGAATCGACTTTAAATTAATTTTCAAATTTGAAGGTACACCTTCTACATCAGCGTCGAGGCCAACCAGTAGCACCAAGGACTAGACCAGAATTGTCAATGACTGCCTCTCCCCTCTGCCATGATTTGGGGTGTTTATCAAAGCTATCCAGGCCAAGATGCTCAATGCATTCATCAGTTAGAAAAACAAATGACATCTAGGATCTCACCTGACATGTTCCAAGGTTTAAAACACCTATTGTAAAACAGGCATGGAGCCATTTTTTTTTTAAACAATTTCATAAACAGGGTTCCTGATTACAGCCAGAGCCTCCATGTTGCTTAGCTGTTATTTATTTTTTTATTTTTTTATTTTTTTATTTTTTTTGGTTTTTCAAGACAGGGTTTCTCTGTATAGTTTTGGTACCTGTCTTGGATCTTGCTCTGTAGTCCAGGCTGGCCTCAAACTCACAGAGATGTGCTTGCCTCTGCCTCCCAAATGCTGAGATTAAAGGCGTGCGCTGTTACCTTTTGTTCAATGTCGTCTAATTAGCCCCCCCTTCCCTTTTTTGCTGGTTGAACAATCACCAAAGAATAAATAAAATCAAGATAAATCATTAAGGAGATGAAGAACCAAAAATAAAGTGATAAAATTAGATTTTTGTATGCTTAGTTATATGACAAGAAGTATACTGATTTCCTCCCAGTCAATTCAAGAGCTGTTTTCTTCCTTTTTTTTTTTTTTTGAAATCCGAAATAAAAGCATAGAATACCAGCATTTTCAGAGGCCCTAAAAATGATTGTTTCAACTCTGAATTTCATATTGATTAGGGAAATTCTTGGGCAGGCCTGAACTTTCATAGGTCTTTGCTTTCTAACATCCTTATCTAACTGTTGAAGTAATGGCTGAGAAAAAATAATACAGTAATTCTGCTTTCAGATGTATGTATATATTTTAAATTGCCAGGAGAGGCAGTCACATATTTAATTAGCTGTTATTTTATAAAACAAAGGTTGCAATAATGGAGGAAAGGATGAATGAACAGATGGCAGGAGCCTGTGAGAAGTAAAATGAGTTACATATAAGATTTCCTCATCATCATCATTGGTTTTTATTACAATTTCTGCTTCTCTATTATTTGCTTCTTGGAGCTGTGTTCTAGTTTATTGCTAGCCTTTGGAATCTCTGCTAGTTAACTGTCGTGTTCTACCATATAGAAGTCAAGGGGAAAACTACAAAGGAGCCTTGTGGTAAATGAGATTTGGACTCCCCCAGATGTCTTTATCTAGAGGTGCAAACAAAGCTGTTAATGGAAACACTGAAAGTTCTGTGCCTAGATCTTAGCTTCCAGGTATAATGTGGCTCCAACATGGCAAGGGCAGGGAAAAAGTATCAGGTCTTGCTGCTTCGATGCCTGAAATCTAAAAAGCTGAAATTTTAACTCCTAGTGATGAGATTGCTATCGAGACGCATTCTCAAGCAGGGTTCCTTTCTTCAGAATCCCTTTGCAGAAGTCATGCCCTAGAAGGGCTTTCCTCCATTGTCCACCTAGAGCGGAAAATATAACTTCTGTCTAGATTGACTACCCAGGGGACAATTAAGAGTATATTTATTTAAGGCTCGGGTCCAAGTTGGGTGCTTTCAGCGACTGAATTCAGAGACTACACTGACACTTTACCTCAGTGCCCTTAAGGTTGTTTTATCGTTCTTGAAGGTTAATGTCAATTTAAACCTACCGCAAGAACTATGGCTGAAATCAGTGACTTACCCTGATTCAAGTATTGGCACCCCAGGGGCTCAGATTCCACCTCGTTTTTTCTTATCAACCAGCTTCCCAGGATTTCAACATGTGACAGTTGAAAATGTAATATTGGGGTCAGAGAAAAACTGGCCCAGCGCCAAAGCAGAATATCATTAGCATGCTGCCGATACCATGCCGAGGCTCCAGCAGACTGACCTCAGCTCTCGAAGGCGTTGAATAATTTTCAGGCCCAAGGACAGGGTTTGTGTTTGTGGCTTTGAACTTGATGCTCTTATGTCAAATTTAGCTTTGGGGTATATCTTAAGTGCCATGACTAATTACCTTAGTTTCTGAAAAATGTGGGTAAAACCAGGAGACTCTCTCAGCTGCCATTCAATAAAGTGTATTATTAATGTTTTGCATCTCCAAAATGCTTTCATATGCACCGTATCCTCTAATTCTCTTGACAACCCAGGAGGGCAAGCCAGAAGATATTTTTATTCTATTTTACAGATGAAAAAACTGAGAGTTTAAACAGGCTGAAAGGTTTTCCCAGGGATGCTGCAGAGCTGATGTCTGATCTTTTGGCTCCTGGACCAGTGCCCTTTCCATGTGCAGCCCTGGCTGTCGGCAAGAGAAAGACCTTCAGTCAGCCAGCCCATCAGCTAAGTACAAGTACACATAGATTATCCAGAGCCATGCACTAATGACTACATCCACGGCATCCATCATTTTTCTCTTTGTAACTCTGAAATGACTAGGCAAATCATTTTATTTGGTAATTATGTTGAAGAGTGTATAATGATTATTTCATACATTTTCTTGAAAAATTTGGGTGTAATTGCATTTAATGTTGTGCAGAGGTGTAGTGTAATTTTTAGATATCTTTGTTACGATTATCAGCAGGTTGTTATTTCAGTTGCTTTTAGATAAATGGCATAGGTAATTTTCTCTGTACTCCCTGAATAACTGAGTAAAAACATATACTCAAATGTGATACAGTTTATATGCTGCATTTATTTAAAAAGTCCATTTACTGATCAGAAAGGTCATTCATTTGATATCAATAAAGGAATTGGAAACACGAACAGATCTAGAATGAATAAATAGACGTTTGAAATTAAGAGCTGTGTCAACTACCGATTTTATAATTTGATGGTCTTATATAAAGATATTAAATTTGCTATCAAAGATATCCAAGGCATATTCCAGTTCTGGACCCAGGTGCTTTTACTCTTTGAACATCTCATCTCATCTCTTTTTTTGTTTGTTTGTTTGTTTGTTTTTTTGTTTTTTGAGACAGGGTTTCTCTGTGTAGCTTTGGAGCCTGTCCTGGAACTCACTTGGTAGCCCAGGCTGGCCTCGAACTCACAGAGATCCGCCTGGCTCTGTCTCCCTCCCAAGTGCTGGGATTAAAGGCGTGCGGCACCTCTGCCCAGCTATCTCATCTCTTTTTATCTGTGCTGTTTCACACCTGGTACAGCATGTGGATTACTTATACCTTCTCAGCCCACCAGACAGTCTACAACAGCCATGAATAGTTCAAAGTTTGTTCCACTGCTTTCTCTGAAGAAAACACTAATTTCAAAGGTTAGATAGCTCAGCTCTAGAGTTGGATAAATAAACATAGGCCTCTCTTGACTAATGCTGCTTCCTTAATACACTCTTCACCCAAATAAATAATCAATATATATATAATATATAATAAGTATGGAGGACTGCTGTGGATATTGTTCTATATAAATAAAACACTGATGGCCAGTGACCAGGCAGGAAGTAGGTTGCCAGGCAGGAAGTAGGTGGGACAAGGAGAGAAGAGAATTCTGGGAAGCAGAAGGCTGAGGGGGAGACACTGCAGCCACCGCCAGGACAAGCAGCATGTACAGACTCTGGTAAGCCACCAGCCACGTGGCAAGGTATAGATTTATAAAAATGGGTTAATTTAAGATAAAAGAACAGTTAGCAAGAAGCCTGCCATGGCCATACAGTTTATAAGTGATATAAGCATCTGAGTGATTATTTTATAAGTGGATTGTGGGACTGCGGGGCTTGGGGAACCTGGAGAGAAGCCCTCCAGCAACAGAGGACATTATAGTGCCTATCCCTACTTCTTTTTATTGGCCATGAGTATTGGAGTTCTTTAATTTTTTTATAATGTTATATTATGCTATTTATTTATTTATATTTGTGTGTGTATGTGTGTGTGTGTGTCTGCGTGTGTATGGAGGTCAGAAGATAATTTACAAAAATCAATTCCCTTATTTTTGGGGGTCAAACTCAGGTCATCAGGCTTGGTGGCAAGTGCCTTTACCCAATGAGCCATCTTACTGGAGTTGTTGAGAAATAAAGAAATGCAGAGACATCTAGCAGAAGAAGGCTCTTCAAAAAGTTCACGTGTTGCCTAGTGAGTATTCGTTATCTAATAAAGTCAGCTAGTAGAGTAGATTAAGCCTGATTCTAAGGCATTTTTCCATATAGACTTGGAATCTATCCATGCAAATGTTGAATCTGTAGCCAAGGAAAATGTATAATTGACCCTCCAGCGGACACCCTGCCTGTTAAGACATGATGGCATTAATACCACAGTTCAGGGTGACTCTCCATTAAGCAGATTTTTATAGGATACATTGGTGACTTAGCTGTCAAGTGAAACACTGAAAGATCCCAAAAGGCGAAAGTTGGCCTTTTCTCATGGATACAGTGGTGTCAGAACTATTAGGACTGTATATACAAATGCATATATAACTTGATATATATACAAGTGCATATATAACTTGATTATACATGAATGCATACATATACATGTTGATGTATAAGTGAATGTGTATATATATTGATGTATATGGATGCATATATATCTTGATGTATATATGAATATATACATGCATGTACACACATCTTGATGTATATATGAACACACATATATGTACATACATCTTGATGTATATATGGATATATATACACATACACATCTCGATGTATATATGGCTGCATATATATGTGTATTTATACATATTTATACATACATACCCATACAACATGCTAACATGCAAACACACACACACACACACACACACACACACACACACACACACCACCTTTTTCTTTAAAAACACAATGGAGGTGGAAGGCCCCACTGGGACTTGAACCTAGGATCTCTTGTTTATTAGATGTATACTTTTGCTGCTGAGACACAAGATCTCTCTTTTCTATATTTATTTTGAATATTAGAAATCTAGTCTCAGCATATGTACCCTCAATTTAACAGTATCATTCAACATTAATAATGTCCCCAAATAATCTAAAGCCAATGAATTTTAGCATAAAATATCCAGATGCTGCTGGGTGGCACACATGCTTATCCAGCACTTAGGAGGCAGAACAGAAGGATGGAGTCACATTGGAGGCCAGTGTGGTCTACATAGCAAGATCTAGGCTAGCCAGGGCAATGTAATGAGACCCTATCTCTAAAAAAAAAAAAAATCAACAACAAAACGATATTAGCCATTTTATTTCTTCTTTGGAGAATTCTCTGTTCAAATCCAAAACCCATTTATAAATTGGATCACTTGTTTCCTTGACCCGTGGTTTTCTGAGTTCTTTATATATTCTAGATATTAATCCCTTTTCACATCATTGCTGGTAAAAGCTCTCTTTCACTCTGTATGTAGGTTTCTTCTTCACTTGATTGGATTGATTGTTTCTTCAGCTGTACAGAAGCCTTTTAGGTTTATGAGATCATTCTTGTCAGTTGTTGGCCTTAATTCTTGTGTGAATGGAGTCCTGTTCAGAAAGCCCTTTCCTCTACCTATATGCTACACGGCACTGCCTACTTTTTCTTCTAGCAGTTTTAGCATTTAGGTTTCACACTGAGGTGTTTGATCTATTTTGAGTTGATCTTTGTGCAGGGTGATAAATAAGTATCTAATTTCATTCTTCTATATGGGAATATACAGTTTTCTCAGCTCCATCTGTTAAAGATTGTCTTTTCTCCAGTGTATATTTTTGAACTCTTTGTCAAATATTAGATGAGTATAGTCACATACAGACATATTTGATCTTCTATTTTATTACATTTATTTCCATGTGTGTTTTGTGCTGGTACTATGATTTTTTTTATTAATATTGCTCTGTAATATGTCTTGAAATCTGGAATGGTAACACCTCCTCTCCCACCCCCTTAGTGTTCTTTTTTTTTTCTCATGATTGCTTTAGTTATCCAGGGTCTCTCTCTCTTGTGTTCTCATCCAATATTGTTTTTCTATTTATGTGGAGAATAGTGTGAGGATTGTGATTGAAATTTTATTGAATCTGTACAATGCTTTCAGTGGAATGGTCATCTTTTAAATATTTTAGGAGATCTTTAAGTCCTCAATATCTTCCTTCGGGGGTTTAAAGTTTTCATTGTAGAGGTCTATTGGTGAAATTATTAAGGCCACTCCACATAGTTAAAAGGAAGATTTATTTAGTGAGTGACTTACAAATGAAGGGATAGGTAGATCGCGGGGGGTCTGGGGAAGGTGTATCGCAGTCCAGCAGTGTTCTCTGGAGCTCTGCTCAGTCAACCTCCTTGGTCAGATTTATTCACATTTTAATTTTCTTTGAGGCTACCATGAATGGGAGTGTGCCCACAAGTTCTTTCTCCCCTTGTTCCTTGTTCCTTGTGTAGAAATGATATTAATTTCTGTATGTTTGGTTTGTATTCTGCACCTTTGCCAAAACTGCTGATAATTTCTAGAAGTTTTCTGGTGGAACTTTTGCCCTCTCTTATATATAGTATCATATTATCTGTGAATAGGGATAGTTTGACTTCTTTTTTTTTTCCCTACTTGAGTCTTTTTAATTTCCTTCTCTTACCTTATTGTTCCAGCTAGTACTTTGAATACTAGATTGAAAAGGAGTGGCGATAGCAGGCCCATCTCATTCCTGATTTTAGATAGATTTAAAAAAATTTTTTTTCCACTTTGGATAATGTTGGCTGTGGGTTTGTCCCATGTAGCCTTCATTATGTTGAAGTATGTGCCCTCAGGTCCCACTCTCTCTGGGACTTTTATAATAAAGGCCTGTTGGATTTTGTCAAAGACTTTTTTCTATCTATTGAGATGATAGTGTGACTTTTATCTTTTAGCTCCTGCATATGATTTATTTATTATATTTATTGGCTTGCATATGTTGAACCATGTCTGCATCTCCACAATAAAGTCAACTTGATCATGGTAGAGGATATTTTTGATCGATGCCTATATTTTTGCAAATATTTTTATTGAGGATTTTTGCATTTATGAATTCATCATGGATATTTGTCTGTAGCTTTGGCTTTTGTTGTTGTGTTTTTAATTGGTTCTGGTATTAGAGTTATACTGGCTTCATAGAAGGAGTTTGGGAGTGCTTTTTCACTTTCTTGTTGTGGAATATTCCTTTACACTGTGTGAAGACATGTCACTGTGATTGGTTTAATAAAAAAGCTAAATGGCCAATAGCTAGGCAGCGTTTACTGCTGGATGAAGAGGAAACAGGATGGGGAGTTCAGAGTAAAGATAACCAAGCCACAAAAAAGAACACAAATTAAAAGATAGGTGTAGTTTAAGTTATAAGAACTAGTTAGAAACAAGCCTAAGCTATCAGTCAAGCTTTCATAATTAATAATCTCCATGATATTATTTGTGAGCTGGCATCCCCAAAAGAAATGTCTGTCTACACTTTCTCCTTTTTGAAAATAATTTAAGAAATATTTGCTTTTAGATCTTCTTCAAAGGTCTGGTAGAATTCTGCCATGAATCCATTGGGGCCTAGACTTGTTTTAGTTTTTTTCTCCCCCTACTATTTCAATCTCCTTACTTGTTATGGGTCTGCTTAGGTTGTTGATCTCTTTTTGGTTTAACTTTGGTGGTTTGGATGAATCTAGGAATTCACCCATTTCTTTCAGATTTTCCAACCTAATCTAGTATAGGCTTTTAAAGAATCCCTGAGAAATTTCCTCTGTGTCTGATGCAGTAGTCCCCTGTTTATTGCTGATGTGTCAATATGGGTTATCTTTTCTCTTTTAGATAGTTGGGCCAAGGATCTTTTGATTTTGTTTATCTTCCCTTATATTTATCCCAGATAAGTTGTGAGCCTCACCTTTAATGCCTGCACTATCTCTCCAGGCCTTGTTTATCTTCACAAAGAACCAGCTCTTAGATTCATTCTCTCAGGCTTGAGAAACCTCCTTTTGCATTGTTGGTCAGGGGAACCCAAGAGGCTCTAAAAAAAAAAGTAGGCTACTACCTTTGCCCTTGCTTGCCTCCCAGAAGTTGAAAGGAAGCTCATATTGCTCAGTTGCAACCTATTTTTGCCACAGGACCCAGACGCCTTGGGCTGGGTTTGACCCAAACCCTCCTCCCTGAGAGCTAAATTTAATTGTACTAGAAGATGTTTTGCAAACTGCCAAAGGAGGAAAGCAATCAATAGTTCTACTCAGCTGTGGTGTCTCTGAACCACAACAATGGCCAGCATGGCAGGATATTCCAAGAGGTGCAGTGGTAGCCCTTCTGTCTTGGTGGTAGTTAACAGTTGTCTGAGTAGACTTAGAGCCAAATCAACAGTATGGATTGCCTGGTACAGTAAACCTAACTAACTACCCATGGCTAGTAAAGTCATAGATCTTAAAGGAGAATGTACTGCTGCCACTTTCCTAAACCAGCATAATTCATAATGGCACCCTAAATACTTACCCTTAGACCTCTAGACTAGTGTAGCTCTCACTCTTTATCAAAGAAGCTTCTTTTTTTGCCACGTATGGGTACCATTCCAGGAAGCCATAAACGGTCCAAATGAACAGAACAAGTGGCTGCGAGGTGTCCAGCCTCCACAGAGACACCCACAATACAACAGAACCTCAACGAAGAAGGATGGAAAGACAGTAAAAGCCAGAGAACCAGGAAAGTCTGCTGTAAGAGCATGTGTTCCAGTTACGACAGAGAAGCTGCAGTCCTGAAATCTCAGTAATATGGCCGCTCAAACAAGACGTGACAACTGTTCATGTTGATGTGCCCGTGGGGACGGGGAAAATCTCACAGAGATGAAGACCTCCAAGTGTTTTGAGAGAGGGAGGATTAATTTTCCCCAGAGAGGAGCCCCTTAATTGATTATCCAATCTCAAGTGTCAGTCCTAAACACACACACACACACACACACACACACACACATACACACACACACACACACACACATATAAAACACTAAATGGACACAGCAGGTTGGATTTATATTTATTTGCATATATGTAACAATAATAATTAAAGAGTAAGAAGCCATAAATTTGAAAGGGAGGGGGCATGGGCGGGATAGAAGGAGGATGGGGGAGAAATTATATAATTATATTTTAATTAAATAAAACAAAAACAAACAGCCCCACCCTACAAAAAACCCAAGCCCAAATATCCAGACCTAGTACAACAGCCATTGGAGGTCTCACAAGTCATCCGGTATGTTAATTATGTAAAAGCCTGTGCTTTGGGGTTGACTTGTTGGCTGGCATTTCAAAGACTGAATGATTTATATTAGCAGGAAGCAAGACTGTCTGGTGGATGCTGAGTGTAAGCGCTTACTCACCTTGTATTTCACTACAAAGATTCCTCCTGCCTCTTTCCTGGAAGGATTCTTTTAGCTTCCTGTCAGGCTGGAGAGTGAATCAGTGTTTCCAAGGTTGTTGTTTTTCCTTCTTCTTTTTCTTTTCTTTTCTTTTCTTTTCTTTTTTTTTTTGTTTTTTCGAGACAGGTTTTCTCTGTGTAGCTTTGCACCTTTCCTGGAACTTGCTTTGGAGACCAGGCTGGCCTCGAACTCACAGAGATCCGCCTGGCTCTGCCTCCTGAGTGCTGGGATTAAAGGCGTTCACCACCACCGCCCGGGGGGTTTTCCTTCTTTACTCCAAACACCTTTCAATGGTATATATAATTTCATTCAGTCTCTCATAATTTGATATGATAAAGAAGTGATTTTAAAGATTATAATTTTGAAGTCAGTATATCTTTAACAATTGTTGTATAAATTTTAATTCTCTTCTTCCTCTTTATCTTTTAACTTTCTCCACATATATATGTATGTATACACACACACACACACACACACACACACACACACACACACACACACATGTTTGTTTTTGTTTATTTATTTTTGAGACAGAATTTCATGTAGCCCAGACTGGTCTGGAGGTCACTATGTAACTGATAGTGACCTTAAACCTTTAAACTCTACCTCCCATGTGCTGGAAGGCATGACAAGCTCTTTTATTCCATTTATTTCAACTTTAATTTGTTGTTTTTACACGTATTATGTACTGAATATTTAAATGTACATTTTTGGCTTTAGAAAATATTTACATTTTTTCTGAATTTCGTTATATAAGAAAAAGCCTAACTTGCTGAAGAAGCAGTTAATCAGTATAGAGATAAATAGATATTAAAATACACAGTAAAATTTATCTCTGTGTAATGCATCAAGCCTTGACAGAAAGCTGCTTTTGTTCCTATACTTAGAACTCTTACAATTGCTCTAAAAAAGCTAGCTTATTTTTGTAATCTTTTCCCTTTGTTCCTAAATGGTTGGGTATCAGAGGACTCAAGCTGCTATTTCCAAGCATTTATCCACAAATAACACACTGAATGTTTGGAAAGGCTATACTGCTAACAGCTAACACATTACAAGTCAAATTGGACAAAATGCAATTATAATTTTCCATTAAATAGTGGCGTTTAAAAGATTAGAAACATACATCCTGATGGAATGGCTAGAAGTTTTGATCATATGCGTATAATTTATAAAATTAGTGTGAGTCATCACATAGAAGTTTGGAATTACCATTTTAGATTTTTAAAAAGTTGAAAGCATGTTTTTCTAGAGTGTGCATGTGGGTCGAGCACAGTTATTTCCACGCTGTGGTGCAGGTATTGAGGTCGAAGGACAACTGTCAGGAGTTAGTCCTCTCCTTCAACTGTGGTTTCCTGAAATCAAGCTCAGACCGGGCCTCTGTGGCTGGGGGCTTTTAGTAGTTGAGTCACGAACACAATCACCCTCACACTTCTTAACAGAATGTGTTTTAGATACATTTGAAAATTATCCTTCAATTGAGTAAGTTGACAAGAAGGCTTTGGGGTGACTCTCATGTGAAAGGAAGCTTAGGGAGCAGAAAGGGGACCTAGAACATTGCAGGGTCTTGCTAGTCTGGCAGGAGAGGATTAACTCAGTCTTCGTGTCAGCACACAGACCTATCAGCTGACAGTTAGCTGTTGCTGTCTGTGACAACTCAGGTAAGACTCATACTCACGTGATCACAGCTTGGTTCTAGGGTAAAGTCCTATATAGGATTGACGGTCCCACTTAAACTCATACACCAGGAAGAGGAAGAGAAAAGGTACTGTTGTTAGAAGGTGGTGAGTGAGTATGAGTAATACATCTCAACACATCCACTTTCTCGGTTCCCAATTAGTCACTCATTATTGGAGTTAAATTATATAATACATGACTAAGTGAAATTATGTAAAGCTGAACAATAAGCAAAACAGTTGAATAGTAGGATTAACCTGGGTCAGAGAATGCACAAACAGTGACTGAGTCATGAAAACATCTCTTTGATCACCATTGGCTGCCATGAACGTTTATTTGATGAACTCTTGGTGGCTCAAACATGCTCCTCGTTTAAAGGCTGATGCACAGTCATTGGACTGAACAATTTAACATGCCCACTCTCTACCACAGCAGATGTTTTGCTTCTTGGCAGTATGATGCCACTTTTCCATGGCAGTAATATCTGAGCTTTCTGTTTGTCCCACGAGAAAAGAACTTTATTCATAGCTGGAGAAATGGGCCAAAAGGCTGAGATCCCAAGGAACAACCTGGACCAAGGGAAAAAAAAAATACCACAATCTGTGAGGAGGTAAATCCAAGAGAAATGGAGTTGAGGTCCACAAGACCAAACCACACCTGAAGCTACCACTGCTTGTGTACTTTTAATGAACCAAAATACATTTGATCGTTTATGCTAAGTCAAAATGAGGTTGCAATCTTCTTCAGACACCACACTAGCTGCTCCCTTGCCAGAAAGACCCTTGTCAGCTCTGGGCTCATGAGCTGATATCTGGTATGCAAGTTCATCTTGACAAGTAACTCCTCTGTGGGAGAGGAGCTGGAATGAGGGCAAGTTGGAAGCATATATGTTAGATGATTGGACATTCATTATTCAGTGAATCTTAGTCTTATTGTTGAAGCACATTTACTATCGAGGTAACAATTTTAAGTTCAGAATATATATGTATATATATATATATGTATATGCACAGACACACACATATATATATACATATATAAGTATATATAATTAGACACTATCATACTGTGTATCTGCAACTGGCCTTGAACTTATGTGTATCCCAGCATTGCCCTATGGAATGCTGGGATTATAGATGTGTGTCACCTCCTGGCAGAAATGACCTTCTTGGTTTTCCTTTGTGTCTTCTGACTACATTTTTGTGTCTTCTCCATTTTAAAAATTTTAGTGCATTATCTTCCTGTATAGTTTTAAAAAAATCTACTACTGCTATCAACTTTTGCTAATTTTCTGTTGGACAACAGGAAATTGCAAAATGTATTAGGCTATGTTGAGCGTAGGCTCTGCTTCTCTGGATGGTCTACTTCTCAGTCTGTGTTTTTCTAATTGTGCTGTGCACTAGTTTTACCTTGGTAGTCTTAAAATAATGATTTCCAAGCTTAGTGTGCATCCATTAATTCACTTGGTAAAACTTTAAAAGATTCCTAGGCCAATCCCAAGTTTCTGACTCAGTAATTCTAGGGTGGGACCCCCAATTTTGCATTTATAACTGGTTCCAGGCCATACTGATACTGTTGGTCTACAGACCACTGCTTAAATGTTTTTTTTTTTTTCATCCTTATGACTTAAATCAGAATCTTCTGAGTAGGGGAGGGTTTAAGGCTCCCCAGATGATTCTAATGGGGAGCCAGGCTGAGAACTATTGTCCTAAACAGAGGAACACGGCTGGGTTTTATTTCCTGCTTAAGAACTTACAGAGGTTCATAGTTCCAATAAAACATTCCCTTTCACATCTCACATGAACCCCTTGACCCCACTAGGAAAAGTCAATAAACTCAAATGAAAGAAAGGGCTAGAGTTGATTACCAAGGAGAAGCACTGGCTGAGTACCAGCGCTCTCTGTTCTCAAGAACTGTAGATAAGTTTAAGAGAATTCCTGTAATTATGGTACTGGGGTCCGACCAGCAAAGGTGAATAGTTTAGTGAGGGGAGTTAGATGCATAGATTGTATAGGGGATTGGAATCTGCAGGAAGGTCCAGAGGAGGTGCTGAAGTTAGCAGAGCCCAGGAGCCTGGATTCCGGGAAGGAAGCTAGACTCAAGATAGGCTTATTTAGTAGTAGCTGTGATTTTAGTTGACAGGGAGGATTCAGTGGGCACTTGCTGGGAGTTCCAGCTTCTTGTGTCTTGTAGTAAATAATTGAACAGAGACATACAGACTGTAAGAAGTGTTTTGGGTAACTGTTGCCTTGCTTGCTGACCTTGACCTTGATATCCTCCCTATGCTAATTCCCTGCCTGGTTCCAACCTCCTGAGTGCTTAAGGGAAGTTCCTTATCTGTGTATCCTGCATAATGGGCATTAACAGCTTAGATGCAAGATTGTAAAACATCAGTAGCCAACTTCTGCCCACTGGGGTCCTCCCATTGTGCTGTAAGCCTGTATTTAAGACCTCTTCCCTCCTTCAATAAACAGCATTCAGCATTAAATAAATAAATAAATAAATAAATAATAAAAAAGAACTTCCTGGCCATGTGGTAGTGGCACACACCTTTAATCCCAGCACTGGGGAGGTTGAGACAGGCGGATCTTTGTGACTTCAAGACTAGCCTGGGCTACAGAGTGAGTTCCAGAACAGCCAGAATACATACAGAGAAACCCTCTCTTGAAAAACTGAAATAAGAGCCAGGCGGTGGTGGTGCACGCCTTTAATCCCAGCACTCGGGAGGCAGAGCCAGGCGGATCTCTGTGAGTTCGAGGCCAGCCTGGGCTACCAAGTGAGTTCCAGGGAAGGCGCAAAGCTACACAGAGAAACCCTGTCTTGAAAAAAACAAAAAAAAAAGAAAAAAAAACTGAAATAAATAAATAAGTAAAAAAAAAAAAAAAAAAAAAAAAGCAAAGTGAGAATTTGTTGAGAAAGGATCCACTTCCCAGGGATGGAGCTAGCTAAGATAAAGCTACAGTTGAGAAGCTTGAAAGTCCCACTGTACAAAGAATCTAGTCTTTAAAAATTTAGCATCCTTTCTCTCCATCAGTGTGAGTTGTATGTACATGTGCCACACTGTGCATTTGGAGGTCAGAGGACAATTCTAGAGAGTCTGCTCTCTCTTTTCCACCCTGTGGGCCCTTGGGATCAAACTCAAGTTGTCAGGTTTGATGGGATTGAACGCACATCATCAGGTCTAGCAGCCAGCCCCTTCATCCATGGAGCCATCTTTCAGTCCCTGAGTTCTGGTTTCTGGGTTACTTCAGTTCGGATTTTTGGCTTATTTTCAGTGAGGGCTTTTTTTGTGTGTGCTTTTATACATGTGATTCTAGTGTACAATTTCATGTATCCCGTGCACCATTAACATCTTGCATTAGTCACTTCTCTGTTTCTGTGATAAAATACCATGATGAAAGCAACTTATAACAAACAAACAATGTCTGATTGGGGTTATGGTTCCAGTCCATGATGGCAGAGCAGAGACACAGCAGCAGGAACAGTTGAGAGCTCATGTGTCGAACCACAAGCGGGGGGGGGGGGGGGGGGGGGGGGGGGGGGGGGGCTTAGAAAACACTGAGGATGGTAGGAAGGTTTTGAAGCCACAATACACCTTCTTCCAAAATGCCACACCTCCCAATCCTTCCCAAACAGTTCCTCCAACAGAGGACCAAATATTTAAACATCTGAGCCTATGGGGGCTGTCTTAGTTAGCATTTCTGTTGCTGTAAAGGGACACCATGAGTGCAGCAATTCTTCCAAAGGAAAACACTTAATTGAAATGGTGACTTACAGTTTAGAGTTCAGTCCATTATCACCATGGTAGCACATGGTGGCATGCAGACAGACGTGGTGCTGGAGATGGACTGAGAGTCCTACCTCTTGACCTGCAGGCAACAGGAAGTAGTCTCAGTGTCACATTGAGGGAAGCTTGAGTGAAAACGACTTCAAACTCCGCCCCCACAGTGGCATATGTCCTCCAACAAGGCCACACGGACTTCAACAAGGCCACACCTCCTAATAGTGCCATTCCCTTTGGGGGCCCATTTTCTTTCAAACCACCACAGGGGCCATACTCATTCAAACCACCACAGGGGCCATACTCATTCAAACCATCACACATCTCAACTCTCCACCCAAAGGTAAGCAAGCTGTTTATTATTAGAATGAGTCACCTTCAGCCACTCCAGAGTATCCCTGCCTCTACAATAGCAGCACTGACCATCTCAATCCAGCTTCAGGGAGGGCGAGCCTTGCTCAATGCTAAATTCTAAGACTTTACCCAAGGTCTTCCAGACCTTTCTCTTTGCATTATTTTCCTGCCTCAGCTGGAGCCAGCAGGGAGAAGCAGCTGATGCCAGGGATGCTCCCAAAGCAGAGAGCAGTGAATGTAGGGCTGGATAGTCTGCCTTCTCTTTTTTCCCCAGAGTGAAAATAAATGTTATTTCTAAGAATTATATATAAATAGCCTAGGACTGAAGTCAATACAACAATTAAGACTTTCCTAGCATTTGGGGGCTTTGCTGTTATAATTTCCAAATTATCTTCCTTCTATAATTTCTAAATTGTCTTCTTCCTAGAATATATTCAAAGTGTTATTTCTCTGACTAAAACACATGGCCTCAAGGACCTGAATGTGATGACTCCTACCTCTTTCTCTAGTTTTACCTGGAATTCTCAGTTTGTGTCAAGTTTTACTGACCCACAAACAAGTCATTTGTGAGTTCATGAAGACACATGCTCCTGTCTCCCAGTTTGCCAACCAGATACCCATCTCTCTGGTCTCATTTTGAAACATTCTTCTTTCTGGACATTTTTTCTGACCATGCAATTGGAAGTGAATCTCTTTCCTCAGGCTCTATTATTTTCTGATTTGTCCTGCTTGCTTTTTTTTTTTTCTTTCCTGTTTCCAGTCAGCATTACTCATCAGCTAAGCCCACTGGAGTGACAGCTGACACTAGAGTCTAGGAAACAAACCACTGGATCAGTCCTTATAGCCTACAGATGTGAGCAGACAGGAAAAGCAAGACGTGATGCTGAGAACAAAGGTCAAGAACCAGCATAGCATTCTTAGCCAGTACAGTTTTTTTACAGATGAAACCGTGAGGGTGATCATTCATACATGCCACTTCATTCTTTTATTTTCTTTTTTTTCCTTTATTTTCTTTTTCATGCAGTCAAGTTTCCTGCATTTGGAGAAATTGCAGGGGTCAGCTCAGCATGTCTGGAGTGCAATGGATAAGACTCACCCTAGGAGGGCCACCTTGTGATCATGGTATCTCCCCTTCTAAGTAAGTATTAAGATTTATTTGCTTATGTATTTTATGCATAGGAATGCTCTGTCTGAATATATGCCTGCACAATGCCACTTCATTCCAATGATGGTTGGAATCTTTGTTTTGGGATTTTATTATCTTAAAATGTGCTTGTGCATGTGATGTGTATGTTTTCTGTGCACATGTGTAGTCTCCTTTGACTACTTAGTAACCTACTCCAAACACTATCTAGCAGTCTCCTTTCATATGCCGTTTCAATCACCTGTGGTGAACCACGGTCTGAAAATACTAAATGGCAAATTCTGGAACAATTCAAAAACTTAAATTGTGCACTGTTTTGGGTAGTGTGATAAAGGCTCGAACTATCAGCTCCATCTCATGTTAGCAAGAGAATCATCTCACTGTCCAGGGTACGATGTACACACTATTCTCCCAACAGTCAGAGTTACCGTCAAAATCGTGCAGTACTTGTATACAAAGTTCAGTTCTATAGGTGGTTTTGAAGTTTCTACGTGTGCTTTGGGATGTAGCCTTGGCGCATAAGCTGAGACCACTGTGGTCAGATTTTAGAGTAAGATTTCAAAAAGATTCTTCTGGTGTCTAGTACCAACTTAGTTAATCTTTTTTCTTTACCAAAGGACCTGTCTAAGATTGCGATAATGCACACATGAACTTTAGGACACGGATAGTTGTTTCTTTGATTTTCTTTTAAATCACGGAGTGATTTAATATGCTTCCTTGCTTGGCAGGCTTTAGACTTCCAGACTGACTCTAAACAGTAGTTGTTTCCCTTTTTGACAGGCAAGGAGCTCATTTTGCATTGACCACAAGTATGCTAGGGCCAAGCTTAAGACACTCTCTTGAAATCCCCTGTAAACTTTGCTAATGAAGCCATTATTTGAGTGGTAGATGAAGTTAATTTTCCAGTTAATTTATCTTTCTGCCCCATTTCCATAGGATCATCAGAGGCTCTTTCCTGTCCAGATTGACTGATAGTCTTGTCCATGAATCTGTAAGCACCGTGTCTGTTAATCTCCAGAATAGTCATAATGTTATAGCATGATACATATTTATATGCAAGTACATTATATTAGTTATCATTCATTAGTGGCACTTGATAAAATTATGTCTTTCCTAATAGGGTCATTTTTAGGAACTGTTCTAACAATTCCATAACAAGGGATAACTGCCCCAGCCTTAATCCAGACCTGAGTGGGTGGTCAACACCATCTGGCACTTATTAGTGAATTGGCAGCTTTAGCATCATATACTGAGCTTAAAAAGTACTGTTCTTTGGCTCCCCCAATTCCCTTACAGTCTGAGGGTCTCGCCGTATTTAAGAAAGTATTCACTAAGGAGCTTATGGATAAGATTGAAAGGCAGATAGATGTAAGGTGGGGGTCGTGCCTTTGTTGTTCAGGCAAACTTGCTCCCTGGGTGTTTGGGTCTTTGCTGTAGGGTGCTTGTGTGTGTGGACACACTTTGAGCAACTCTTCTGCATGGATGGATCGTGGTTGGGGTGGGATGAGCAATTACATTTTTCCATTCTCCTAATTCCCAGTGGTAGTAGGACTCGTCGCTCTCATGTAAGTCCATTGGGATAAGTGAGAGTGGTTTCTGGAAGCTATGTATGACAAAGTCTTGACCCTCCAGCCCATCCTCCATTTCTCTCTCTGGCTGTTTTCTCTGTATTAACCACTTTTCTGATTAGATAAGCAAGAGTGATCCTGTCTCTTCAACTTAATCCTACTAAATGCAAAAGGCAACGTTTCCCTTGATTTCCAGAAACACAATTCACACTCATTAAAAACCCTGCCCAGAAAGGGGCAGGAAAATGAGCTGCATTCAAAGACCTTTGGCCTGCTAAATTTGCTTATGAGCTTCAGTTCCTGATTTTAAGACTTAATTATTTCTTTTTATCAATGGTATACACACGCTTGAGGTTTCAAAAGCCAAATTTGTAACGAGGCATAATAACAATTTTTAAAATTTGTATTTAATCCCATTTGTTTCCCTCCTTCCCTCCCCCTTCCCTCCCTCTCCCTCCCTCCCTCCCTCCCTCCCCCTTCCCTCCCTCTCCCTTCCTCCCTCCCTCCCTCCCCCTTCCCTCCCTCTCTGTCCCTCCCTCCTTCCCTTCCTTCCTCCCTCCCTCCCCCTTCCCTCCCTCTCCCTCCCTCCCTCTCTCTCCATCCCTCTCTCCCTTCTTCTTTCTTTCCTTTTGTCATAGTCTCTTGAGTGCTGAGATTTGGGGTCTGTCTTTTGAGATCTGAGATTCATAGTCTCTGTAGATAGTTTTCAATTTCTTCTGGTCTTCATATTTTTATTTCTAAGTAGCATTTCTATATTGTTATTTCTCGGGTTTTCCCCACTTTGATTTATCTTTTTGTTCCCTCCACTTTCTTTGATAGAAGGTGAACTATCTCTTCTCCAACATCTCCCTTTCTCACCATTTTTTTTTTTTACATAGATAACGATTTTTTAAAATTGGTCTTTCCTATTTCCCCTTGCTCTCCTCTGTTCTCTGTTCTTCTAACAGAAGAACACGGACTGTAAGTGAGTACATGCCCAGGGCAAAGCAAGAAGACCAGCTCACTGTGACTACCTGCGTCATGCAAACTAACCCCCTCCTGTGTCATCATTCTTGATTATGACCCATGACCCACAGCCCTCAGTAGGCCTCACTTCCCCACACTGCCTCAATAAGGCGTTGACGTTTCATTGACACATGAACTTCTGGTGGACGCAGCTGAAACTCTAACAACTGGGAAAACATTATTGACAATTGAGCCACAGGATTTAAGAATCCGATATCATCATATCCCCCCCTCCCCCCCTCTCTCTTTCTCTGGCTTACTCTTCTACATATCTCTGTTGATTTTTCCACTAATTCTCTGGTAGAGGTATAAATCTCTTTCAGGATATTAAAACACAGCAAAATGACATTTTAATTCCATTTTTTCTCCCCTCTGTCCTTACAATAGAGACACCTCCTTCTGAAGTGCTTCTAGACTGCCCTTTCTGCTTGGCTTTCCATAGCTTCCACCTGTGCTAGAGTCTCCGTTTCTAAAATCTTAGGTTTCCAATATTATGATTTATCATCTCATTTCTAACCACTAGCTTCCTATGATTAACTTTTTTTTTTGAGGGGCCCTTATGCCTCTCTCTCTCTCTCTCTCTCTCTCTCTCTCTCTCTCTCTCTCTCTCTCTCTCTCTCTCTCTCTCTCTCTTCTGTGCTTCATTTGCATGATCATTTCGCCGTGTGTCTCACATTTGATTCTCACATTCTAGACATCGAGTTCTACTTGCTCCCTAGTTACAGTGAGACTGCAGTTCTGAGATGCGCTTGCGCTTCCTTCCTGGTGTCTTTTTGGGGCCTGAACACTGCAGTTCTTTCCTGGAGGTGGGGAGGGCAGCTCCGTGGACGTTCTGAATTGAGAGAGCTATACTTATGCGGATTTCCAACATGTTCTTCCTTCACCCACACCCACACCCTCTCTTTCAGAGATCCCAGGTGTCTCTGGTTTCTCAGTCCTTCTGGGGTCTTGGAGTTGATACTGCTGTATTTTTTTTTTTTTTCTAGTTGTTAAGTCAACAACCACTTGCTCTGCTGCCTAGCTTGTGTAATTTCGCTGCGGCCATCTGTTCCTTGTTCTTATACACTTTTGTTCTTATAATTTCTTCATTATTATTATAGTTTGGAGGCACTTGGGAGGGGAGAAGAGGTAACTATGCGTGTGCAGTTGGTTATATTTACTTTAAAAGCTGGTTGCCGGTTTTTGTATCATCTTTGTACAGGACACTTTGTATGACTGATCCATAATCGATCCTTTCGGTTTAAGGGTTTTGGCCCTTTTAACAAACCCAGGAACTTAATCATAGACATCCGTTAAGTGTGGAAACAAAGCCGTTTGTTAAAATTCAGGAGTGTCACTGGCATGTTTTCTCAGGTTCCTAGAACACCCCATAATTGTTTCTTTTAATTTAAATCCACGAAATAGTAGGATTCGTTTACACCATAATACAGTGACTTGTCCTCCACTTCCAACGTGGTATGTCTGATTTTGTTTTGTTTGGCTTGTTGGTCTTGTATTTTAGGTACTACTAATTCAAAAAAGCATGTTGGGGCATTTCTGTGTTAAAATGAGCAACATTTTAACTAAGTTCTCATTGAAGAAACATCTGAATTTAACAGGTGATTTTTTTTTTCCAAAGGATTCCTTCAGGGATGATGACTAAGTCTCAGAAGGAATTAACTACATATAACAAAATGCTGATAATTGCCAGATGATGGAACATCTGGAGGAATAGAATGAATTTTAAAGAAATCTCTAAACAAGGGACCAGTATTTATTGTTTAAAGTCTTGTCTGTGTAGGAGGGACTTGTGATATTTGCACGTAATTGGCTTTAATCAATAACATCTTCACTCAGAAATTATTTACAGTGAATTTTCAGGTTTTTTAAAAATTGTTTTTACATTTATGTGTGGTGGTATTTTATTTGTACTGAAATGTGATTTTAATTGTATATTAATAAATAAAGTTGCCCGGGGTCAGAGCTATTAGAGCCATAGCAAGAGTGTGGCAGTGGTGGTGCATACCTTTAATCCCAGCACTTGGTAGACAGAGCTAGGTAGATATCTCTGTGTGTTCAGGGATACAGCCAGCATTGGAGACATACGCCTTTAAGACCTGGAGGGCTGTACTTACAGGCAGTGACGTGGCAGTCATGTGTTTGGGTTTACAACCAATGAGAAGGTAGAACAGAAAGACTATATTAAAGACAAACACACAGGAAGTAGGTCTCTTTCAGAGAGGTAGGACCACTGCAGGAGAAAGGGTAAGGTTTTAGCTCTGAGCTCTGACCTCTTGGCTTTCTCTTTTACATTGGTTCTATGTTTCTTATTTAATAAGACGGTTGGTTACATCTACATCATGTATGTATATATTTATGTATTTACTCTCTCTCTCTGTGTGTGTGTGTATGTGTGTGTTTGTATGTGTATGTGTGTGTGTGTGTGTGTGTGTGTGTGTGTGTGTGTGTGTGTGTGTTGGGTGCACTCATGCTATGGCACTCTTGTGATGGCCAGAGGATACCTTGTGGGAGACAATCCTTTCCTTTCATCTTATAGGGTTCAGGGTCTAATTTTTCATATATAGAAGTTCAGTTAAAAAGATTTTTATTACAGAAAACATACACAAAAGTATAGTGGAAGAGTCTAATGAACCTCTATGTTGCCGTTGTCTATCTTCCACAATTACCAGCATTCTGTTATTCATATTTCATTTATTCTTCGCTCTGTGATAGATTCACTGTATCCATACTTTTCTTGAAACAACAAACAAACATCGTATAAGTTCTCCTGTAAATGCATCAGCCTATATTGTAAAGTATAAGAGTTTTTCTTTTCCTTACATAACTAAAGTACCAATTGCTTAACATTTATAATGAATGTCTGTTTTCTTATTTCAAATACTACTTTTAATTTTGTGATGTTTGTTGAGGATTCAAAGTCCATACATTACATTTAGTTGATGCCATTTGAGTTTTTTCTTGTCCATTATAATTTCTTTTCATTTTTAGAAATTGCCATTTATTTGGAGAAGGAACTGTCACTGTGTTATTACCAGCATTTTACAGATAGTGTGTTTCCCCACTTTACTAATCGAGTTAGCTTTCTATGGAGAAAGTCATCTTGAAGAAGGAAAGATTGATCTTGTTTCCAAGAGTTTAGTTTGTTTTGTTTCAGACATTTTCAACCCATGGTCACTTGGCTCTGTTGTTTCTTGGCCTATAGTGAGACAGAGAACCTTGGTAAGATATGGTGGGAGAAAGCTGCTCATCTCATACAGGTCAGGAATGAAAAGCCAGAGACAGACAGACAGACAGACAGAGAATGTTGGGGACAATAAATAGGCCCAAGGGCATACTCCCTAGACCCACTTCTCTGCAGTTAGGTCCAACCCCCTAATATTTTGTCATATCCCAGTAGCTCATCAGATTAGGAACCAATCCACAAATGGATAGTTCATTGGTGAACTTAGAGAATTCATGTCTCATAGTCTCTCTAAAGCCCTACCTTACATTCCTGCATTGATAACAAAGCCCTCAACACAGGAGCCTTTGGAGGATGTTCCAACCAAAACACCGACAGTTGGTGGCTGTTTCTAGAAACGTGATTGGATTCTGGTCAAACTTTATTTTTTTGGCAGAAAAACTTGATAGATGGTAATCTGTGATCTCTGTTACATTCATCACAAGGCACCATGTCTGATTGTATATAATGCATATATGTACACATATATCATGTGTATATATATGTATATATATATGTATATATATATTTGATATTAGTGTGATCCACCTTTTGTAACCTGCAATAGTTTTATTATATATGTTTTTTTTTAATGCTTGGAAAATGAAAACTTTTTGTCATTCTTTTTGCCTTTGTTGTCTAGAATTTTTCTGTGAAAGATTTTTCTTCATATCATATTTGGTTATCCAGAAATGAAGACAATATTAGCAAAAAAAGGATAACACATTTCCTTTAGCAATTCTAAAGGAATTAGTTACCCAACAACCTTTCTATGTACGTTTTTTTAACCTGTTGGTCAGAATGTTTTCATCTCACATAATGTTCTTAGCATTTGGGGTGAATGTGTCATGTTGGTGGGGGATGTTGATCATGGGTAAATTACACTTAAGTGGGGGTGAGAGTTAAATAGAGACTCTTCATATTTTCTCTCCAGTGTTGGAAATAATATCTAAGCAAAGTTCAAAAACCTGTGAATGAATTCCTTGCCCACCACTGTCTTGCATAAAAACACATGAAAGAGAGAAAGAATGTTAGAAATACAACATGTTTATTTAACTATTGCCTTATTTTGGTTAATGTTTTTGCTATTATTGATACAGTTTGCTTGTATAAATTTATTGACAAATGTCTTTATTTATTTGGGTACTTTTCATGTATTGCTATCTGGCTTGTGACTTGGTGTAACATGAATTGCTAAATGGTTTTACTAATAGAAAACCTGGGACCAGATATTGGGGTAAAAGCTGAAAGATCAGAGAGCAAAGCAAGCCAGCCACTAGTTCTTACCTCTACGAAAACCTCAGTCTCAAGAACAAGACTTCCTGTTTCCTTATGCCTTATATACTTTTCTGTGCCCTGTCATCTTACTTCCTGAGATTAAAGGTGTGTGTGCTTCCCAAGAAAAGGCATGAGATCTCAAGTGTTGGGATTAAAGGTGTGTGCCACCATGCCTGGCTCTGTTCCCAGTGTGGTCTTGAAGTCACAGAGATCCAGATGGACCTGTGCCTCCCAAGTGATAGGATTAAGGGTGTGTGCCACCACTGTCTGGCCTCTATGTCTAATCTAGTGGCTGGCTCTGTCCTCTGATCATCAGATAAGTTTTATTGGGGTGCACAATATATCACCACACTTATACACCATGATAGACTCAAATTTGTCATCTTCCTGCCTCTACCTCCCAAATGCTAGGACACCAGGGGTAAGCTGTCACATCTGACATTGCCAAATATGACAGCATTAGAATAAACTCTAGAAAGGAGACATAATAGCAAAAGATTTAGATGTCTTTGGTTCATAATAACAGCACCAATATTATTTATAGTTATATAATGCAATCTTTAATGGTCTTTATTCTTGAGGTAGAAAACTTAGCAGTTGATGGGCACTTTCCTGTAACCATTTTCCATTTTTTGACATAGAAGTGATTAATTCCCATTCTATGAAATAGCTGGTATTGGATCCTGGGATTAAGAAAGCTGAGGTAGCAGGAAGCTTTCCCAAAGGGAAAAGAAAGGAGTGCTGCTTCTCAGATAGACATTAAAGCAGAAAAATTCTGCTAAAGAAATTATAGCCAGGAATCCCACTGGCCTTGGTTTGCTGAAACTATTCATCATTTCTGTTAGCAGAGACCACCGGAAGGCAGTACTCTAAACAAAACTCAGATTGCCCAAATACTTTATTTTTTCCCGTCTAAAACAGAATTTGTATATTTTGCTTTATTCTCTTTGCCAGAACATATATTGAGATATAATTTGGGTACCATAAAACTTACCTGTTTTACATGCAGCATATTCTGTATTCTTTTTATGTATTTGTGTAACTTTTATTAAATGTTTTAGTACATTGATGCAATTGGGAAACCATTATTAAAATACAGTTTCCGAACCTTGATACTGTTTAATCATGTTTTTAAAAAACAAGATAGTGAATCTTAGTCATGGCCTGGGTTTGATGGAGAAATTAAAGAACTGAAACAGGATCCTTTGAGACCAGATTGTAATATAACAGAAATTTTGTGTTGGGTGCACCCATATTTATTGATGACTCCCAATAATTGTATAAACTGATAGCTCTTCTGTGGGAGTTTTTCTAGTTTCATAAAATGAAATGAGTACATAGACTTCAGTTCACTTCCTGAAGAAAATGTACTGGATCTATTAACCTATCCTCAAGTATTTTCCCTTTCTATTTTTGGTAGTTCCATGGTACCTTAGCTTTGGTATTTATATTTACCTAAAAGCTATCCCTTTTAATTTGTATGTGTAAATAACTAATATAGAGTTGTTAGAAGCATATTATAAAAATTAAAAATTTCCACATTATATAGTCTTTGCCTAACAAACTTTATATATTTGTGTAATTATGTTTATAAGAAATTATTTTTTTTGGATTTTCAAATTTTGAAATTTAGACATACAAATTTTTCTATTTCTTATTTCTATATTCCTTTAAGATCTTTAAATTGAGCACTCAGGAGGCAGAGGCAGGCGGATCTTTGTGAGTTCGAGGCCAGCCTGGGCTACCAAGTGAGTTCCAGGAAAGGCGCAAAGCTACACAGAGAAACCCTGTCTCAAAAAACCAAAAAAAAAAAAAAAAAAAAAAAAGATCTTTAAATTGATACTTAGTAGCTTTAATTTTTTTATTAAATAAAATATACTATTAAATGACTCTATGTGGTGTCTTGAGAAATCTACATTTTGATATGACTCTTGTTATTATCTACTAAGTTCCTAAAAAAACTTTTAATTAAAAAAACTTTATTCTTTACATACATAAAATGTATTTTGATCATAATCACTCTTTGTTACCATCTTTTCCCCCTTGCATTGTATTTTAAAGTTTTTAAACCTAATTTTAATTTTCAAAAATAAGAGACTTCTAAAAGGTGATATTTTATAAAAGTACATATTATTTATTATTGTAACACCGTGGATTAAAAAAAATCTAAAATAACTGATGTTCAGGGAAATACAAATTAAAACTGCTTTGAGATCTCTAATATGGCTAAGCATCAAGAATATAATTGGCAACAAATTCTGAGGAGGATGTAGAGAAAAAAAGAACATTTATTCACCACTGGTGGAAGTGTAAACTGATGCAGCTACTCTATGGATAGTAGTATGGATATGTCTCAAAAAAACAAACAAAAAAACACCAAAAAATGAAAAGTAGAACTACCATTTGACCCAGCTAGATTTCTAGGCATCTGTCCAAAGAGCTCTACAGCCTAATGCAGAGATGCTTAACCCATCCATGTTTATTGTTGCATTATTTACCATGACCAGGAAACAGAACTCGCCTAAATGTCCATGAACACTTGAAAGATAATGAAATTCAGGGAAGTTTTATTAAGCCCTAAAAGAGGGGTGGTGGTGGTGAAATCATAACATTTGCAGGAAAATGAATGTATCTAGAAATTATTATTGTATTACTATTTTAAATGACTCAGATTCAGAAAGATAAATTCTTTCATATGTAGTTGTGTGTGTGTGTGTGTGTGTGTGTGTGTGTGTGTGTGTGTGTGTTTATTGGGTTGTTGGGTAGGGGGTGTTAATAAAGTAGAAGGCTATAAGAGAGGAAAAGAGGTCTTAAGGGTGGAGGAGAGAAGAGAGTAATAGAAGACACGTGACGTTACGGTGAACAGGCATGTGGGGTCCTGGGAGGAGGAGAAAGATCCATGGGACTGAGGGATGGGAGTGGAAAAGCCGAGCAACAAAATGTGCAAAAATGCTGCAGTGAAATTCATTTCCTTTTATTCCAGTTTTTAAAGGCCCTGGAAACCTGCACCGGTCAGACCCACAGAACACACCATAGTGAAAGATAAAACCGGAGCTTTGTAACTGGAGACGAGTTTCACTGAGCTTCACCACCGAGCTGGGTCAAGTGTGCCAGCCACCTCACTTGGCTAAGCTTCAGGGCTCTCATGAGCAAATGAAAGGTAAATGAAAAATAAAAAATAGCTATGGCAAATAAAGCATAAAATTCAGAAAAATTGTATGGATGTTCTAAAAACTCTGGCTCATATAACTTTGTTTTAGACTATAACAATTTTCAGTAAGGATGAAAATGGCTGAAAAAACAGTGAACACTGACATTCCTCAAAAATATTGTTAATATTTAGGGATGTATTTATTAATTGGTTTTCTGTGTTCTCATGGATACATATGTTTTTAAATGAAGCTGTAGAATTATGTCTGTGTCTAATATGTTGATGAAAACATAGGATTAAAGACATACATGTCTAATATTTTGTATACACATATCTATTTCTATATAATTATGTGTGTATACATACATGCACCTTATGTGTGTGGAGGTAAGAGGACAATCTTGGGTGTTAATCCTCAGGGACATTAAGCATTTTGCTTGAGACAAGGTCTCCCACTGACCTCAGACGTCACCAACCAGCACAGTTGGTTCCAGGGATGTGCCTTCTCTGTCTCCATCTTGCTGATGATGAGATTACATGTGCCTACCATCATACCATGTGAATTCTGAGGATCAAAATCCAAGTCCTCATGCTTATGATACAAATGCTTTAGAGACTGTACCATCTGCTTAACCCTAACGTAAATATTCTTCTTTAATATTTATGCCAATTTACCTACTTTGGTTTTATCTACAATAGTGCTGTGAATATTTTGGGTTGTATTTATGATTACTCTGGTGCAAAGATGGAAACATGGACTATTAGATGTCAGTAGATTTTTTATGTGTTGGTGATTAATTTTGTCATTTGCTTTATGTTTGTACATAGTAATTATAATTATTTAAAGAATTCATGTGTAACTAAGTTTGATGTTTACTGTCAGCTCTGCCTCTACTCCATTTTCAACAAGCTGTATAGTTTCTATATTTTTGGATTTATCTCTGTTATTCCCACATAGGAGTAAGTTCTTGGCTGATACAAGCTTTGCCTCCAAAAACTTCATAGACAGTTTGTCTTAATACTCTTTACTATTAGAGAGAACTCTGTGGCCAGAAATATTTTACTTTATTGGTATAAGCCTGCCTCTTTTATATAAATTAAAGCACTATGTCTTTGTAATAAATATTTGGTATAATAATTTATCTTGTTTATCTTTTATAATTTTTATAAGATATGGGTGAGAGTTTGTCAACCTGACAGCATCCAGAATCAACTGGAAAAAGAGTCTCTGTGAAGGGTTGTTAGGATCAGGTTATCCTGTGAGTGTGTCTGCAAGGGATTGCCTTGATCATGTTCACTGTGGGCAGCGCCATCCCTTAGGGTGGGCATTGTGAACTACATGAGTGGATAGAGTGAGCATCTCTCACAAGTACGCATGTATTCATCACACTCTGTTCTTGATTCTGGATGTGAAATTACTAACTTCTTCAAGCCCCTGCTGCTTGGATTTTCCTGCAGTGATGTACTGTTAACCTGGAATTGTGAGATTAACAACAACAACAACAACAACAACAACACCCTCCAAGTTGTGTCTGTCAGCTTCCTTCCTTCCTTCCTTCCTTCCTTCCTTCCTTCCTTCCTTCCTTCCTTCCTTCCTTCCTTCCTTCCTTCTTTCTTTCTTTCTTTCTTTCTTTCTTTCTTTCTTTCTTACTTTTTCTGTAACAGGCAGATCTTCCATCAGAAAATTGTATTATAGTTTCAATTTTAATTGTTATGTTGGTTTAAGGTACTTTCATCTAGAACTCTAATTCATCTGTTTATTAATTTCCACTTTATTATTTTCATATCGTAATTTTTTCTCTATATTTTGCCTTCAGGTCATTGATTCTGTTTATTTTTAAATCAACTTTACTAATAATTAAATTTTGTGCCAAGACTTGATTTTGATTCAGCCTTTACATTTTAATGTTTTAGACTGCATTAAAGTGCTGTTTAGCTCTTACCTTGTTTAACTCTGTTTCTTCCTTTATTATGTGTATTTGGTCAAGAACATTGAAAACTTCTCGTCATTTTTCATCAAGACCTGAGTGTTTACTGACCTTTGATTTTGTTTGAGAAGGGTTTGTCTGTGTAGAGAGTTTGTCCTAAGTCCTTCGGCTGCCTCCTTGTTTTCTCCTGGCTCACTCTCTGAATGCTCTCCTGTGGCTACTAATACTTGTTTATGGCTGACATGTCTCCTGAATCTTGGTTTATTGGATATCAGTAGGTTTCTGGGAGCCATGTATAGATGACTGTTTCAATTCCTAAACTACTTAGTGGGCGACAGTTTGCTGGTTTGATGTAGGTTTTGAGATACTTAGGATGCCTGTTGTCTGACACTTGGAACCAAGAAAATACATGTAAGATCGACCTCTTCATGATTAAGAAATGCTTGCATTTTTATATCTACCTGGGGTACTTTACTTGTTGAAACAGTCCCTAAACATGCAGTATATTTATTAATATCATCTTGTCCTCTTCTTCTTGCACACACACACACACACACACACACACACACACACACACACACACACACAGTGATTTGGGAGGGGAGTCTTATTCTCAAAGAAGATAAGGTAATGGTAATTGACAGGTGACATGTGTATCCTGCATGGGATTTTTTTTTTTTTACCCAGCCTTGCAGTTATTGCTTGTCTTGGGGATTTGATCTATATTATATAGAACTGGAAACTTAGAAAGCTCTCCTTTCATATCAGTAATTGTCCCTGTCTCTAATAGCAACTATGATTTATAGTTTTTTCATCAGGAACTCCTGAAGTTAATGAATTTTCTCTGTTCCTGATATTAGAATGAGCATCAGTGATAGTTTTGGGCTTCATCAGTTTCTTTCTTTTTTTTTCTGTATTCATAGGTATTTTTGCATGAAGCTGGGATACATGAATCCTGTAACACTAGACAAGTCCCAATTGTGAATGCTTTCTCTGAATGATAGTTTTATATACTGAGCTGTAGGTCGTATCCTTGCATCTTTTAATCATCTAGCTGAATATCAGTCTGATAAATCCAGTGCAATGCCTTCAGACTCAGAAGACCAAGAAACTTCCATACTTCATGTGATGACATGGCATAAGCTTATTCTTGCCCAGGATGAAGACTAAGAATTAACTGAAATTAGTGACTGTCAGAAAATATCGTCTCATATCAACAGTGCCAAAATCAGGACCATGAGTGTTTGAGAGTTACTCCTTGGGGTTCAAATCAACAGTAACAGCTAGATATCTGGTAGTCCAGTCATTTTAACAGTATTTATAAATAATGCTTATCTCTTGGGGAAAATGTTTCATTTTATCCAGAATTGTATTTGATGGAAAAAACTGTATTTAGCAATTGTTTTGGTATGCTATCTGCCTACATCTACCTTCAAATTCTTCTTGTCATATACTATCTCTGATTTGTGATGAGAAATTAGCTTGAGCTAGGTATGCACTGAGATGTTTAGCACATTGAAATACTGCTTCTTTAGAAACTGTTTAGCTTTGTAGATGGTCTAATAAGAAATGAGACACTTGGCATTGTCCTCAAGTAAGACTAAAAATAGTTTTGTTGTTGCTGCTGTTATTGTTGTTTTTAAGACTCCTGAGATGTTTTATATTTTTTAGGGAAATTAACACATTAGAAGAAATGTGCTCTATGGAAATGTATGTTACAGGATTCTGTATTGTGAGCTACTCCAACACTTAGATATAAATAGCAATCACTAAGCATCCAGTTCTGTAGATGGGCAGTTGGGAGTAGGCTCAAGCTGATATTTGCTGGTCTAATGTTCCAAAAGGATGTAGAAAGCTTTTATGATTTAGATAGCATTTAGGAGGCAGATGACTAAGTATATCTCAGAGGAAGTTGCCAATGGTTTGGTACTATATTTTTATTTACTTAGCCCAAAAGATAAAAGTAAATTTTATTTAATTTATCTGAAATTTGATATTTTATCATTATCATCTGCAAAACTGCCAAGAATAGACTATGACTCTTCTTTCAACCCAAGACTGAGAATATTTATATTTTATTTGTTCACTATCCATTTACTTCATACATTTATTAAATAGTCAAAGAAGTCATGTTATGCTCTTTTTGGGCCCTTGAGGGATATACTAGTGAATCAGAGTTTACATTTGAAATTATACTGTAGACGAATTTCTAGATGGTCTTATTAAATAAAAAAACACGGAGTCAAATATAGGGGTGAAAGCCTTAGAGAGATCAGGGAAATAGGAAAAGCCACCAGCCAACTTTCCAAATGTGAGCTACTTCCTGTCTACCCATTCCTTTATTGCCTTGCTGTTCTGCCCTCTCATTGGCTCTTAGCCCAGCTACCTCACTTCCTTGTCACTCACTGCCTGTTTGTACAGACCTCCAGGTCTCTGTGGCTGGTACTGGGATTAAAGGCGTGTGTCACTACGCTTGGCTCTGTTCCCTAGTGTGACTTTGAACACACACACACACACACACACACACACACACACACACACACAGACCCTACCTGCTAAATGACCAGATTAAGGGTGTGTGCTGCCCAACTTTGTTTACTTAAAAATGGCTGGCCTCCCCCCCCCCATCTTCAGGAAAAGTTTATTTATCAAAGCACAAATAAAATGTCATCGCATTATACTGTCCAATATGGTAGCCAATGGCTACATGAAATTATTAAAATCTTAAAATATGTTACTCAGCAGTGGAAATGTGGCCCGGTTGGGTTTGCAACGTGTTGCTAGTGAAAATACAAACTGGATTTGTATGCTTATGATGAAAGTAGGAATTTAAAATATCTCACTAAACTTTCATTGGTTTTATATAAAAATGATAATATTTTAGACATGTTTAGGATTCGAGACATAGGAGGAAATAAGTGAGCATAATGGGTATTCCTGTGCACTATCACGAGAAAGGCAGTAGCCAGTCCACTCATCTCATGGTTGGCAGAGTCAAAAATCATGGTTTTTTTTTTTTTTTTTTTCCCTTTTTCAACTTCTGTTAGGACTCTGAGAGGTCACTGATATCGGAGAAAAAAATGCAAGGGGATCTTAGTGTTGTGGTTGTAATAACTTGATGAGTTATTCACTTTGGCCTCAGTTTTGTCATTTGTAAAATGGAGCAATCACAGCAATAGTATTACCTCACAGAATGATTACAAGGATTAAATGTAATAACATATGTACGTATGTTCCATGTGATCTCTATGTAGTTCTTCCTAGTGTGTTCCATATCATCAGAGAGGATGGTTCTTATCCCTCAAATTCACAATATAAATTTCTGTAGGGTATCCTGTGTGTGGTCTTGGTTTTATTAAATCCTGTTTTTAATAATCAGTCATGTATTCGTATTTCTGCTTTTTAAATTAAATTACCTTCATGTATTAGTTACTTATGTATGATATGTATTTTTCATAGAAAAATAGGTTTATTGAGTATATTATAAAGGGCAATAGGGCCAGCCTTTTTTCCCCCCAAAGTTTAGTACCCAAACATATATCATGTAAGTCACCTTACATCATTTTATTAGACAATGAGACACCAAAGAGAAGTTAACAGGAAGAAGAGGAGGAAGAACAGGAGGAGGAAGGAGGGAAGGAAGGAAGGAAGGAAGAAAGGGAGGGAGGGAAAGAAAGAAAAGAAAAGAAAAGAAAGAGAAAGAAAGAAGGAAGGAAGGAAGGAAAGAAAGAAAGAAAGAAAGAAAGAAAGAAAGAAAGAAAGAAAGAAAGAAAGAAAGAAAGAAAGAAAGAAAGAAAGAAAAAGGCTCCTATTACTTTCTTCATTTTGTATTGTGCAGCAGGATTCTCTGAGTTAACATTTCTTGGTTTTGGGTGAGTGTAGGTTTATAGGAATTATGATATAATTACTTTCCATAGGCCAAATATATTGTTATGGACCTCTCTTTCATTATTTAAAAGCTTATGACATATGTATTTTATTATATAATGCTTTAAATCATTTTAAAAATAGTTTAAGTCTAAATTAAATAAAAATATAAAACATTGTTTCTATGAGAAAATGCATTCCAAGTTTCACAGATCCAAGTTATAAAAGAATTTTTGGAACACATCCCATTTATAAATTCAGGAATTTCTCATATATTTTGGGGAGTGGGAATTCTTAAATATCTTATTAAAAGTCCTCCTTGGAGAGAGTATTTCCTAAAAGGAAGGGTAAAATTTAGGACTGTTTATTTTTGACAGGATCTCACTCTAGTCCAGGCTAACTTGGAACTTGTTATGTACCCAGAACTTGTGGCAATTCTTCTGCCTCAGTCTCTTTTCACGTGCTGTGATTATAAGCATGTGCCACTATGCCTAGGGAGGATTCATTTTTAGATAACATGATAAGCTTCAGAGCAAAAACATAGTATGAAATTTTCTTTGTGTAGGAAGTAGTGTTTGCGTAAGCTTGAATAGGAGTCATACCACATTCCATTATATCTAGGGACAATCTTCTCAGGATTAAAAAAATTATATATTCCATTCCAGGTACTTATTTGTTTATTTATTTATTTTATTTTGTGTGCATTAGTGTTTTGCCATGGGTTTTGGGTCCCCTGGAGCTGGAGTTACAGACAGTTGTGAGCTACCATGTGGGTGCTGGGAGTTGAACTGAGTCCCCTGGAAGAGCAGTCAGTGCTCTTAACTGCTGAGCCATCTCCCCAGCCCCATCTCCTCAGAATTTATTCCTTTAATTTCCTTTGAAGACCTGTTCTGCTCTATAGTATGGAAATTAACTGAAGTGTCTATAAATGGAGATGAATAGTGCCAGGGTTTTGTGATCCAGAACCTTATATAATGAACCTGTTATGGAGGGAGAATTGCATCCTGAAAGTATTGGGAGCCATTGATGCATCTTGGACAGAGCTATGACGTGATCGTATTTGTTTGATAGAATGACCTGTGCATATATTTGAGAGATGAATTTAGTTGTAGTGATGGGAAAATGGAGGCAAATGAGGCTGTATTTAATAGCACCAAATAAGCAATATTTTTTTGTCATAAATAGAAATTTTAGAGAGCCTGGGGGAAATCAGCTAAATAAAAAAAAAATGCCAAGAAGACTGAGAGAATTTGACATAATTTATTCCAACCTGGGCAATGGAGTAAATAATACTGGTGTTCACAGAGAAAAGGGGTTAGTATTGTGAGAGTTGGTGTGGATTAATAAGTCAATGGGTTGAAACTGAGATGGCTGTGGAGTAGAGGAATTGTTTGTAGATGTATTGGTCTAAAGCTCAAGAATGGAGACACATTTGGGATGGGAGACTGTTAGGTTATTGGTAATCATTGAAGGCATGGATTTAGATAAGATTTCCTACAAGGGTGTGTACATGGAAAAGACAGCAGACAAGAGAGAATTGGGGGAATAATAGCTTTAAGTGGGACAATAGTGGGAGGAGAAATGATGTAAGGGAAACAGTAATTGGGAACAAAAAATCAAAGGAATGAGCTGTTGAGAGGGGAACGTTTTAAGGACTGAGTGGTTTGTAATGTTGAAGGTCACAGAAAGTCAGGTAGCAGACAGAATTAAAACAATACTTTGAAGTTGGTACATGGTATCAGGAGCTCTCAGGAGCTAGTATAGCAGAAGAGCAGTGGTGAAAACTGAGTCACAGCATCAAAACTGAATGAGGGGTAAAGAGCCGGACACAATGAATTTAGACTCTGAGTTCTGAAGGGAAGGGACAAGAATGGATCTTGTGGGGAGTCGCGGAGAGGAGTCAAATTTGTTTTAAAACTGATGTTTATGACTTTAATTTCATCACATGCATCTCCACAAGTGAAGAGTAGATATTTGATGTCCAAAAGTCCCTGATGTGCAAGGAGAGACAGGATTCAGAGCCGAAAGTCTCTTATGTGACAGTGTTGGTGTCTTTCCATTGTAACTGTGTTGAAACTTTAGACAGCCCCATAACAATAGGGTAACTTATATGTGTCCTTCATCAATTAGTAATCTTCATTTATTACCAATGGGAGTTTTAAGAAATGATTCATTTTCATTAATGCTCTCAGGAAGAAGAATGTCTATAGCTGTGGCCTTCATAAAGTCTCCAGAGTTCCATTTTCTCCTTCACTCATTCTTCAAATGTTACGGCTCATTAAAGCATGTTCTACATTAATTGAGCCAAAATAATGCTTACTGTCAGGGATATGATGAGGAACCAAATTCAGTACCTGCCCTTGAGACACTGCACTTTCACTCAGGGCCCGTTAGGAGAAAATCTCAAGGTCCTTTCTGTAGCTTCCGCTGATAGTGACACACAGCCAGCATATAAGGCGGGGGTGGGGGAGGACATGGACTTGGGGGGGGGAGGGACGGGGCGTTGTGGGGGAGGACGACGGACGTGCTGATGTAAACCTTGGTTTATCTTGCTGTTTGACATGATGGTCATCAGAGCCAGCATCAGCTTCTCCTTGCCGTAGACGTTAAGTACGAGTTTCCTGAAACAATCTATGAATTCCTCTTGTGGAATTAGACTTAGTTGCAGGGGAACACAGGAAAAAGACTTCTGTGTTAAGCTTTCTGGCACTGAGTAATGAAATATCTGGGACTTATCATGAACTTCAGAGGGAAAAAAGCTGTCTCATCATATATTTTCCGACGTTTAGCCAGTGGTTGTCTGACCCAGTTACTCAGGACCTCTGAGGGTACAGTACATCGTGAGAGCTTGGTGGAAGAGTGTTACTTACTTCATGACAGTTGGACAGCAAAGAGAGAAACAGGGAACGACAAGATCCCAATATATCCTCTAAAGCAGGGCTTCTCAACCTTCCTGATGCTGCGACCCTTTAGTACAGATCCTCATGTTGTGGTGACCCCCCCCCCCAACCATACAGTTATCTTTGTTGCTACTTCATGTCTGTGATTTTGCTGCTGTCAGGAATCGTAATGCAAATATTTTTGGAGCTAGAGGGTTGCCGCCGGGGTCGAGACCCACAGGTTGAGAACTACTGCTCCTAAGGGCTGTTCCTACTGATCTAACACCTTTGTTCTAGGCTCCGCCTTTAAAGGTTCCGTGACTTCTAGCACTGCAAGCTGGGGACCTAGATTCCAACACAGGAACCTTTGGGGGAATGCTTCTAAGTCACAATGACTAAAACACGATCCAATTAGTCACCAATAGTGCTCCTGTGGCTGCCGGTTTCTTCCCCTCCCCACAACTGAGTACACCGAGGAAAAACAAGTTATATACTATTTTTCTTTCAGAATAGGTTGTACTAGGAAAAAGCACAGTGTTTGAGATTCCGAACATTTGGGGCCACCAGCAATCACGTGCGTAGCTTACCAGCTGAGAACATATCATTTAACAGCTTCTCCAAGATGAAGGTAACAGCTGTCCTGCCTATCTGTTAAGTTCTACGTTTTGTTTCGTCTTACTCGCTTTAACAGTCCAATAAAGGAGCCAGTTGTTTGTAGCTCCAATGTGTTGGGGAATGCTTTGGGGCGGTGTCAGAATCTGAATGTACTTTGCATCTGTTCGTGCCTAAAGTTTTTCCAGTTAGCAAAGACAGTTGCTTCTTAATTTTCCTTAAACAAAACTGAGATAGGTTTCTGTCCTTTACAACAGAAAGCAGCCCGAGTCACTGGTGGTGGGCTTCTGAATTCAGATCCTTGCTTCATTAGAGGCCTGGTCCGAGTCAGATACACACAGGTCTAAGACACAACAAAATTCTCTTGCAGAGTGTCTTCTGGGTTCCCATCCAGGGGCTTCATCAGAGCACAAAAATGTGGCTGACCGAATGCTTGTGACACTCACTAAGGGAGATTGTAGTCATGCTGTCCATGGTATTTGCCACACTAAATCTCAGCCCGGAGAAGATCTTCCAGCCCCCATGGGAACCATGGTGTGATTTTAGCATGAGTAGAGAGAATGATTCCCCACATTTATTAGGATTCAAGGCTGTTGTTTGAGGATACAATACCTGTGCTCAGTTGTAGAAGTTAAGGATTCTGCTTGCCCTAGGGAGCAGAAAAGAAGTCTGAGGGATGTGAAATCAGACTTCCTTGTAGTAAATTAGCACTTAACAATCTTGTTCATTGTCAGCTGAGAAGGATGTGTCCCCTGCTGATGGATCATTTACGACACTAAATACCTTTGCAACCCTGGTTTCTCTTGCAATAGACATTAATGATTGACACCGATAGGACCATCTGAGTTATACATTACTCAGTAATTAAAGTTTTCTTTTGCCCTGGCTTCTGGGACCGGACACATGTTACTCAGCCTTTCCTCATCTCCATTGTTTGAATTTGCAAATGGCAATAATAAGTCTCAGTATTTTGAAAGAGCCTAGATTCAACATCAAGTAACTTGGTACTAACTTTGTGTTAGTTATCTGGCAACAAGTAGCCAGCCAGCATGCAAAACCTAATGAACGATAGTGTTTGCCATGAGCTTTATTGATAGAAAGTCTTTAGGAAGTCATATCTGTCAAATAATACATACTTTTTTACAAACCTAATCTTAACATTTTTGTGCTTTGGAACAGCACCATCTTTTCCATTAACACTGAAGCAAGAAAACAGAAACATTTACTAAGAAAATACAATCCACAAAACCCAGTTTCTACAGAGTTAAATGATAATTGTGCATGCAGTGTGTACATTGGGAATTGCCTCTATTCAAGTATGCTTGATTTTTTTAATGCCTTTCTTGGGTTCATGGCTCATGTAAATATTTACCAAGCATCTAAAACTCCTGATAGCTGTATTTTTTTTTTATAAATCCTCCTGACGTCTAAAATCATGTTCCCATTGACAGGGGTGAATTATGTTCATCAGACACGAGCTCTTTGGGCCACCTCATCTTATGAGCAGCAGCAGTGGTCAAGTGCATCTCTGGAATGCTATAGAGCAGGATGCAGAACTTCACTTTGAACCTGGGCAAGACCCTTCAGCCCTGTGAGCATCTATTTCTTCATTTGGAAATTGCGAATTAATTGCACCCCCTTATAAGAGTAAAGGAGATAATACATGTAAACAGTTAGTGGGTTGCCTTCTGCAGTTGTACCCACAGGTGCCTACTATGGTTATCACCAATACTCAGGGATAGAGAAAGCAAAACTCTGATGGATTTATGAAAATTGATTAATTGCCCTGGTATCTAAGTTAGATCAGCATTTTTTTTTCCAGTTGCTGATCAATTTTGTACAGGCACACATGCCTCCACTGGGAACATTGGACTGTGTCAGGGGACATTTTTGGGTCTGACTTATGGGAATGGTCACCAGCATGCTGCTATTGGAGCTAGTAGGGAGAGGGAGAAGAGCGTTTATTTATGAATAGACTGCAATGCACAAGAAGCGTCTGCTTCCCCTCATCCTCCATCTTTCATTGAGGAGTTTCCTGATTCCAAGTGTTGGTAGTGCCGAAGCTGAGAAAGCTTTAAGTCAATGGAAAGGAATCCTTGCACAGAGGCGTAATGAGCAAAGCTCACCAGGCAATCAGTTTGCGAAGCATTAGTTGCTTTTCTGTCCCAGGTATGACACCATCACCTTCCAGGGTGGAGCTATTCCCCGTTCACCTTGCATTGCTGTGTGCATTAGTTTATTTCATTCTGACATGAGCCCTCAGGATTGGCATAGCCCACCCCTTCTGCCCCTCCCCCTTTTGCAGAGGAGGAGTTAGGTTGAAAGGTTGACTTTCTCACAGAAACAGCTTGTAATTAAACCCAGATGTTCCCCCCAAGCACAGCGCTTCTGCCCGTCTGGTGTGCCCAGGGTTGCGTTTCTGTGGGGGAATGCAGGAGGCATTTTAGACATGGTTCCTCCCCACAAATTCTTACTCAGTTGTTAGAGCTCACACCCATGGGCAGTTATTTATACCTATTGCGCTGTCATGGATGGGTCTCCCTCCCCTCCTCGGGGCTGCAGAACGTTGCCATGTAGCTCCGCAGAAACCCCAAGATATCTCTCTCTGCCTCCCGAATCTTCAGCGACATAAATGTAGTAGCTAGTCTGCAAAACAAGGGTGCTACCCTTTCTTTACAATCTGTACTTTCCTAGCATATGCCATCTTGTTCCTTTTCCCCCTCCAGTCCTCCTACATAGCCCAGATGGTGCCTGGCCTGCTCCATCAAACTTCCGGCTCCCTCTTCTTCTTTTTCGTACCCATCCTCTTTTGAGCGATTGAGTGTGAGGCGCTGAGGTTTCCCGATAGAACGTTTGACTTGAAGTCCAGATGCTAACACATACCAAAATGCAACCCGTTTCCTGATAGGACGTTTGACTTGAAGTCCAGATGTTAACACATACCAAAAGGCAACCGGTTTTGGCATGTGAACTCTGTTTCTCTCAGATCAGCAGCTATCAGCATGCCAGCATCTGAGTTAGTCGTGGAGTTCTGGGAAGCGATGACTTTTAATTCAGATCTCATGGAAGTCGCAGGAATGTATTTTAGGGGGGAATAAAAAAGACAGGAAATGCCTAGTCACAGCAAAGCTGCCTACGGAACAATGTACTTCCTTCCTTGTGTATGCTGTGTTTATAGTGTCGAATTAGTCTGAGATGATTTTCACAAATGAATAAAGCTTGTTGAAGCTCACACTCAGTCCCAAAAAAGTTTGAATACCTAAGCTATTTAAAAAAAAAAAAAAACAAAAACGGCAGCCCAAGCACCAGGTAGTAATCTTTTCCATGGAAGAAATGAACAGATTTATGATTAATTTAGTGAATATTTGTTATCAAAAAAGTTATCAAAAGACTTTTAGAAATCCTTATGAGCTTTCTGATGATATCACTAAGTTTGCTTTGACATTTTTTTATTCAAATGTATGCAATCATAAGCAGCATGATTATTAGCAAATGTTGTGTGAATATATGTGTCTATCATCTACCTATCAGTCTATCATTTATATCTATCTATCAATCATCTATCTCTCTCTCTCTCTCTCTCTCTCTCTCTCTCTCTCTCTCTAATCAACTGGTAGCATAAAATTCTCTAACTGAGGCTTTGCTTCCATGTTTATTTCTTTGTGGAACTATACAGTATAGGCAACCTTTGAAAGTTCGATGATACTTCACAGAGAAACAACTTGGAATGATGGAGACCCACACTGACTTTCTTCCTACCTCAGGACATAGAGGGAAGTAGAGCAGAAAGCAGAATCTTTCTTGATTTATTTTTACTTGGGTGGCTCTGGAAGTTACTCAAAACCTACGTCCTCCATAAAAGACAGAACCAAAAGCAGCGTAAGCTGCAGCTTAAGCAGAAACTACCAACTGGACTGTTTTCCCGAGTCCACCTCCAGCCTTTGGGGTGGGCTGTTACGCCAAGCTCAAAGCGCATCTTATACATCTTAGGGTTGCCAACGCAGGAAGAGTGCGTAGGGAGCGTCTGGTCTGGACATCTTCTTGATGCTGTTCCCTTGTTCAAACACTTTCATTACGTTTCCAGTGTTTCAGTGAGACCTGAATCCTTCACACGCTGTATGAAACCCCTCTAGTTCTGTCTCGCTCGCCTGTCTCAGCTGTTACCAGCAAGGTGACTGCCAGCAGCTGCCCCATCAGATCTCTGTGCAATGATTGGTCTGTCTCGGGCACAGGACTTGGCACACATTGCTCCTTTTAAGGCTTGAAGGGCATCAAGGAAGGCGGGACTACCACCGTATAGGCTTCAGAGAACAATGGTGACAGCCTCATTTGTCAGTCTGAGAACCGCAAGCTTGCTAGGTGGACTCCCTGAAACATGATAAACTAATTTTTGTAGAAATGAATTGCTTTGGAAGGCCTTGCTCTTTATGGGGGTTAAGGGAGATCACACTCTAGCAACTCAACATTTGAGTTGAAATAAATGGCATGCCAATATAAAGAAATAAAATAATTTTCTTTTATGACTTCCTTGTGAGTGTGAGTTCATTGACTGAATAAATGTTTACCAAGAATCTGCCGAAGTCCAAAATTATCATGAGTTGTGATTCATTTTCTTTGGAGTGTGAGATTCTATGGTCGGCTATCAGGACACAGACAATTATAAATTATATGTTAAGAAAATCAGGATCAAGATATTGAATTAGAGGCAAGCAAGGAAAGTTCCCATTTTGAGTAAACTGCAGGTAAAGCCCTGACTGATAATGTGATGATATTTAAGCTCAATCTAAGTCCCATTTTCCAACGTGATTGTATTGATTATTTTTTATAGATTAATTTATTTATATATTTATCTGACACACCAATATACCGCTCACCCCCATGTTTCTTTGGCTACTAAATCTTTTAAAACATAAACTAGATTGAGAATGCTTAGAATGAAATTTTTCTGTGGAACATATATATATATAAATGCTTATGAATTTCCAGTGAGCCGTTTTTATCTTTGGGTTCATTGGAGGAAATAAAAGGAAAAAGAAGCACTGCTTGAATGGGTCTTCCAGGAAAAACTTAACATTTTCAATCCTCCAGGTTTTCATAGTCGCTGAGAATTTCAAAGTGGATTTTGACTGCCGGAAGTCAGGTAAAGTGTTTCTGAGCAGGGTTTTGGTTAAGCAAACTGAGAACTGCATTTCATTGGAGCCACCCATCAATTTTAGCCTTCAGCATATTTCATGGTCGATGTAGAAAGCTGTTCAGGGGAGGGGGACAGTGAGTGACAGAGGCTGAATCCTTTACAAGCTAGCCTCTCAGGCGAGGCTTCTTTCCTGTGGTGGCCAGAAGATTCTTGCTCCCATGACACAGCTGGGCCAGTGTGATTTTCGACAGAGGCAGGATTCTAAACACAAGTTGTTGATGGAAGATTCCAAATCATTTGAGAAATACATGTAAAAGTTATATTTTTTTAAATACAACTCCACTTAAGACATTCACTGCCCATTCAGGTGGCTCTCTGTGAGTTTGAGGCCAGCCTGGTCTACAGAGCGAGATCCAGGACAGGCACCAAAACTACACAGAGAAACCCTGTCTCAAAACAAACAAACAAACAAAAAAGACATTCACTGTCCCTTCTTTTAATGGAATTAACATGAGAGAGTAATGATTCTAGTATGAAAGAGTAGGTAGTATAAGACTAAAGAGTGTTTGAAAAGTACAAGTTTGCTTTGACAAATTGAAAACGGATTTCCCTAAGTCCAGAGTATATCAAATGTAGGGAGAAAAGGGAAAGGATCTATGTTGTCAGTGAGATGAATAAAGACCACATGCTATCGTGTTTAAGGCTGCATTAGCAAAATCTATAACCAAGCCATGAAATCAAGTGGAAAAAAAAACAAACAAAAAAACAAAGGACATGATACTCCGCACTTTCTCTTAGAATCCTTTTCTTTCTTTTTTCTTTCAAAGTGGATCTATTTTGTCCTAACACAACTTTCTCTACCAGTAAGATCCCCCTTTTAACAGGCTACTGAAATTATAATGAGGAATGAAGTCGGTACATGCTATCCTTTGTGTGAGTTATATAATATGCCCACTAGATCCCTATGAAGCCATACTTATCTAATTATAATGAGGCTGCCTCCTTGAAGGACACGTTTGTGTTTCATGTAACTAATTAATGAAGACTGGAATAATTGATGGTGAATGTAACTGAAGTATGCTAGTAGGCCCTGAAGTTTATCTTCTAGCCGCCATTCATCAGTCACACTAATATGGAGTAATTTTATAAATAGTATACATTGTGTAAGGCTAAACCCTCAAAAAAGATTTTTGTAGAAAATTGAAAATATTAGTCATTTGAAATCATTTCTTATATTTTTTTTGGATCGCAGTGGTCTATTTCTGTGGGTAATAATGTGGTAGATGAGCCTGAACTCAGTTGACTCCCTTGTAAATGAGGGAAGCTTTACCCTCACTAAATACAGCAAGTAAGAACGGCACTGATTGTCATTTCCATGACTTGAAATCCAAGCCAGTTGTAAGGCTGCACGCAGCAGTGTGGTCATACCAGTTGGCTAGCCAGGCCTGTGGGTGTCTGCGTGACGACAAGACAGAGTAAGTGGATTTTTAATAAAATTGGCTTGAGGAGAGAAAGACAAAAATAGGAAACAAGTGATGATAAAGCATGCTATGAGTTATGACCCTGCCTGTAGAAAGCAATAAACTTGAGGTAGCTGGAAAGCAAGAAGGGGAGGTGATTCCATAGCCATCACAAGATTTTATAAGCATGATATTACAGTTTATGTTTGGAAAATAATAAGAGGTCAGCGATGGCTAACCCCAGTCCCTTGGTCTCCGGTCAAGTGTTCTCAAATGAAATTAGCCTTTTCTTTTCATATCTAGAATCTTCCTTTCTTATTTTAATCCCCTCCTTTTTTCCTTCCTCATCCTCTTTCCTTCCCTCTCCTCCCTCCTTCCCTCTCTCACTTCTTTCCTCCCCCCTTTCTCCCTTCATTTCCCTACCTTGTCTTCCCTCCCTGCCTATCTGCCCTCTTCTCCATCTCCTCCTCATCCCACCCCATCTCTGGCCCCTCCCCCAGCTCTCTTCCCTTCCCATCTTCCTCCTTTCCTCCCTTCACAAGGGCCCCCTATGTAGCCCAGGCTGTCCTCAAGCTAGCGGTCCAGCTCATGTTCTTGCTATTAGAACCATATCTGCTTTTCCTAACCTCACACAGAACAACCATAACTTATAAATATGTAGTTAATTGAGGTCACAGAACCTCTAGGTCAAGAGTCCAGCCTGTTGCTAGAAAACCCAAGTGTCATTACTCAGATACTGCACATAACATCAAGCACTTATATTTAAAATGATGATCTTAACTCTGGTTTTCTCGAATTGTTCTTTTCTTTAGTAAAACCTCAGTGATGTATGTAAATACAGTTTCCAAAAACATCTTCCTACGAAGCGTGCTGCTTTGTTCCAAGTCTCATTTTGAGCTGTTATGTGCTTTTCAGTCTGAGGAAAATGGAGTGGCTATAGGAGTGACTATAGGTGACATCAGGAGTGACTATAGGTGACATCAGGAGTGACTATAGGTGACATCAGGAATGGCTATAGGTGCCATCAATCCTAATGGTCTTTTGTCTTCATCTTGATGAAGGTTGAGCGGAGAGCTACGTGAGTTCCTGCAGCTGTTTTATTTCAGTAAAAGATCATGGATAGCCTTTCTGAAGGGTCTGACTTCCGCTTTTTGAAAAATGGACCAGAATGGGAGTCAAGGAGATGTTGCATCCCTTATTCACTGGGATGCGTAGGGCAGCAACAATAGCTACCCTATTGAAAGAGCTTAGCTCACCTGCTATGTTTTTATCAGAATGGCCCGGGGCTGTGGGGAAGGCCAGTGCTGCTAAATACCCAACGCTCAAACAGAAACACTTTAACCAACATTACAAAGAAACGCAAACACTTGAATAGCCTGTAATTCTTACAGAGAAACTGGCATACAAAAATGAAGATATTTTTTAACTTAAAAATTCTATTTTTTACAGAAAAACTTAGTAGGGGAAAGAAAACCCAGAAGGTATTTTAAATTCCTCTCCTTAGTTGATAAAGTAAAAACAAAAGTAAAAACAACACTAAAGACTAACATTCTACTTGCTTCAAAATCTGAGACTCGGGTAATTTGCATGGACTTCCAGTGCTTGGTTGCTACCCTGGTTTACTTGACAGGGGCAAATTAAAAGTTCATACATTCCTGTTGACTATGAATTACGTATGGTTTCTCGAACTAAGAAGAATGAACACAAAGAACTGTGTTCTGTGTCATGGTAGATGAACTGACTGTTAATTTTTTTTTTTTTTTTTTTTTTTTTTTTTTTTTACAGATCAGCTTACATAGTGTAACACTACCTTTATTTTATCTACTGTTAAACTTAATTCACCCAGCAGCGAAGGATCTGAACTGGTAACATCGTCTCGATAACAGATAAGAGAGGGGTCACCTGATAGGAATGGAGGCTTCCTTCGCTTTTTAAAAAGAAACATTTTAAGCCAGATGCCGATTCAAAGTCATTTTTGGGCATTGCCAGCCTAAGGCACAGTTTAAAGCTCATTGATGACAAAAAGAAATTATTTCAAGCTGTGAAATATTTTCTCCTCTAAGATAAGACAACTTCATTTGTGGACAAATTGCCCTGTGGAGGGGGACTTTTTAATCATGTCAATTATTTTCTTAGTCATCAAATGTGTGTAACATCTACATCCAGCTAATAGAAGACAGGACCATACGGGCATCGCTGATAGTGATGTGGAGAGATGTGCTGCCCACCTTCAAAGCAAGAGCTTTGCAAGCTTTAGAATTCTCAGTACCTTTGTGAACGAGGTAAGCAATTATGCATGCTCTGCTTTCCTTTTGAGCCTCCGTGTATCTAAGGTAAGATTGCTGCTCGTGATTATCCTTGAGTAGGCAGCGGCAACTGTGAATTTGAAATGTCTAAATTTCCCCCAAGAAGGACCATACCCAGTTCTGTGTTTTATATAATGTCTTAATGAGGAAAGGGACCACGTTATTTCATAACATCCCTTCTATTGTGACGATTAGAATGGCCTGGTCCACAGACAAACGTGTAGGCGAAGTTGTGTTTCTCGGTACGGCACATGCATGAGGGTGGCTTTCATGTCCTCACATAACCTGCTGAGAGAGTAGGAGCAAGCACTTTCAGGAGGTCAGTTCAAGTGTCTTTGGCCAAGACCAGTAGATATGTAGATATAATAGCTTTGTTTGTGTAATGAGAGGGTTTCAGCTACATGAGGAGATGTTCTAGACAACATAAGAGTGCACTGTTTAGATATATAAATGATGGGCAGGGTTTTTAGCTTAAAGGGAGAATCAACATACAGTCAGCATAATTTTGGGCGACACTGTACAACTCAAAGAAACATTAAGATATTCTGAACATTAAGTGTCATGTAAAACTTCTAGATGACTACAGATTTTGTGCCCTGATAGAGGTGACCTGATATTTTTGAATCTCATGCATATATATCGTTAGGTAAAAGAAACAAATTAGTTCCCTAGAATGTTTCTAGCTGTTAACTGTGATACTTTGGTGGCTGAATCATTCCTTCCCATTGCATCATGGGTTTCAGAGAGACATGACCTAAGGAGCAGGCAGAGAATATCACTTCTCTTTTCTCTGTAAAGCTGCCGTATGAAGCATTGTTGAGGATGTTCCCTTATAGAGTGAGCACAGTTGCTATAAAATTAATTATTATCATTATTTGACATTAACTTTAGAATATGATATTAAAATATTTTCCTCAAGTTGATGTAAGAATTAGATAGCCTGTCTTGTTTGCTCTGGGGCTTTGACTCCCAGGAAACTCAAATGACCAACAACTGGAGTGGGCTCTAGATGATGATGATGATGATGATGATGATGATGATGATGATGATGATGATGATGTAGTTTTCTCATTTGTATCAAAGCAATCAAATGAAGCAGAATCTGACATCTGGGTCATGTGAGTTGTTGTGGTCATGACAAGAGCATGGTGAATTCATACCTCATATGATGATCAGACATAGAGTGTGTCCTGGCAGCACAATGATGCAAAGAACCTAGATGCAGAATTAAGCTCACCTGCATTTAGATCATAGCTTTCCTGCTTCTCAGCCATGTTATTTGCCACACACTTATACTCTTGAATTGCAGTATGCTATTTGTGAAAGATGTAAAGGTCTAGAATAGATCCCTGCCAAAGGACATTAATAAGTAATGATAAATAATAATAAATAAACAATAATAAAGGCAGTTAATAATGACTATTACTTTTTTAATATAATTATTCACTAAAACATAAAGTAGATGATAGTGGTAAAATTTGAAAGCAGATATTTCTAAGTGATCCTCCAAGATATAGAAGAGATAATAATGGACATTTTTGTCTTTGAATAGAGAGGTTTTATAAACATTTCACTGTGTGCACTGAGTCATTACATGGAGAGAATTGGCAGCTTTTCTTTACCTGTATGATATGGAAGCCCAAGATATATGGAAGATTTCATTCTACAATTAAGAATATTTTCATTAATGCTGAAATTTTGACCAGTGTTTTCATAGATGAAATATTAATAATCCAAATTCACAAAATTATATTGCTAGCTAATTATGGTTAAGAAATATCCTAAAGCCTCAACATTCTGAATGTTCAAAAACTGACTTTTACAGATCACATGTCCATAGGAAACTCCATCTACCAGTTTGCAAATATGCTACTTTCTAAAGCTGTGCTTGCAACTGACTTGCTTGAAAGTCAGAATGCATTTTCTTTATGAAATATATTATAAACATTAGCTTGTTTTTAGTTTATCTCCTTTTCACAACCAATTTAATCCTTAACAATCAAGCTGAAGGGACATGTTTTCAATAGAAGGCAGAAAACAAAACTCTGGCAACACTTTTTAATTCTAAAGCTAATGAAATACATTTAAGACTACAGAATATTTATAATACATTCTAATTAAGTGTTTCCCATTATATAGCTTATTATCACAACAAATTGAAAGAGAAAGAATTCCATAATTTATTTTGAATGAATTTAATTATGTATGGGGAAGAAGGCTGAAGGGAACCTCTGTGGAGATCTTCAATGGGGAACTCCAGGCCTTTTCAATGATCCTGAAGGTTTAATTCAGTGTACGTTTTTTAGTGGAACCTGGACTCCCTGAGACTTTGTGCTCCATAGTTCTCTGAATGCAAAGTTGAATAAAACACAGTCTCCGTGGGCTGAGTGTGAGGTTCAAAGATAGAACACAAGCTTAGCATCATCTAAAATTACCTGGAGAGAGAATAGTAGCGAAGGATTGTTTAGATCATGCTGACCTGTGTGCATGGTCTTTGAGCTTTGTCTTGATAACTTTAATTGATGTGGGAAGACTCAGCCTAGAAGTGGACAGCACCGTCTCCAGGGTTATATCCTAGAATAAATAAAAAAAGGAGAAATTGACTTGAATGCAAGTATTCATTTATTCCTTCTCTCTCTACTCTTGACTGTGAATGTGATTGGCTGCTTCAAGTTTCTGAGGCCTTGACTTCCCTTCCATGATGGACTATAACCTGTAATCATGTGCTAACATAAGCCCTTTCTTGTAGGTGGCATTTTCTGTTGTGACCACAATCAGTTATGTTCCTCCAGCTGCTTCCCAAATAACCACTCAGAGGCTTACTATTAATTATAAAGGCTTGACTGGTAGCTTAGGCTTGTTATTAACTAGCTCTTAAAACTTAAATTAACCCATATTTCTTATCTAAGTTCTACCACATGGCTTATGACTTGTTATCTCATTTTCTATATGTCATGTTTCCTCTGTGTCTGGCTTATGACACCTCTGACTTGACCCTGCTTCTTCTCAGCATTCCCTCTGCCCAGAAAATCCTGCCTAGCTGTCAGCCAATCAGCTTTTCAATAATAATGAGAGCAACACATTTTCACAATGTACAAAAGGATTATTCCACAGCACTTTCTCTCTTCAGTTGCTTTGGTCAGGGTATTTGATCACAGCAACAGGAAATGAAACTAAGACAGCATGGATGAAGTCATGGGTTTGATTCCTAGCAACAAAACATAAGAAAAGAATTGAAAAGAATACCATCGTTATACTTGCCTACTAATGAACATCAAATCCAACTTCAGATCACAGGGAAATCCAAACAACCACAGGATAAGAGCAGAGAATTCCATTACTTGTCCTGTTAAGGAAATATAGAGCAAGGTAGTCTAGGTTGAGTGAGGGTTTGAGGTTCATCGCTTCTGTTCTTCTGCTGTCTGTAGCTTCTTTTTCAAGATCAGCTGATGATCCATGACAGGTTCTGCAACTGTAGCCATTGCTTTTGGTTCTAAAACAGCAGAAGGCAGAGGGAGGAAAGGATGAACATACTTGGTGTGTGTGTGTGTGTGTGTGTGTGTGTGTGTGTGTGTGTGTGTGTGTGTATTTATATACTTTTCTGCATGTGGAGGCCAGAGGTTGATGATCATATAGATAGCTTCTTAAGTCACTCTATACCTTATCATTTCCCCACATCTTATATTTTGAGACTTTGTATTGAAACTGGAGCCCATGGATTCATCTAGAATGGGTGACTAGAAGCCCTAGGAATCCTTCTGTCTCCACCTACCAGGGCTGAGATTAGAGGCAAGCACCACAGAACCTAGCTTTTATGTGAGTATTGGGGATTTGAACTCAAGCCTTCATGTTTATGTACTTGACTGATCGTCTCCTCGCTACCCTTACATACTTCTCAGTTTAAAGGGAAAGTGCAGGTCACACGTAACTTCTGTTTCCCACTCATTTGTCTGAAACTTAGTCATGAGGTCACTTATGCAAGCAAGAAAGACTGGAGAATGACCTTTTAGCTGCCTAGCAATGTCTCTAGCTAAAATGCAGGGTTCTATTTACTGCAGAATCATAAAAGAATGGATTTGTGGAATAGTCAAGTCCATAGAGCAGTCATTAGGCAGTTCTGATATAGGAATTATTAACAGAAAGAAGGAATTATGGGACTGGTCACTAGGCGTGAAGGACGGTCAGTCACAAAGGACAACGATGGAACCAATGTCCTCTTAGATGTGGAAATGTCTCTGCGAGAAGGACAGCGTCTGAAAGAACCTGTGGTGGTGTATCAGACATGAAACCCTCCGGAGCAGTTAAACAGTGGATATCATTTACACTGAGGCTGAGCACAAAATATGAAAGCCTCTGAAAAGAACCTCAGGGCCTCCCTGGAGATGTTCAAGTGCCAAGAAGGCGTGCAGATGCTTGGTTTGGGAAGCTGACTTAAGAGCATCACAAGGAGCTGGCTACTCTCTTTCCTGCCAGGCACAGAAGAGTATGGTGGCTAAGGCAAGGATGAGAGACAAACCGCCTAGCTTTGAATAGTAACTTTGTCCTTTACTTGTGGCATGGGTTGGGGAAAATAATTCATCCTTTTGAAATTCAGTTTATACTCATTTGCAAACAGGGATAATAATACTCTACTTCCATTTATAAAGTGACTGGACATTTTCTGACATATAGTTTATGTTAGTCAAGCAATTTAAAAATCTAAATTAGTCTCTCTATGCACACAGTCAGTGATTCAAAATAGTATATAAAGTCTACCTCTTTTTTCCCTGTTTCTCTTTTCTGTTGCACTTGCTGGGAATTAAAAAAAAAAAAAAAGGTTCTCCAATGGCCACATTTCATTAGCCATACAAAAAAGGACCTTGGAGTCCCTTGTTTAGCAAGGATTCAGTTAGATTCTAAACCAGCGTCTCTTGTTCTTCTCAGATTCTAACTTGTCGAAGTGTGGTGGTGGTGGGGAGGCGGTGTTCCATGCTTCCTCTTAAAAATATGGGTGGGTCTACCCAGGCAGTGGTGGGGCGCACCTTTAATCCCGGCACTCGGGAGGCAGAGCCAAGTGGATCTCTGTGAGTTCGAGGCCAGCCTTGTCGACAGAGCGAGATCCAGGACAGGCACCAAAACAACACGGAGAAACCCTATCTCGAAAAACAAAAACAAACAAACAAAAATATAGTGGGTCTGAATTTGAGTTCGGGTACCGCCACTTCCTTTGCCTGCTGCCTTAACCTTGCTAAATTGCTGGTTCACACATCATAGGGAATAGCAGTGTCTTAGAAGAATACGATGAGAACTAAATGAAATGATAGACACCAAGTGCTTAGCTTTGTGCGCAACACGTAGTCAATACCCCGTAAGTTACAACCACGGTTATTACTAGGATTGAAGACATTGTGATGGGGGTCAGAAGTTGGACTGTGATGGTCGTTAGCTCAGCCTTCTGAATGCCAATCATATAACAACCCTGGGGAATCAGTCCCCATTATATAGAGACAGATCAGTACAGTCTGTGGAAGTAAGAGAAGGCAAGGGGAGAATGTCTGGTAACCAGGAAATGAGTTCTTAGCTGTGGCTTCCTTATCGATTGAATGCTTCCCACCTCAACTCAACTTGAAACAAAATGCATCCACTGATGTTACTTTCCTTTCTTTCCTTTTCTCAAAATAAGGTCTCCAGGGGCTCATGTAGCTCAGGCTGCACATCTATCTCCTGTGTAGCCACGGTTGACCTTGTTCTTCTGATTTGGCTTCCGCCTCTCAAGAGCTGGGATGACAGGCATCTGCCACCACACCCAGCGCGGATATTAATTTCCAAAGAACACTTTTGTCATATGCAAAGATCAAAATGGAATTTTGGCCAAGCTGACTTTTTGATCACTCCACTAAGTGGAAACAACAATTTCCATGAAACAGTCTGTGAAAACTCGGGGCAGAAACAGCAGAGTGTAACAGCATGTGAAAGTAATGTTTCAACTTATTTCTTGGAATTTCTGGGCAGAAGTGAGAATCTCCTAAATAATAGCACATGTTAACATGGCCATAATCAATTATTTCAAAAAACAGAAAGGGGCCCCTGAGACCCATTTATCCAAACTATATTGAGCATTCCTAGGAAATTCTTAGAACTGGGCTGATCAGCTCTGTAAGTGTTTTAGCTTTTGAGACTGAGGCCCAAAGGTCTTGGTGCTGTACAATTCCCAGACTCCTCAGTTAACACCAAATGAGGGGGGTCTTATGATGGCTTCAAGACTCTGAGATGCTGTAGGATGAATGATTACAGCGAGCTAGTTGATCTGTCTTTCCCAGGGGGCTTTTATGCGTGTCCAGAAACATGCATCCTGACAAAGAAGTAGCGTGCGATGTCCTTTACCTGGTAGACTTACATACCCACTGACCTGAGGAGACCCTTGTTATTTTTAATTTTGCTTTTTAACTCATTCTAATAGTTAAGTTTTGAGGAAGTTTTAATACCCTGATATTAAACTTCAACTATGTTTTGTAGTTTAAAGTAAAAACTTTTGATCACTTCACAGAATTTTGTTCTAAGTAGTTGAAACAGGTTTTTTCCCCTTATAGCAAACCTTTGAGTCATTTTGACAAAGCTAAGTTGAAACAAGGTTTAGTTATCATTTCATTCAAAGAGACAACTTCTAGGTCATTGTATATTTCTGTACAGAAACTGAGGCAAATGGATCTGGCCAGTGCATCTGAACTTAAAATGACTTTTTGTTAAAAAAACAAACAAGCAAAACAAATACTAAAAAGCAAACCCACCAGAAACCCAAGACAGCAAACCAGAATGTTGAACTATTTCTGGATTTCTTGTGCAACAGTCAGGGCAATGATAGTATATAATACAGTGCTAAAACTGGGCACTGGGCAGAAACAGTTGGAGTAAACCATTGTAAACCACCCATGACATTAAAAAGGTAACAATTTCTACAAAAGGATCGTTTCATTTGGGCCCCAAATTATAGTTCTGCAAGGGTATAAGAAGTTCACCAGATGGGAAGCTGCCTGAATTTGCAGCCATACATGTCTTCTTCTTCTGAAAGAAAGAGGCATTTGCTTTCTGACATGTTATCAGGGAAATTGTTCATTTTTATTCTTCATCTGTCACTCAAAGTTGTCACTACATTTAGTGGCTATTTATTCTGCACAGCATTCCTACCTCTAACAGTGCTGTCAGCCTGGCTGGTATTCATATGCCAGCAACACATTTCTTCATACTTCAAATACAACTTCTGGAAAGACGCTCCCTCCTTCTGTTTCGTTCTCCAACCCAGTCCTGGGGAGAAGTTCTCATCTATCTGCTCACCCTCCTCTTTGCTTCTTGTTGCTATTCAGCATGGAGGCTAGTGATAGCTCCTCGATAAATTCTGTCTTGTTTTCAATTATCTCTCAAGTTGAAGCACTCGAGCATGTTGGTACAGCCATGAGTGTCCATTGTGTCTTCCCAGGACAGATGGCACAAATTCAGATTTGAGCAGGGCAAAGGAAGTGTGTAAGTTGACCTGTAACTCTGACATTGTAAATGTCTCAACAGAATGAGCTTGATAGTCACTATGAAGAAACTGTAAAAATAACTTTCATTACACTTTTATTTCCATATCGGCCTCAGTGGTATGCTAACCATGCCCACAGCTTAGGGCTTAACAAGGAAGTTTGAAATCCATCAAATGAATGATGAATTCACATTGCTTTCCCCAAAGCAAAGCAAAATAAAACTTTTTTTTAAAAAAATTAAAACTGAGGAAATAACAAAACTAAGCCCAGTTTTTGGCTGCTTCTTCTACTGGCAATATGATGCAGAATTATAAATATGTTTTAAACTTCTCTAGCCTGGAGATCCCCTTGATGGTGGAGTGAAAATTGAAGTCATTACATACAATAGAGCAATTTACTAAGATTGTTCTTAAAAGATTTTCATTAAGATTCCTAATTTAAATGTTTGAAGTAACAACCTATTTACCAAGAAAATATTAACCGACACTTGAGGAAAAGAAAGACTTTAACATAATTATTTGAAGCAATCATGATAATACTCCAGAATCCCCTACCTAAATGAACTTAAAAGCAAAAAATTGCCAGATGGCTTTAGAAATTTTGCTTCCAAAAGAAACCTTTAGTGTTGGATTTTATCTTTTCAGGGACAAATGCTTCATGGTATATTCCTATAGTAATTGTTTTGTTTTGTAGCTTATGATTAATTAATCTAGTCACAAAGCACACAGTGAAATAGGTCTAGAGAGACTAAAAAGATTTTTTTTTTTTGTCTTTCGAGACAGGGTTTCTCTGTGAGGTTTTGGTGCCTGTCCTGGATATTGCTCTGTAGACCAGGCTGGCCTCGAACTCTCAGAGATCCACTTGGCTCTGCCTCCCGAGTGCTAGGATTAAAGGCATGCACCACCACCGCCCGGCCAGAGGCTAAAAATTTATCCGTAGCAAAATAACGCCTCCTGAAGGATTTATTTCTTCCCAAATTAATGATGGCCACATTGTATGTGATACTGGAGAGAGCCCTGTCCTTGGGCAAGGAGCCCGGGCCCAGGCCTGATTTGTCCAGTAAAATATCTCCTGGCCAATTGTGCCTCAGTGTTCGAAATACAAAACCAGTTACACCAGACACTCCCCATGTTCCTTTCCAGTTCCAACACTTTATCTAACGATTTGGCAATTGGTTTACACGGCACACAAGTTTGGGGGAGCCCAAAAATACAGTTTCAAAGTTGAGGCTGATGCTTTGTGATGTAGAGAAGAAATAAGCCACAGTGCACTATATTAAGCTCACATAATGAGAATGGGAGCATTATCAATCTTAGAAATAAATCTGCCCTCTGCATTAGATGTTGGACTACTCCTGGAAGCACTCAGCAATGCTAGTAGTACCTTGAATTCAGGATGACTATTCTCTCTGAGCCAGTTTTCCAGCCTTGTCCATGTTGATGTTTGGGGATGGATGTGTCTATATTGTGGAGTGCTGTCCTGTGTATTTCAGTATGAGTACTAGTACTAGTTCCCGTTTTTATCTATAAGATGTCAGTGCCATCCCTTCATCCTATATTGAGACAACTAAAAATATCTTCCCATTAATGTTGCCTCACTGGCAATCAATCTCTAAGATAAACTAGTCTTCTTTGGCTTCTTGTTCTACCTCATTCTGAAGGTACCAGAGTTTTGATGCTCAAACATGTTTGAACCAGATATCCAAAGTCCATTGGTCTTGAATATAGTTCTGTGAGCAAAACCACTACCAGTAATATTATCTATTATTATGTTTTAATAAAGTTGGAATAGATGCTTATTTGCATCAGGCCTTACACAATCTCAAGGTTCCTGAATTTAGCATCGATGAAGTAAACTCCCGCATTGTAGAAAAGATATAATCTCTATCCTCAGGCGCCTGGTTTTCTGGCAGGGGAGATGTACAGTCCATGAGTTTAAAATGGGCATCTGAACATTTACAACGTCAGAGAGTGGTGAAGGGACCCCAAAGGGTGAGACCAGAGAGGGAAGGGCTGATAAGAAATCGGGGAGAGGAGGTCCTTGCTGTGGAAGGTGCCACCGGGCAGCGGCAGGAAGCTTGCCGTGGGTGCAGACTAGCAGATGAAGCCAGGATGTAAGGCGAGGGATGACACTGAGGGAGACAGTGGGCGCAAAATACCATCCCAGCAGGAGGAATACATTCTGCAGATCTGACGAACAGCATGGTGACTGGAGTTAATAACAATGTCTGCTTGGAAATTGCTAAGTGAATGGAATTTAAATGTTCTCACCACCAACACCACACACACACACACACACACACACACACACACACACACACACCACACCACACACACAGAGATGAGGATGTGAAGTAATGGATATGTTAATCAGCTCTATTTAATCATCTTGCATGTATAAACATTTCAAAACCCTACACTGCACCTTGTAAATACGTACACTTTTTATCTGTTAAATAAAATTTTTAAAATGAAAAGCTAATTTTTCACTTAGAAGACTGTATAAGGTCCTTGTGGAATCCTGACATTTCACTGAAGGTTTTAGCTGTAATTCTACGTGCAAGTGGCAAGCAATCCTGCATCTTGGGGGGGATAGTGAAATGAATGGGTGGTCCATTTTTACAGCAGGAGCTTTGAAGGATAGTGGATGAAGATTTGAAATGTCATCTTACCTCTCAAGGTGACAGCCAAAAGGTGGTTGTTACTTCTCTGTTGCTGATTAAAAGGTGACCAGTAACAACATGTAGATCTCATCCCACCTTCCACACATCCATTTCTGAGTCTAGATTGTTTGTGAGTGAACGCTCTTGCTAAGTGCTGCCCATATTGCTGCAAAATGTGGACAAATCCACCTGCCCTGCCAGCTGAATACCACAGACAAGCAAGGCCAGGGTTATTCAGCAGAAGAAACCACAAAGAATTCTGGCCAGAGTATGAATATTGGATTCACATGAGCTTTGGGTTGGTTGAGCTTGAGGCCAAAGGGTACTATTTGTATGATTTTTTTTTCACCTGTAAAAAAATGGACATAAAGACAGTTTGGATAGAATCAGAGATATAGCAGATACTTTAGGAATAATTAAATATATCTTAAAAATTCAGGCCAGAGTTTCTGGGGTTTATTTCTTCTCCATTTTGGGGGGTAACAGGTTTTGAACCCAGAGTCTCACACATACTAGGCAAGCACTCTGGCACTGAGCTACATTCCAGGTCATATTTGTTCTTACTTTATATTTCAAGACAAGAGCTCTCTAAGTTGCTCAGGGTAGCCTTGAATTCCCTCTGTAGACTAGGCAGTCCTTGAATATTTAATTCTCCTGCCTCAGCTTCCTAGGTATCTGGGATTACCAGATCTTTACTCCCTGTTTGGAATATCTTATATTTTAGTAAGGACTCATTCAATAATTGTAATTTTATTGTTATCCATGCTACAGTGTAAATACTTCTCCTTGGTGCCCTTAAATATATACTCTAATCCATGGCTGCCTTTTGCATGTAAATATATGTTACGAATGCATAAAATGAAAAATTTTATTACTGAAAAGAGAGGAGGAGGAAAGTGTAAGTTGTACCTGGTGGATAGAAAGGGCTCAAGGTTACCTTTGTTGTAAACAAAATGCCAGATGAAGAAAAGCATGTGCCAAGTTTCTGGGAAGGGTTATGGGAGGTCAAGCCCGATACCTGGAGTGTGGGCCATGGCGCCATGAAGACATTCCTTCCTGGGAGAGCATGTAGTATTTGGAAGAAGTCTGAAGTGCTTTGGGTCCTTGGAGTACTAGTTTCTCTGTTTGCTTTCCTCTATCTCCTCATTCCTTATCAAGGGAAACAGGAAGAGGGATCATGGGCAGTTCAAACACATCCTGTCCCTTCCAACCTGGGAAAGGGATAGAAAGGCACCTGTCCTGATCCAAACTGAGCTCAAGGATTGAAGTCGAAGTCTTGTTTCAGGCTTGTTCTTTCTCCTAGATTTCTCTGCAGACAGAAGTGAGATGGATGGAGGAGCTGGCTGTCCAGAAAGCCCTCTCAGCCAGAAACCACAGGAGCATAGCTAATCAAATGTGTTAAGCCAAAACAACGCTAACCTCTGAGGAGGTCAGCAAAAGGAAGACAGGGTACATAAAAGAGAAGAGCCCAAATCCTTAGGCCATAGAAATCCCTGGCTTTTAGGCGATTGGATGGATGTTAGTTTAACAAACCCAATGGAGTCCTCCCAAACACTCGTTTCTCTGCCCACGTGGTAGTCTGCTGATCTCGATGCATCAGGGGAACAAAGAATGCCTTCTTGTCTAAGGCAGGACTAGTGGCAGTCTTAAGTTATCCTCTTAAAATGTTACAGAGTCTTTCACACTCCATAATGACCCTTGGTCCTCCACAGCACCTTTCTGTTCTCGTGAACTATGCCTTAGCTTATCCTGTTTTTTTTTTTTTTTTTTTTTTTTTTTTTTTTTTTTTTTTTTTTTTTTGTTGTTGTTGTTGTTGTTGTTTTTTCCCCTGGATTCTTTGACTTTCTTCATTTCCTCCTATCTGCTGGCTTTTGTTCTATCTCCAGGCTACGTGTCCAATGTATTCTATAATCTGCTTCCATCCTCCTCTCTGGTTCATTTTCTGCTGTTCTCTGGGTCTTGGTTTACACTCCTTCACTTTATAATCCAATGTTGGTCAAGGTCCAATGTAACAGTGGAAGAGAGGCTGAAAGACATCAGAAGGAACTGTCCAATGTTTTGCAGCTATAACATGCAGGGATGAGTTTATTCTTTTAAATGTTCTTACATGATTATCATTTAGTTGAATTCATCAACTAACGGTGTGTGCCTCCCGACGGTGGGTGGAGTGTGTGGTCAGGGAGGGAACTAGAACAGGGCACCACCAACGCAAAGGTCGTGGTGAGACGGAATTGTGTGGTTTGCCTGCATCGAAGATCTCAGTCTGGGAAGTTGTTTGTATAGCACAAAAGGTGCAAGCAACAGCGAATGAAACTGGGCAAAAGAGAAGGGTCCATGTGCTCAGAGGAAAGGATGTCCATCTGAAGTTATCAAAGAGGCTACCAAGTCCTCTAGGGAAATCCTGCTGCATAGGGATGGAGGTGGGTTTCCTAACACCAGTGTCCACTCTTTCAGAAGTGGGCAGTGTCTGCAGTTTGAAGTAGAAGAAATTTTCCCATCAGTCAGTACCGCTCACCTCTGTTGACCTTCCTTGTACTTTATGGGTTACACTAGCATCCTGGAGCTCAACCTGTGCATGAGATGGGCTCCTTATCTACTTTATTACCCAGATGTCATTCTGAAACTCGATGTTCACTGAATATGGCACCCTATTATCACAGCAGACACTTTCCAGAGACCAAGCATAAGAACAAACACCAATTCAAGCACAGGCTTTGCCAGTGTTTTGGAAAGAGCACAGCCTTTTCACTGTTTAATTCTTATCTGTGACTCGAGTTAAGTAAATGCTCTCTGACTTCCTTAAGGTTGTTTGAGTAAAAATACAGTGGCATTATTGTATTATGTGATAACTCATTAAAAATGACATAATTCCATTTTAACATTCTATTTCTTTTTCTTCTCAAGGCCCATTATATAAACATCACAAAAGCACATTGGTCCAAATGTTATTTCTAAGTAAAGTACATTATTCTCATCAACTACAGTTCTGCTTAAAGTGAAAAATTGAGATCAACTGAAAGGAAAAATAATATGTAAGTGGTTAAACTCACAGTCTGACACATATAACTGGTGGCTATTAAAAGTAATATTTTAAAATTGTGCCTAATAATGCAGGAAGGGATTGCTACACAACAGAAGGGAAAAAGCACTGTGCAAACCCATGTGGATGCTGTGATTATAAGTAGTTAAAAACATTGGAAGGAAAACACTGAATGCTAATAGTTTATATCTGGGACAGGGTTGTGGCTTCATTGAAATATTTATCTTTTAATTTTTCTGTGCTTTGCCAACTTTTCATTTTAAAGCATATATAAATCACAATAGAACTTGTCATTTTTGCTTCTTTCTGATCCTTTCAAGTTGCATCTAATTTTGCAGTCTTACTAGAAACCTGATCTTCTTTTTTTGCTCTAGTTTGTATCTTTCTTTTTCTTTGTTCTGAGTTTTTGCGGGGAGTTCAGAGTCTCATGTAGCTCAGGCTGGTCTTCAATGCACATTATTATTGAGCTAGCTATGGTGATATTTTATTTGTATTAAAATGTTATTTGTATGTTAATAGATAAAGTTGCCCGGGGATCAGAGCTATTAGCAAGCCATAGGAAAACAGGGCAGTGGTGGTGTATGCTTGTAATCCCAGTGCTTGGTAGACAGAGCTAGGTAAGTCTCTCTGTGTTCAGGCATACAGCCAGTATTGGATACACATGCCTTTAATCTTAATACCAATCATAGAAAACCTGGAGATCTATACAGACAGGCCGTGACGAGGCGGTCATGTGGTTGGGTTTACAACCAATGAGAAGGCAGAACAGAAACACTATAAAAAGACAGACACACAGGAAGTAGCTCTGGTTAAAAGAGGTAGGACCACCGCAGGAGGAAGGGTAAAGTTTTAGCTCTTAGCTCTGACCTCTTGGCTTTCTTCTTTGCATTGGTTCTGTGTTTCCTATTTAATAAGATGGTTGGTTACATCTACAGCTGGCCTAGAAACTCCTGATCATCCTTTGTTGAGAGTGCTAGTATTACAAGCATGGTGTGGCCATGCCTGGTTGTATCTCTTCAATACAAAGCACATGTATAGTCCTCATTAGTAATAGATTTAATTTTACTTTCTTATCATTTGTGTATCTGGCTTTGTGAGTTCATAAGCAAAGCAAAAATAAAACAAAACAAGAGATCACATAAAGCCTATATGTGATAAACAGAAATATTATTATTTTTTTAAAATCCTCATGTCTAAAGAACTGAACTGAAATGAGCTTTAGGAAGGAACAGAAGATCACAAGCTCATAGTAGACAATCAAAGTCAAGGGCAGTACAGAAAGAGAATGGGAAGCTGTGGCCAGCTTTGTCATAGGTAAGCTTCAGGTTGCCTCATTTGCTGTATAACTCAAGCAATGAAGAAACGGAAGCTCCATGTGGCCATATGCCTTTAACAGGACAGTGATTCATGCTGCCGTGAGGTCTGTCTTCTTCTGTTTGACTTGCTTGTAAATAAATCGATCTGGTACCATGTGCGCCCTCAGAGGACAATCACAGAATTGAAATTTGTTTAGGAATGCATGACAGAAACGTGTGTACTCATGCATTTTTATGAGCATGGCAAATCTCTTTGGCGTGTGTATATTGCATGTTAAGTTCCTTGTTGTTGGAGCAAAACTGCGTTTATTCCTTTTTTACTTCTTACAGTTTTCAGTTCACAGTGCCTTCCATTCAGATTCTCAGGAAGTGCTTTTACCTAGCCATTACATCTTAATATTTTATACTACTCCCAGAACACTACCATTTGTGACCCAGCAACGGCTTGGTGCATTTCATTATGTTAGCACGATCTGCAGATGGATGATGGCTAAATGAGACAACAAAGATTTCTAGACAATCAAAATAATTAGTGCGGGAGCCATGGCTGTGATCTCATGTGCATCTTTATGAAATCGAGGAAATAAAATTGGCCTGTTTTGTCATGGTATGTACCCACTCATCAGTGGATACTAGATATAAAGCAAAGGCTAATCAGCCAACAACCTACAACTCCAGAGAAGCTAACTAACAGAGAAGACCCAAAGAGGGACACATGGACTGCCCTGGGAAGGGGAAATAGATGAGATCTCCATGAGTGAACTGGGGGTGAAACTGGGGGTGAGGGGTGGGCAATGGAGGGTAGGGGATGGGGGGTGAGAACATAAGGAAATGGGATGGTTGAACTGGAACAGGGAGGGAGGAGGAAAGCAATGAACGAGATACCATGATAGAGGGAGACATCATGGGCATGGAGAAAAGCCTGGTGCTAGGGAAGTTGCCAGGAATCCCCAAGGATAACCCCAGCCTGGGATGCTAGCAATAGTGGAGAGGGTGCATGAACTGAAGTGGCTTGACCCAGGGATCAGACCAGTGAATATCCTGTCATCATAGAGCTATTCTCCAATGACTGTTGGAAGCAGATGCAGAGATCCAGTCAATCACTAGACAGAGCTCCAGGAGTCCAGTCAAAGAGAGAGAAGAGGGATTCTTTGAGCAAGTGCATCAGGATCATGATGGGGAAACATGCAGGGACGACCAAACCAAACTAGTGGGGACTCATGAAAGTTGGATCAATGGCTGTGGAGCCTGCATGGGACTGGACTAGGCTGTGAGGCAGTTGTGTAGCTTGCTCTGCTTGGGAGGCCCCCTGGTGGTAGGATCAGAATCCATCTCTGGTGCATGAGTGGGCTATGTAGAGGCCACTCCCTAGGATGGGACACCTCATGTAGCCTTGAGGCAGGGGGAAGGACTTGGACTGACCCCAACTGAATGTGCCTCCACATGGGAGGCCTTGCCTTCTTGTGGGAGGGATTGGGGCATGGGTTGGGAGGGTAGGGTGGGAGGGGCAGGAGGAGGAAAGAGGGGGATCTTTGGTGTGTAAAATGAATGAAAATTTTTTCTTAATAAAAAAATTAAAAAAACAATGGCCTGTTTTGTAGTTAGCTTTTGAACAAGAATGTTGTAGGATGCACGTGCTATTAATGCTGCATATTTAATTACTTCCCAGTAGAGGAGGCTTAAGTTAGTAACAGTTTTCTTAGGAGTTAGAGTATTGTAATATTCATCGAGTTCCGAATACTTTACTGAAACCAAGATACTTGGGTGAGGTCAACAAAAAAGCCTCCGTGTGGATATTGACAGTGACAATCACAAATGATATAAAGTATTGGATAAGATCAATACTAACAAAGTGGAAAAAATTGGCATACCACCAATAAGCACTAAAGCTATCAGAATTTTTCACTTGTGTTTTGTTGTTGCTGTTACTATTGTTGGACAGGGCGTGGCTTGGTAGCTCAAGCTGGCCTTGAACTCAGTGTAGCCCAGGCTGATACTGAATGAGTTTCCTTATGCATCAATTAGCTACTTATGTCCTTGGAGTTCTGTCGATCACAACCTGGAACATAAAGAAGAAAGACCTTTCTCTCTCTCTCTCTCTCTCTCTCTCTCTCTCTCTCTCTCTCTCTCTCTCTCTCTAGCTTCAAAGATCTAGTAACTTATGTACAACAAAGACAAATAGCAATTAATGATAATGGACTAAGAAAATGTGTCTGGCATATAGAGGGAATCAGTCTAAAGACATTGGGAATTCTACAGAGTACTCAGGAAGTTAACGTTCACGTGAAATGGAGGCAAAGATGGTTGTCCTGGTATTTTACTGTCTGCCCTTTCGCATGGATTTGCAGTGTTCATGAAACAATCATCCCTGGATTTTGATCCAGAGCAGCGCGGTGCACAAAGGAACTCAGCTGTCAGTCGTAATTTCAGAATGTATTAAATAATTTACTCGAATTTCTCAAAAAAAAAAAAAACAAAAAAAAAACAAACAACTAAGGGAACACATAGCTCTGGAAATTTTCCTCATGGGGTATGTTGGTGGAGGAGGAAGGATGTGAAGGAAGACTATGTTCATATTTCACTCTAACGTGGGTACAATTCTCCAGCGTAAAGAAAAAGTACAATAAAAAAAAAATTTCCTCCAAATTCCAGTGTTCTGTTTATGAGCGGCTGCCTCCAGGCCCAGCCTCTTTGCGGAGCCATTTCTTCTGGCCCAGCTGTGGCTGATTTCCCTTCCCCTGCCCACTGTCTCCTCCTCTTCAGTATAATTGACTTAACATACTTTATAGCTCACTCTTCTTCCTGCTACCATAGAGGCATTGTTCTCCTCTGCTGGCTCCGGCTGGTCCCTGGGTCAAAGCATTGTTTTCTTTTGACATCTTTTCTCTGGAGACAGAGGTGGAGAGAGTTGTACAAAACCGTCATCTGAGCATGCTAGGGAGGCTTCTTCTGTGTTGCAGCAGAGGAAACATTCATCTCAAAGTCTTGCAGACGCCGAGTCAGGCTCTGTATTCTCTTTACGCTCCTGCCGGTTCCTCCACTGGAGGACAGCTGCTGTCTGGCCTGTCCGTGAATGGCCGTTGCCGTCTGCTTCCCTGTGGCTCAGGAAATAGCCTTCAACCGTAGAAACATAGGTCAAGATTACACACAGTTAGGATGAGACCGAATCAAGACAAGAATTCACATTCGATGTTTCCTCCTTCCTTCCTTTGCTTTAGTGGTACCCAGTGTTGTAGGTTTGAGCACTTTTTTTTTTTAAATTTTTGTTATTTTTGCTTGTGTTTTGGCCTCATACAGGGAGAAGAAAGTGAAAGTCTTTCATATTAATATTCATGACCATGTAATATGATGAGAAACCATCAGTGATCACCAAACTGTTTTATTTCCTAAAATCTTTTCAGCGAGTAAATAGGCATGGATATCAGTAAATTTTTGAATAGTTAAGGGGGCTCTATTTCCATGCTGGATTACATAAAACAACATGTGTGGTTTTGATAATGACATGGAACATAGAAAATAATTTGATTCATATTATAAAAATCTCATTCATGCCCTTTCCCACCAATTCCTTCCCTGCACCAGAAATGCTAATAAGCTGGAAATGGGTGGATGTGAGCTCCTCGCCAGCTCCTGTTTCTCACTCTTGTGGCAGAAACTGATGGCTCAAACCAAATCCAGCAGGCGATTCATTCTAATTTTTTTTATTGAATGAAAATGAAATCTGCCCGAATCAAAGCACAGACTGAGGCAAGGACCTCAGTGCGTCCTGCTCTTTATAAACTGCATATCTGGTCCCCCGCATAATCACAGAGCGGCTGGAGATGATTCATCTGAAAGACCTATTTAAGGAAGGAAGGAAAAGTCATGGGCTTAAAAATGACCCGTAATCAGGTGCTGACAGTTGTGTGTTGAAAGGGTCTATGTAAAGCCAAACTTTCCAACCACAAGAAGGGACATGTTTTGTTCAACATTTTGGAACGAAGAAATGAAAGAAAAGCTCATCAAAGATGAAAGGCCTAGACATAGTTTTAACTTTCATGGTTGACACTGAAAAAGAAAAGAATTCTATTGAATAGATTAAACAAATAAATGTCAAATTATGCATTTAATTTGAATTCCCGTGAAAATTTGTCGTATTCGTAAGAAGATACAAAAGTTCATTTTTGATATTAAGTCGGCCATGTCATATGCCCCAAACTGAAGAGTCCCATCGGATTCTGCAGAGGTGATTTGGGGATTCAGATGCAGTATGCTCAGACTGCAGAATGTTGATATTCTTTGCAGCTTCCTTATGACCTCATGTGATTTATATCTTCAGGTATTTCTTCTTTGTTGTTGTTGTTCAACAACATACGATTATTTCCTTTTTCATGCTAGGCATTGTGTTAAGTTTGGGGATATAAAAATGTCTCCTCTCCCCCCCCTGCCCCTCCCCCTCACCCCAGTCTAAAAAACGTACAGCTTAGTTTTCCAGACAAGAAAATGGACTTTAATTGTGCAATGCTCCTAAGTGCTGAGACAAAAAAACAAAACAAAACAAAACAAAACAAAAAAAAAACCAGATGCTAACTGAGACTGAGAAATCTATGAAGGCTTCCAGGAAGTACTGGCTCATGGGCTGAACTTTAAAAATAATTTATTTACCTAGATGAAGGAGAGGCGTAGAATGTGCTTGATAAATACATAGATTCTACATCCAGACTATCTGGGTTCTCTCAAGCCTTGGATCTGTCAGTGATTATACATAACCTTAGGGGAGTTACCCAACCTCTCGGTCTTTCAATTTCCTCCATCAGTGAGGACAATAATGGTCCTGCCATTTACTCATTCTAAGGTTGGAAGGACAAAAACATATTCTGAAGGAAATCTGAACAATTTGTGTCATAAGAGTGTTATATAAGGGTGATGAATAAAGGAGATGACAGGTATTCTCGGCAGCAAACACAGCCGGGTTCAGTGACCTCACAGGACATGCATGACACATTCAGAAAACGATAAAGAATAGAGTGTAGGGGTCATTGCTATGGCACGCTAAAGGATAAGGCTGCCGAGAGTTGAAGGCTTACTAAAGAATGCGGTTATTATTCTAGATAACACGAGGAACACGGAAATACTTTAAACAAACAGGTGATAAGACTAGATTCACATTTTAAACCGGGCAATCTGGTAGCTCTGTGAAGAAGAGAGGAGGCAGAGGAGTAGATCCGGATGAAGTTTTCCACCAGTTGCCTCATAACAAGAGTTAAGAGGGTTGCCGTTAACCATGTGGCCTCGGACTCGGGGTTGTGTCATATATAGTCATTACCTCTTTAATCAGTATCTCAGAGAATTCTTATCTTGAAAGGATGTTGTGGTTTGAATATGAAATGTCGTTCACAGGATGGTGTTTTAAATGATCAGTCCCCAGCTGGTGGCACTATTTGAAGGAGCTGGTGACAATTTCAAAAGGTGGGACTTAGCCGGAAGAAGCAGTTCATTGAGGGATTGAGCATATCATCCCTGGTTCGTTCCTTTATGTGAGCTGCTTCCTGTCTAGCAAGATATGAACAGATTCTTTTAGGTGGTCACACCGCCATGATATTGCCTCACAACTGGCCCAGAAATATAGAGCCAGATGACTATGGACAAAACCCCCTTGAACTATGAGGCAAAAGAAATAACTCCCCCCTCAAATTGTTTTCATCCAGTCACAACAACGAGAAAAGCTAAGGATCCAGAGAGCTTTTTCACATACTGGATGAGGTAGCTATCCACGTGAAGATCGAGGAGAACTCACACAAACTGGTTGGAGGAGCAGTGAGCAGGGCCAGACGACCCATGGGATAGATCCACAGGGCAGCCCTTGCCATTCTGACTTGGAAGGGTGACTGGGTGGCTTGCACAAGAATTCGCAAGAGGAGCGGGTTTGCGTGTGAGGTTAGTGAGATTACATTTTGGCGTGTTAACTTGGGAGTGTCGCTGGGGAGAAGATGCTATGAGACGGTGCTGAGGAATGCCTAAAGTCTGGGGAAAGAGATTCTGGAAAGAGAGGTAAAACCGGAAGTTAGGGGTCTATAAGCAGCAGTTGAACCTTTGCAAACCCCAAGTCACCAGTGAGTGAGGAATGGAATCTTATTTCACTTGTTATTTTACTTATTTCCTCAATCATCCATTGGGAAAAAAAAACCAACAATTTTTTATGGAGTTTGCATCTGTGTATGGTACATGTGTATGTGAGTGTGAATGTGTGCACAGGAGTACATGCCCATGAACCTCCATAAACAGGCCAGAGGAGGATGTTGGGTATATTTCTCTATCACTTTTCACTTTATTCCCAGTAGCTCTAGTGAACCTGACACGAAACTATTTTGGCTAGGCTGCTGGCCAGTGAGCTCCTGGGATCCAACCGTCTTTGTCCATTAATGCTGGGGTTCCAGGCTTTTTTATGTGGGGGCTGGGGTTTGAACTCAAGTCTTCCTGCTTGCCGAGGAAGTACTCTTATTCACGGAACCATCTCCTTAGCACCCCATACCAATAAAACAAGTTTCAGTGCCTGTTTGTGCCGGGCACTATTTTGTACGCTTTTTACATAAATGAGACCCTGAAGAAAGTAGTAATAGAAAACTAAAGAGCAGGAAGGTGAGGCCAACAGTGAAGAGCACGTCACATGATGCCGAGACTCCAGAATGAGATGATGAGTAAGAAGGGTCCCCCGGCTTTAGCACAAAATAGGTCACTGGTAGGAGAGAATAGAGTTGATTCTGCGGAGTGATAGACATGGAAACTGAGATTGAGCTGTGGCTTGAGGCATCGGTGGGTTGTAAGGATATGGACCTAATGAAAGAAGAGAGACATAGATGTGTAAATGCAGAAGTGGCTACAAAATCCTCTACCTGCATGAATGCCCCTTGGCAATTTCTTCACAGCTATTCCCTTCAAGAGGTAGGGCGGGTTTCTTAACTACAAACTAGACTTGGTCATGTGATTTCCTATGTCCAATGGGGCAGTAACAAAGAAATTAAAGTGTTTGTGTTTTGTACCTTATTCTTGCTACTCTTAGGGACCCTGAGATTACAGTCAGGTAAATAAAACTCTAGACTAACTTGCTGGTAATCCCTGGCTAGTGGTCTTGTTCACCCATAGGCATCCAGCAGCAACAGATGATCTTGCCAAACACCAGCCATTGATTCAGCCCCTGGCTAGTCTACACACTGATTTAGGATACCCAGCCACTCCTAGCAGATAAATTGTCCGGCGAAGAACAGATCAGACTAGTGTTCGACAGGAATGTAAATGCTGTTTTAAGCTTTACCGTCCTGAGGGTAATTTCTTAAATATCTCAAGTAAACTATTACAACACAATATTTTTTAATGCCATGGGTTTCCAATGTCTCATTTCTCCTGAGGTTTGTATCTACTTTTGAATCTTTGGACTGGATTAGGGAGTTAGAAGAGAAGGAGTTGATTTTAGTCACCCCCTTCCTTCCCCTCTCTTCCTAACACATTGTTCCAGATAGAAATAATATATCATAGTATCGGAGGGTGGGATGGCAAGGTCAAATAGAATTATTGATTTATACTACAGTGTAATTTTTAAAATCAGCATGTTGAGCAAAAGAAGCCAGATGAAAGAAACAAAATACATATTCTCTGTATTTCTCTTTATATGCAATTCTAGAAAAGTATATGTATTTATGTATAATAATAATAATGCCATGCCTCGTGATGGGTTCCAGGATGAAAGAGTGAACTACCAAGGGGCATGAAGAAATTTGGGGGATCATGAATGAACACATCAATTGTCTTGATTATGGTGACGGGTTCATGGGTAAATACTATATGCGTCCCAAGAGTTCATTTTAAAGATGTACCATTTACTAGCCAGGGTTGGTGGTGCATGCCTGTAATTTCAGTGTTCAGTAAGGTTCAATAAGTAAAGGCATGAGGATCAGAGTTTAAGGCCACCTTTAGGTACACAATACATTAGTTAAAGGCCTGCTTGAGTTACCAAAGGCTGTTCAAAACCAAACAAGATAGAGCTAGCAAAAAGACTCAGTGGTCTTTTAGGTTCAATTTCAAGGACCCATATGGGGTCTCACAACCATCTCTAGCTCCAGTTTCCGGGGAAGACAATGTCCTCTTCTGATATCCTTCGGCACCAGGCATGCACGTGGTACACAAATGTAAGTGCAGGTAAAACACCCATGTACATAAAATCACCATAAATTTTTAACAAACGTTAAGTAGTTTGATGTACCTTAATTATATCTTAATAAAGCTCTTAAAAGAGAAGATGGGTAATGGATAACACTTTCCATTTGGTTTCCAATTCATGAAGGGGTTGTAGAATCAAAGTAATATTCCCACAAAGATGTCCAAGCCCTAAGTCTCCAGAGCTACATGGGATTATAAGGAACTGTGCAGACTTGTATACTACCTTATGTGGCAAAGAACCCTTACAGAGGTATTTAGAAGATTAGAATCAGGAAGCTGCCCAAGCTTGATGATAATTGTCTGAGTCCTGAGAAGGGAAGAGCCTTTATCAGTTGGGATTTCAAGAGGAGACGGAAGAAGAAGATGGATTTGAAGGACTCAGTCTGCCGAGAAAATGGAGAAAGGGAGCCACGAGCCCAGAAATAGTGGCATCTGTGATCTAGGGCTGGACCTCTGTTTTAGAAGTATGACAATGGGGACTTTCACTTTATCCTTACAATGAGTTACATTTCATGAATAATTCAGATGACCATAAAACAGTTTCTTTCCTAGAATTTCCAGCTCAGCTTGCAGTCAGCTTGATGAGAAGCATAGTGGCCAGCCAGACCTTGACTGAGCTAGAGAACATTAAGTTGGTGTTTCAGGCTACTGAATAGCAGTTGACTGGAGCAGTTCTAGAAAATTAGTACAGAAAGTTTCTATGACAAACAGTTGAAGTTACTGGCAAAGCAGCTATTTTAAAATGGTCTGTATTTCCTAGCAATGGATTCCAGATAATTAAGTCACTGTATTTTGCCCAAGGTATGTCACTTAGGTATGGGAAGGGCTGGTTATAGGAGTCTTAACTCTTTGGACCTCATTGTCTGAACCATATATTAGTGGCATTTTCTTCCAACTGTAGAAATACCCTTCCATTAAATAGTTGTCCCATGACTCCACAATGCCTCTCTGGACCCTTCCTAATACACCTCCCTCAACTTCATGTCCTCTCAAAAAATATTATAATCTACAAATTAGTGCTGCCCAAATCTATAAAGTGCTTGTACAAGACCAACAGCAGATCAAGCCAGCTTAAATTCCTGCATGGGTCGGGGAGGGGATCATGCATTTTGTTTTGCTTGTTTGTTTGTTTTTTAAGCCATCCGCTTCCAAACGAAAACATGGTGGTTTTGTTGGGGGGAGGGGAGGGGAATCTTCAAGTCCTTTTGCTAAAATCTGAAAACAGACTTCTCTGCTAAAATTCTAGCTCAATTCTTCACCTTAGAAGCTGCTCAGCCTCCTGTATACCGTTTGCTCTTTTGCAGAATCATGGCAATGACCATGACGCACCGACGCACCGGAAGCTGAGATGGAGCAAATATGCCCACGGAAGCCGTGGTGTGAGTGCTGGCTGGGCTTCCCAAGTTCTGCTTGTGATCGTATCATGGCTGCTAGTTAAGACAATTTCCATTCAAGAAGTGATGTCACCTAACTTTGTAGGTTAAGCAGAAGAAAGCTTCATATGTTGTCTGGGAAATGGCTCGGTTGGGAAAATGCTTGCCTGATAAATTGGATGACCTGAGTTTGGCGCCCAGAAGCGATGTAAAGAAACAAGAAATAGCGTGACCTGGACATGTCATTCCCAGTGCAGTGGTTGGGAAGGAAGACAATGGGTGGATCCCTAGGACTTACTGCCCAGCTAACCTACCCTGATCATTGAGAAACCTTGTCTCAAAAAATAAAAGTCCAAACCACCACAAAAAACCCAAGGTATACAGTCCTGGAGGAACCACACCCTAGGTTGACCTGTAATGTGTACGTACCCTGCCCCCGCCCCCCCCACCCCAGTTTGCCTTTTAAACGCTAATCCCATTAAGAAGATGCAGATCACTTTCTGTGGTTACCCACCCCCCTCACGCTCCACGCCCAAATAGTTCCTGTTTCTGTTGAGCCCGAAGCAGGAAGAGAAAGTGACGCAGTGATGCTGAGCAAGTGGAGTTCAGTCCGATGATGCCTTCTTTCTCCCCCAAGAGAGGGGTGCGTGGGCAGAGCCCGGGTTATGCTTCTCATTTGCTTCATCCTTATGGCTTTTCCCAAATGGCCTTGCGCTCCCTCCTGACTCTTGCCTTATCAGTGCATGGCCGCCCTGAGCTGGGAGATTCCTAAAGTTCTGTTGTCTTTCAAAACAAAACAGAACATTCCATCCAAATTTAAACAGAACCATTTACAACATTTACAATTCTATTACATATCGGTTTTCCTGCCTGGCATTTATTTGAGGAAAGGCTCTCTCAGATATGAGGGAGTTGGTTTTGGAAAATTAAATCAGACTGACTAAAATGATGGTATGATTCACAAGAAAAGAGAAGATCATTGTGTGATAGGATAATTATTTTTGGAGCACTTTATTTTCATGACTTCCAGCGCACAGAGGAGAAACATATGGACGGTGTTGCTAATTTAGGCCTGTGCTGGCTTCAGGCTCTGCATGGAGGTTCTACACCAGAGCTCTCAGGTCTCCATTTTTGAATGGAGTGCTGCAAGAGATGCCATCAGGCAACAGAGTTAACACAGGTAGTTTTCACTGTGGCGACAAGCAGGCCTGACCTTCCTCCCCTGTGAGCATGCTGTAAGGGGTGGAGCTCACAGGAGCTCTGTGTGGGCAGCCTTGAGAGTGGGTATTTCAATTTGAAAATTTTGTCAGTTGCCATAGTAATAGTCACAATTACGTGGTTTGTTCCTTCTTCATGGTACTGAACACATCTTAAAAGCACCCAGAAAACAGTAGGGCTTTACTCCCCCCCCCCCCCATGCATGCTCACTGAGAGGAAAACAATCATGTGTGAGTGTATTTTAAGTTCAAGGAAAACAACAAAAAAATATCACTTGCGTGCCTCAATGTGAAGTATGTTCATTTCCTAACCATATATTTAATGAGATTCTTCTTTTAGTAGAGAAATGAACAGAAAGTGATTTTTTTCTTTCTTTCTTTTTTTTTTTTTTCAAAACAAGGAGCCCTAGCAACCAAGGTTACAAAGTTCTGTGAAAAGAACAGGAAACTTCCTCTTGTTGTGAATGTGTGGTGTCAGCAAATCTGCCGCTGTGCAGGCAGGCACAGGTTGCTATGTCTGCTGAATCCCCGGGTAGATACTCTGACTATCTGCTCACCCACTGCGGACTGCTTCCTTCCAGAAAGCAGCTCTGGTAGAAGACATTGCAGGTGGCTTCGGGGATACCACTTATTTGGCTAAAATATTTACATACTGAAATTCCATGAGCTTCCATGTCTAGGGCTAAATTATTACAGGTTTCCTTCTGTTTTGTTGTAGAAATATGTGTATGCATACCTCTCTGGGTACTAATTCTGAATGTAATATAGAAAAATGGTTAAGGTTTCTTCTTTGGGTTTCTTTCTATGTCTGACAGAGAGGGGTAGGGCTGTCTTTGATTTGGGGCTATATCACATGGTAATTGAAGAGCTACCATTGGTTGATAGATTCAGTAAAGGAACAGAATGTGGAGACTTAACTGTGGTCAGGATGGCTGTGCATGCTGTGTTAAGGGCAGTAGGAATTGATTATCTCTTACCCATCGCCAATTAAATACCCTGAAAGAATCTGGGATAAATGACTGTTCAATGATGCTTACTCTATTTAATAATGAAGCTCATCAATCTATCAATTAAAAATTAGTATTGTTAACGCTAGCCTCCCTGCGGAACCAGAGGCTTCATTGCCTTTGGTGTTTTTTTCCAGTGTTGGTTTTTTAAGTGAACTTTTTCTCTTAGACTTTCACATGCCTACTTTTTAAAAATAAATAAAGGGGTTTCGATAGCTGCTGTAGGATGGTCTGTATGTCAAATGTGTTGCTCTGATTGGTCAATAAATAAAACACTGATTGGCCCGTAGTCAGGCAGGAAGTATAGGCGGGACTAACAGAGAGGAGAATTGAGAGAACAGGAAGGTGGAGGGAGACACTGCCAGCTGCCGCCATGACAAGTAGCATATGAAGATGCCGGTAAGCCACGAGCCACATGGCAAGGTATAGATTTATAGAAATGGATTAATTTAAGATGTAAGAACTAGATAGCTAGAAGCTTGAGCCATTAGGCCAAACAGTTTAAATAATATAAGTGTCTGTGTGTTTGTTTTATAAGTGGGCTGTTGTACTGCCGGGGCTTAGTGGGACCCAGAGAGAAACTCTCCAGCTACAGAGAGCATCAGTTAAAATGACAATGAATATCACTGTATAAATATGAGAAGAGCCAAAATCTGGAACATTGACAGCATCAAACACTGCCCAGACTATATGATATTAGGAACTCGTATTTCTTGTAGGAGGCAGTATTGAAAAGGTATAGCCAGTTTGGAAGATAGTTTGATAGTGTCCTATAAAACTAAACATGCCTTTATGTATGTTTAGATACTAAGAAGTGTGATTTAGCTACTTGGTATACTCAGAGAAGTTAAAATGTGTACACACACACACACACACACACACACACACACACAACTTGAACATGAGTGTTTACGGTAGATTTGTTAATTGTTGGAAGCATCCAAAATTGTTTTAGTAGGTAAATAAACTTCAGTAAATCTAGATAATGAATTGTACTAAAAAGATATGAGCTATCAAACCAGAAAAGCACAGGGTAGAAACAGAAATGGATGTTGCTAACAAAGGACCAGTCTGAAAAGGCTCCATATTGTGTGATTCCAGCTCTATTACTCTCTGCAAAAGGCAAAGTTTTTGAGATACTAAGATTCATGGTTGTCAGGGGTTAGTGGGGGAGAAAGAAATGAATAGGTGGATGATGAGCCCTTTAGGGCAGTGGAAACAATGAGTATGATACTGTACTGGTGATTATGTACCTTTACATATGTATATGAATGCATATGGTAAATGTATATAAGTGCGTAGTGTGTGATACCAAGAGTAAACTGCAAGGTAAAGCGTGGACTTTGGGTGACGATGGTGTGTCAAGACAGGCTCATCAGTTGCAAGAACTGTACCATTCTAGAGGGATGTTGATGATCATCAAGGAGTCTAAGTGCACGTGGGAGTAGGGAGCAAATGGGAAACCTCTGCCCTTTCCTTTTAGTAGTGCTGAGAACCTGAAATTAGTCTGAAAAAATAGAGTTAAAAGGCTTAACAATAACAATTTAATACACTCCTGGAAAATTATTTTCAGTGAAGCCATTTTCAGGGAAAATGATGTTATTGTTTGGCCCTTCCATGCCATTTCCCTCCTGCGGGGATGCAAAGCATTGAGCAAATGTTCAATTTTTACTAAAAAGGAAACAGTATATAGTGATAGATAGTCCCAACTTCGGCTTTTAAATTTTTATTAGATGTGTTAATGCATCTAACCCACTAAAGTGAAAAGTCACCAACTAGTGTTATCGTTATAAAAAAAAAATCACCTCTTCACTTAAATATTTTAAACTTTATTTTAAATAAACAAGAGACTCTTGTGATTTAAAGTCACAAGATGTCAGAAATATCATTTATGTTAGGATCTCCCACTGAGGTCACAGGTCTAGTACTTTGGGTAATGAGCCAGTACTATGTCCTTGGTTATCATTCTAGAATTTGTCCCTGCTTGTAAAAACGAATTATCTTCTTTTTATCTAAAAGGTTTCATATTATATATCCTATTCCTTTTCACCCCAAAAATGCTCTTCTATACTGCTCTGTTTTCAATTACTCCATTTTCACTAGTGCATCTTTGGTATTATTCAATTTTATCGCACAAGAAAAATTTAAATATACTTTTAGTGCTAATTGCGATTTTGTGTTCATTCTTCTTACTAAATTGAATAGCGGATGATATAGATTAATGCATTGAAATTTCATTGAGAGTCTGCTGAAATTACAAAATAGTTCCAGGAGAGTTAAGGCATGTAAGATGTGATTCTCCTGTTCCCAGAAAGGCCATTTTGTGGTCATGAGTAGCGTGCTAAGTTTTATTTTTAATAGATCTCATTGTTGTTGACAAAAGCATTTGTTTGTTTTATCTTCGTTCCTCTTATATATCGATTTCTTGGTTGTCTGTAGTCTGTCGAGTCAGGAAAGACTGATGATATGTGTCTAGTGTGTTTCCAGGTTCTATGGGAGATACTTGGATGCTTCTCCTTAGAGCTGTCGACACAGTGAGATAGTTTCCAGGACTATCTGTTTCTAGGAGTGTCCTCCTTAGTCCTGGCAAAGTTCTGAGAAGTGATGGGAAACCAATCTGAGCCAAGCCAAAATGAAATGTAACATAGCAAAACATTCACTTCTAACTTGTAAGAAACCTGGATTTTAGTGGTTGAAATAAAAAAAAAAAAAAAAAAAACAACCAGAAAATGAACCAGCTGATGTTCAATGAGCAAATGCATTCTCAACATAATGATCAGAGATCTTTCTATGTAATATTTATTTGTCACAACTCCGTGACGACAGTATTATTAGTTTTGCCTTATACTGAGAAATACTAAGGATAATAAGTATATTTACAGGTTGACATAGGCAGAAACAGATTTTCAGCCTATATTGAATGAATGAATAAACAGAAACCTAATATAAAAGAATATGGTAGAGAAAACATGGCAATCAGGGAAGATCCATCGGAACAAGAATGTTTGATCAGCTGCCTAGTATATATGTGGCAACCAACCACATAAAGGCCAGGGCAAAACACTTCTATCTAGACCTAGGAATAAGTATGCAGCTTCTAGGTTGATGTCAGGAACAGAAAGAAATCTGCATAGTTGGAACAAGGCAGGAGGGAAATATGCTACACAGAAGCCACATCATGGGTTGCAAAGGCCAGTAGAGCGGGAGAGGCCTGTCAGAGGTTACTTCAGAACCTCACCAGAGGACCATGGCTTAGATGAGTAACGGGGGTGGGGTGGGGTGGGGGGGGGCTGGGCAGAAAGAAGCGTTGGACAAATTTGAAATATATTCTGGAGGTTGAATTAACCTATGTCTAATGAACTTGATTAAGAGGAATACAAGAAAGAAGTATTAAGAAAAGCAAACAATTAATCCATAGACCAAATGTACTAAGATATCCAAATGTGAACTTGTTACATAAAATTGCACGAGAAAGTTTCAATTTTAAACATCTGAATTTATTATGGTGGGAAAGGAGGTCGAGCCTATTGGGAATGATGACGGTACAAATACTTCTACTTTAACTTTAGGGAAAGGCATTTTGCAACGTGACAATTTTTTCATTGTGGGTAACATTCATTCATTTGTTTGAAAAATATCTGAATGCTGAGCAAAATTGTAGGTACCAGAGACACAGCAGTTGAGGAGAAACTCAAACAAGTTCAGATTTTTGGCTTTAATGAAGTTTACCTGTTATGGAGTTGTGTTTCCTATTTCCTACCAATGATATGGAATTTCGTTTCTTATTTCCTACCCATGATCCCTTCTTCAGATGAGATCATAAGTCTGAGGATGTGTAAGTGGTTGGGCCATGTCCACAGAGGCTCCACATCCTAACGATTTGGTCTTGAGTCCATTATACTTGCTACAGATGCTGTGGCCGGATACTATGCTGTGGAGCCATCCATGGAAGGCCCTCTATATCATTGCTCCTTCCTTAGTGCCTGCAAGGTTCCAAGAAGTGATCAGAAACCAGGCCGAACCAAACTAAAATGACACGAAACAAAATAAAAACAGATAGGTTTCTCACCTCTAAGAAACCTAGATTTTAACAGCTAAGGGTTGGGGATCAAGGGAACAGCTAGCAAATGCTATCCAGGCTGCATTTGAATACTTTCCTTGGTTCATTTCTGTTTCGTGTGAGCTGATACTTAATTTTGGTCTTCCGCAACTACAGGATGTTAACAATGCAATTAGGACTGAAGAAAATGTGTCTAACACTCTTGGAAAACGCATCCCCCAACCACCTAAGTGCCTGAGTTCACGTAAAGCACAGGGGGTTTTTCTTCAGGCTCAGGTTTTCTGCCTCTGGCTTCACACCTACAGCTGTGTGTCTGAATATTCCGCAGCAAGGTGGGAAGGAGGAGTCAGTCGCTTTGGGTGGGGTGACGTTGGCTCTATTCTTTCACTGGGCAATGGAATCCAAGTTCCAGGAGAACCTGAAACGTCTGAGATGTTTGAGCTCTGAAGCTTCCACTAGAAAACACATTTATGATGAGTTATCTTAAATTAAATTTTAATGGCCTCTAAATTGTAGACAAGCACTCGGCAGAAACAGTCTCCTGTGTGGATAAACATCATTAGTGTGTAAGGAGGAATACTTCTTTGGCTTCTACTTCCCCCCGGGTTTGCTAACAGTTCCAGGGATCCTTCTCTGCCTAATACGAATGCCAATAAGCTTTCCTTTCTGACTTCCCCAGCGTGCCTCCGGAGTTAATAGCTGGCTTTTGACTTGTCACTTGTGAAAAAGGAGAAAAAGAGCTAGTTCTCCACTGAGGTGAAACCTTACCTGCCAGCACCTCGTGATCCTTCAACTGGCAGGAGATCCTGAGAGAAATGCAAAAGGACAAGCCCACCTCCACAGCCTAGCAAGCTCCTGGCTTAGTCACCTCCGTGGGCCGAAGGCTGACACCGTACTGACGGGCCTGTGTACACTCAAGAGTTCCTGCAAGGCAGCTGGGAAGGCTGGCCTCATACCACAGGAGGTGTGGAATTTTCACTTCCCAGTTTGCTCTTCCATTTGGCCAAAGCCGGCCTTTCTCCAGCCTACCTTTTCTGGACTGAGTTGAGGTGCGGGATCCTGGGAGAGAACATGGAGACTCTCGGGAGACACAGGGCTGCTGATAAGGGCCATGTGGTTCAGTGACCTCTGCTAGTCTAAATGGCCACAGTGTGGATGACCTGATAGGTATATGAACATGCTCACTCTCCCTAAAACACAGGTTGTAAACCCCAGAAGGCTGGGACATGAAAGGCAACATCACGCCTTCTCATTAGGCCCTGGAAGGAGATGCCAACAGATAACTTTCATCCCATCCAACATACCTCTGGGATAAATCGGTTTCCCCCTAGATTAGTGTTCTGAGTACCTGTTTCTTGGTTTGTTTGTTTGTTTGTTTGTTTAAATGAGATTTTTGCTTTATCTCTGCTTGATCTCCAAGACAAAAATTAGTATAAACAAAATTTTCCTGTTAAAGTCTATGTGTTCCTTTTTTCTTGCTGTGATAAGATGCTCAGATTAGAACCCCTTGAGGGAGAAAGGGCTTATTATAGCTTCTAGTTCAAGGCTGCAGCCCATCCTGGTGGGGAATTCGGAGCAGTACAGGTTTGAGGTGGCTGGCCACATGGTCTCCAGAGTCAGGAAACAGACTGTGGGTGAGTGTCGTGGCTCAGCTGGCTTTTATTTTTATATAGTCCGGATCTTATCCTACTGTTTATAGACACCACATTTAGAGTGAGACTTTTCACCTCAGTTAAGTCTATCAAGATAATCCCTTACTGACACATTTAGCTGCTTGTCTCCTAGCTCAGTGGTTCTCAACCTTTCTAATGCTAATTAATGACCCTTTAATGTCATTTCTTATGTTGTGGTGACCCCAAACCATAGAATTATTTTCGTCACTACTTCACAGCTGTAATTTTGCTACCGTTATGAATCATAATGTTAAATATCTGATATGCAGGAGATCTGGTATGTGACCCCTGTGAAAGGGTCATTCGACACCCAAAGGGGCTGCGACCCACATGGTGAGAACCACTGTCTTTGGCGATTCTTCTTCTTATTAAGCTGACAATAAGAAAACAGTCTACCCATCACTTTGTTTCCTTAACCAAGAAGATTGCCATCCACTTTCAAGCATGTTTTATGTGCTGTATAATGATCCATCGCTATATAGGATATAAGTTGGAGGTTGAAATCTTAGGATTGCAGCTAAGGGTGTGGTCTGTGACAGGAGCAACCTCTTGTCTTTAAAGATTGCTCGTGGCCTTGACCCTGCCCTCGTGGACAAGGGGTTAGATGGCTAAGCCTCAGCTTCCTTATCTGGAGAGTAGATGTGATTATTTTAAGGTACTTGCCGCACGAGTTGTTCAGATGACAAAGTGAATCATATAAATAAGATCTATAGCATGATGCCAGATGTGTGACAAGTACCAACACCAGCAGTGACATCCCTGAGTTCCCGTCCCCTTCTGTAGGGTGAAAGCCACCTGGAGCAGTATATCTGGTGATTGGTATAGGAGAACTAAGTCACTGGGCCACTTATAAAAGTAAAGGGTATATTGGTGGGTATATAATGTCCTTCATCAGGACATTTCACACATCGAGTGGATTTTAGCAAGAGTTTGATAAACATTCAAGGTATTTCTGAGTAAAATACGCAGATCATGTTAGATTGAACAAACCCATTGTGTGTGTGTGTGTGTGTGTGTGTGTGTGTGTGTGTGTGTGTATACATATGAACATACATATGTGTCTGGACTTTGTTATACTCATGGTATTTTTCTCTTAATGCTCATTTTGACTGATGACTCTGAAGTGATATGCTCTGTATGTTTCTCGCACACCAGTGAAATAGTGTAATACTATTAAATGATTACAGTTTCTAGGATGATTGTAATGTCAATGACAGGGAATATCTTCTCAGTGCCATCCCCATGAACAGTGTTGGATTTCAAGAGGACTTGGTAGGAATGAATGAGTGAAAACTTAAGAATACGAAAAGTTATTGATCTCAGCATATCAAATTGATCACTTATCCAACTTTTGCTAGCAGAAAATTCTCCTTTTCTTTTTTTGGTGTTCTTATAAATACTTTTGAATTGTGCACCTTCAGAACTAGAACCAGGTAGTCCAATGGCAGAAAAAACATGCACTGAGAGTTTCGCTTTGTTGAAAAAGAGATAAGACAACAGTCAGCCACTTCAGCCTTGGTACTCGATTTGCAAGAGCTGATAAAATATTTTTCCTCCGCTGAGGTTCATCTCTTATAGTTACATATTACCGGACTGGTGTCTTTGCTCTCGAAGAAGCCCATCTTGGTTCCTGGTGCTGTAATGGGATAAATCCATCTGATGTTGGCAAATTGCCAACTGGTTTGACACACATACAAGTCTGAATGAAAACACTGCAGAAGTTATAATTGGCTGACATCTTCCAGTGGGAATTTCAGGCTGGCTCCTAACTTTTGATTATTCAAGTGTTACTGACCAAGTCAGGAATTAATCATCTGTCCCCTTTTGCGTTATCACTTACACATTGAGAACTGACATTATATGCTAATATATTCTCCAATCAACTGTGCCAGTCATTTTTTTTTCCCTCTAGTGAAGCAAAAGTATCTTTCCAATTAAAGGACAACTTGTAGATGGGAACTATCAACCCACAGACCCAGGCATCTAGTACTGTGTCTCTGTCCCTGTTAGTCAGGGCAAAGTAACTTACTAGGGTGTTTGAACAGGATACAGCTGTGATCCTGTTGTCTGTGTCCACCACAGCGCATGTCAGTGAGAGTTTGAGGCTTTGGGAAGAGGATATTTATGAGTCAGTGGTCCAAGGTGCTTTCATATCAAAGGGCAGAATTGAGAGCATAAGAATGAGCCAGAGAAAACGATACTGTATGGCTTTTTCTTCCTGTTCCCACTTGCCTGAATTTTTATATAAACAACATTAGATTCAACTGACTGCAAGATGAGGGAAAAGAGAAATAAATGACATATGGGACTAGGTAGGATTACACTGTTTTACACACTTTCATAGATTAAAAAACCCGCACACTCACTAAAACATATTTCACTTTCTAATGAATATCCTCCCCCCTCCCCCCAATCTCTTCTCTTAGTATTTTAAAACTCAGAAGGCAGAGCTTGACAGCCCTCCAATTACATTCTATCCCTGGTTCAGCAGTGTCTGGAGCTTCCTGGGGTTCAACAGAGCTACCATTGCGGGATGTTAGCCGCTGAGGGGCAGACAGTTGGCCTTGGGTGTGGTCAAATCAGTGGCTGTTGATCAGAATCGATGTGACCTCCCCAGCACACGCTTGCAGCTTCCTCCAGCAACTGCCTTTTCCACATAGCTGGGAACATTTTGAGCCCCCGGACTAAATGTATTCATCCATACTTGCCAGCCATATGGAGCAGGCTCTAAGATTCAAGGCAAGGGGCGGCACTTAGAGCTTCGGCAGATGAAGTGGAAAAAGAATTAATTCAGAAGCAGAGGATGAGAGGTGGGAGAAACAGCTTGTCCTAGGATTGATCCATGAAGCTGGTGGAAGAGTGAATCTGGACAGAGAGGCACAGCAGCAGAGAAAAAATAAAAAGAGAGAAGCATGCACACACACACACACACACACACACACACACACACACACACACACAACACACACACACACACACACACACACAACACACACACACACACACACACACACACACACACACACACACACACACACACACACACGTTCTAGGCTAGGTTTGACACTTTGACCTGACCTTTAATATTCTTTGTTGTTCTGCAGCCTTTTAAAACAGATACATGACTTGTACTTCCTTTACAGGAATATTAAAAAAAAAATATTTATTTTAAAAAATAAAAACCCTGCAAACCATCAAAGCTTTAGAGAGAGCAATCACAAATCTTACCTAAAAAGCACTCACTAATAGTTGTTAAGAGTATGAAGGAGAAGCATGTCTATAGTGAATCTGGTCACTTTTATGTCAAATAAGCAGCCACCAGCTGCCACAATAACTGCATTTTAAAACTCTTTTGAATAACCTCTGACTAATCCCAGCTATTCTCTGTGACACTTTTTATTTAAACTTTTTTTTTTTAATGAAGGAAATGTGGGCTGAGGAGAGACCAGATCAAAAAAAAAAAAAAAGATTTCTTATATTTTTTATATGTAATATATCTTTTTAAAAGTAGTTTATTTAAGGATAAAAGAGTCCCTGGACATCTATGAAATATAAATCTTGCACAAATGAATAAACAATGGCATGTGGTTGACTCTGGCTAGGAGTATCAGTCATATGTAATGGAAAAAGAAATCCCATTGTTTGGAAATAGGTCCTCATGTAATCTTAAAGATTTATTACTAAGTATTTATTCATAGGAAGAAAATGTTAGGATTCATCTTTAAAAACCTTATGTTGATCAACTTTATAATTGGTGAACTTTTGTTCCACTAAGCATACATATTGTATTGAAAAATAAAGAACATGTGGCCAAATATATAAATAAGCAATAAATTCTGTAATGCAGGCAATGCTGAAAGTGTTGCCTAGATACTAATCTTCCCTTAATAACTACCCTGCTATCTTCAGGCTAAAAGCTCTAAGTCAGTGGTTCTTAGCCTTCCTAAATGCTAGGATGCCTTCATACAGTTCCTCATGCTGTGGTGACCCCCAACCAAAGTCATTTTTTTTGCTACTTCATAAGTATAATTTTGCTACTGTCATGAGTCTTAAATTAATATCCGTGCTTTCCGATGGTCTTAGGTGACCCCTGCGAAAGGCCCAACCGACTGCCAGAGGCATGGCGACCCACAGGTTGAGAACTGCTACTTTAAGGCTGTGATTCTTTTGAAATAAGGCAGACACTCTCCGATTCTAATTTGAAGGGACTCCCTCATTCTTGCAAGTAACATACAGTTTTGAAGACTCCACTTCAGACACTGAGTGAAAGAGAAGGAAGCCGCTGTTCCTGTTATTTAGAAATTGTGGGAAATCCTCCACTGGAATACAGGAAACCATAATTTGTAATTGGTTATTAGTCTTTAAATGAAAACAGTCCAATGAGCCATTTTATATGGAACACTGCCTGTGAGTTCTCAGCAATAACTGGTAGCAGAATATGTCCTTAGGAGTGAGTCTGCTTTCAATTCTTGTCTCTTGCTATGTCAACAACTTTGCTCATGGTCACTTAATCCACATTGATAATCCTGGGACTGGTGAGAGGTTCAGTGGGTAAGGGCACTTGTCACCAACCCTGCCAACTAGAGTTCAATTTCTAGAATAGTTTTGTCCTCTGACCTCCACACAGGCACAGTGGCGTGCATGCACACCGTACTGTCTCCACACCCACCAGACACAAAACAAATGCAATCCGTCCTTGCTAACAATCTGGGTAGCGGGTCACTGAATAGCTTCGAACCTAGCACTCTGAAACATGTATGTACACATTCTGAAACCCATAGGACCAAATGTTTACAAGTACAGAACCCTTCAATGTAGGGTCCAGCAGTTGGTGAGTCTGGGAAGGGCTGCAGTTCTTTGAAGATTGGTACTAAATGTTCTAAAAGCAAGAGTGGTGGATTTTATAATTTTGGAAGATCTTAACACGTGGTTATTGAAATCATACACATGTACCAGAACTAGCTATTTTGAGAGCATTAGGGATTTTTCTTTTCTTGATTCTCTTTCCTTCCTAAGTCCTTCTCTTTTCCTCCCTCTCTCTCTCCTCTCCCCTTCCCTCCTTTTCTCCCTCTTTCTCTCTTTCTCCTTCTATCCCTTCCTTCCTCTCTTCCTTCCTACTTCTTTCCCTCCATCTCTTCTATCCTTCCCTCAATTCAATTTTCTGATTTACAAGATAAAATCAGACAGTCTCGAGACCTGCTGTACTTGGGAGCACACTGCATTCCAGGTTCCCCCTATGCACACGCCATGACATTTTCACAAGATGCCTGTGAATTGGAAGTTACTAATCTGCTTTTATAGATGGTCATAGGTCCAAAAGGGGCAGAGCTTGAGTTTGAACTGAGCCAAATTTCACCAGAGCCTCAGAACTGTGGCTCTTGAACACTGCAAGCAGTTATGCCCTATTTACTAGGATATTTGTGTTTTAGCCAAGTTTGTTACAAAGCGCATTTATCTGAAGGAAACTCCCCTTCAATAAGGGTTTATGTTATATTGTTTGTGTCTGCTTACCAGTATTTAAGTTTTATAGGGATTGGGACTGTGTCTACAGTTTTCATTGTAGACATGGTACCTGGAAGGTTGGGGGTTGCTAAATAAACATTGAATACATGGCTGTGAGAAAAATCATCTGTAGACATAACAGAAGCATAGTGAACTGTGAGTAGTATGTATTTGAAGAGTAAGAGTACAATCAATTAATCGAATATTTGAATTATTTAATATTTATGTAAATGATGTGATATAAAGAGTGCAATATTTAAAATGATAATTTTTGTGTATATACATGTTTGTGTGTGCATATGTGTGTGTGCATGGTCATGTGCATGCATAGATATTCTTTCTTTCTAGTGGAAAGAAAAGGAAGAAAAGACAAAAGGGACCAGGTGGCAATGGCGCACGCCTTTAATCCCAGCACTCGGGAGGCAGAGCCAGGCTGATCTCTGTGAGTTCGAGGCCAGCCTGGTCTACAGAGCGGGATCCAGGACAGGCATCAAAACTACACAGAGAAACCCTGTCTCAAAAGAACAAAACAGGGAGAGAAAAGGAAAAGGGAAGGGGAATAAGGAGAAAGGGGAGAATAAGGGAAGAGTAGAAAAAAAATTAGTTCTCGGATCTGAAGAAAGTCGAAGACCCGGTGGCACATATCTCCTGAGTTCTGTAAGCATCGGAAACTACACATCCCACAACACACAGCTGCCTCATTCCTAAAGCCTATGTTCTTATTCATCCTTCAGCTAGAACTTACTGAGCACAAAGAAGTGCCAGTCACTGCCTGGCATCTAATAACTCATTTATTGCCACATTAGTGGGATTAGCCACATGATTGTGCCTATGAAGATACATTTATGAATGAGCAACTGCATCCCCAAGTTCTGGGAGGCACAGCAAACTTGGATCACCTTGATGGCCATCCTGACTCAGTTTTTGTATACTCATATTGCATGTATTAAATTACCCAGATGCATCTGAAGTAACTTTATCTTCCCAAACATGAATCCCAGGATTGTTTCTACATCTCACACCAGGAAACATAAAGTTCTCACCCACAGAAGTACAAGTAGAACACAGGTCCTGTGACTCTCAGTTCCAATGTACACACTAGATATTCTTTCTATTCCCCATAGTCAACAGGAAGTCAGTATTTATGAAACACCCCAAAAGAACAAGCTACATAAAGCTCTTGAGTGAGAATAATCTTTGGGGTTATACTTGTGTTTCCCTTTCACTGAAGGAAGGAGACATTTATTTATGATGCCTTTCCAGTCAGCGCGTTAAAATACTTAACACGAATATACCTTCTAAGCAAAGACCAAATGATTGAATTCATGAAGAGCCCTTTGCAAGTTCAAATTGCACAAATGATTAGTCTTGTTACTCCTGTTGAGTGAAACAAACAAAAAAAATATTATAATTCCTCCCTCTTAAAATCCAAAAATCATGTAAATTACATATCACTTATTTACTCAAGCATCATTTCTTTGAAAAAAAAATTCTGAGGTTGTGGGACCAAGAAAAGAGAATACATAAGATTCTTGATACTTTTGTGAGGATGATCATGGTATTAAAGATTTCTATCCAAAGGGTCCATTGGGCTTTTTTCTAATGAGGTGGAAATCTGCCATATTTCTTGCTCTTCATTATACCTAGTCTGCTAGCTGAACCACTCACAGATTGCTTAGCAAGGGTGTGGTACTTCCAGAACTTGTCAACATTTATTCGATGAAGCTAGGGATAATCTGGTCTTGAATGAACCATGGAGTACATTGTGATGAAAAATCCCTGGGTTTGAAATCAAACGCATCGTGATCAGAATCTAGCTTACTAACGAGCAGCTGAGAACACCTTTAACTCCCATGAACCTCGGTTGTCCAATCTATAAATAAGATTCCCCACTTTTCTCTTGCAGAGTTAACACATGCTTCAAGACCAAAAACTGGGTATGGAAATTACAAAGCTCAATTTCGCTGTGCACTGGGAACTCAGCAAGTGGTTCTCTTTCCTGAATTCTCCCTACATTAAGGAAGGAAGGAGGGGGAAGATGAGGGTCAGGGAGACTGAGGACCGGGGACTGAAATCATTGGAAGCTACAGCCTTGACTCCTGAGCACATTCTGCATTTCACAACACAGTTCAAAGCAATTATTCTCTAATGAGGTTCCTCATTAAAATCCTTTGGAAGTGGGCCTGGATCCCAAGCTCATATGCTGGCCTAAGATGAGCCTCCAATTCAGACCCTGACTGAGCATTTTGTAATAGAGTCCAGAAATCCACGTTTTTTTTCTGTGATACGGAGGCTCTTAACTTAGGCCACATGACAAGAGGAGACTGTACAGCTCCCCCAAACATGTTCGTGCAATAAATATTTTGGGATGAACAAAACAGAAGTACATGAGTAAGGGTCCTAAAACTTACCTCAGAAGCTAGTGATTACTAGCGTAGGGTTGAGTAATGTGATTTGGGCCTGAAAAGTAAAATTCCCAGACACATTGCACAGAGACGCTAAAGTATTAAACAATTACAGTGTGTCATAATAGTCCAGGGGGCGGAGATTATGAGCAGGAAAATGCTCCTGTTTGGGCTTGTGTCCCCTTCATGTTCAACTTTATTCTCCGATACAACAATAAAAGTTAAGCTGGACGGTGGTGGCGCACACCTTTTCTCCCAGCACTCAGGAGGCAGAAGCAAGCAGACCTCTGTGAGTTCGAGGTCAGCCTGGTCTACAGAGCGCGTTCCAGGACAGTTAGGGCTACACAAAGAAATCATGTCTCAGACAACCAAAACCAAAACCCAAACCAAACCCAACCAAAAAAGTTATGCCATAAGACAATTAAGTGATGAAGACTCATTTTCCGTCATGGATGACAGAAGGGTTAGAGGGAACGATGTAGGCTCTTTTTCTCTTCGGCTCTTTTGCTTGCTCAGCATTCTTCTTCAGAACACAGGACACTCGAGGCCTCAGCTCAGAAGTACAGAGCAGCCCCAACCAGACACTGTAGTCATGAGTGCCTAGACCTTGGGATTTTCTGGTCTCCCGAACTGTTTAAAATGTATTTACATTATCCATAAGTAATCTAGTTGAGGATATTTTGTTTCAGCAGCTCAAGCAAACAGAGGAATGAACTCAGGAAAAACCACTGAAATGTTGGGGCAATAGTAGGAGGAAACACTTCATCGTTTTCATTAAAATTACTGGTAGAGGTCGCCAAGGTCCCTGCCCTGTGCTCTGGGGAAATGAGGAGGTAGAGGCTGGAGAACCTCGGGGTTTAGACGTCTCATCTACCAAAAGGCTGCTTTATGATGGTGTCACTCAATGGCTTCTCTCCTCTGGAACCCTGCTGAGGACAAGCAGGGAGGCTCCACACATCTTTGGACACTTTCCCCATGTGCCCCAATGAGGAGCCCATCCTCAAGTGCGCTCAGAGGAATTTATGAGCCTAACTGTTGAGTGAAATAAGGGCCTACCATCAGCAAAGTTTGAGACCAGCAAGACAGTAAAGACAGAGGTTTCTTCGGGTATTTCTCCCCACCTCAGGTCTCTAAACAAACTACTGTATATTGTGAGTCTTGAGATAGGCAGTTATCTCCATGGAAATTTCTGACCACAGTCCTTGCAGTCTGTCTCTGTCCATCCGTTTCCCCATTCCCTTCTCTCTCCCCCCCCCCCATCTCTCTCTCTCTCTCTCTCTCTCTCTCTCTCTCTCTCTCTCTCTCTCTCTCTCTCTCACACACACACACACACACACACACACACACACATACATGCACACACATGCATGCATACACATGCATGTACACACATGCACGCACACAGTGCTTAGAGTCGAACCCAGCGCCTCAGATACATAAAACACATGCTTTGTCACTGATGTATCTCTCCAGCCCCTCTTGGCTTTGAAGTGATAGCTCAGAGAGGCCTAAAGGGAACTTGTTGGCTCAGAGAGCCATAAAGCCAGGCTTTGTTGAGTCCAGAGGTCTCCAATGATGTCACCACTGTTTGTCTCTCTCCATCTCTTGGCTCAACTTTCTTCTGGGCTGGCTTCGTCTTCACAGTCTTTCTCCATGTGTTGGTCCCTGGCAGCGCTAGGTCTTGCATCCTACTCTCAGCTATAAATTTCACTGTGGAAAAATCTTCACTGGAGGGAGGACTGAGCTTATCTTAAGTGAATCATGTTTGAATTTAGAAGTGTTTAAAATCCTAAATAATTAAGTTAAGATGATAGAAATACAAAACATAAGTTCTGAATACCCTGCATTTTGTATTAAAGCCTTCTTAATGGCAGTCTATGGTATTGATGCATGCTGGTTTAAGATGGAATGCAATTGCCGTTGGAAGCTGTTCATCGGAAAGACCCACATACATGGGAACTCAACTGCTTTCCAATTCTCTGACATTCCTCTCACCGCAAACTCATGCTTTTATAATGTACTGTTTTTTTTATTGCTTCCAATGACTTTAAGCTAATGAAATATGCTATCAACATACTGAAGTGAGCCTCTATGTTTATTAATATACTACTTAAAATGAATTATTGTATGGGTGTATGTGTTGTATGTCTATTTGTTTGTGTGTGTGCAGATATGAATGCGTATATGTTCATGAGTGTGTGTGGAGCCCAGAGGTCAGTATCAGGTGTCTTTCTTAATGGCTATCTGCTTATTTTCGAAATAGTCTCTCACTTAACCTGGAACATGATTTGGCTAGATCGGCCAATTCCCATCAGGGATCCTCCTGTCTCAGCCTCCTCAACATTGTGGTGACAGGCATAGGCTGCTCTACTTGGCTTTTATGTGGCTTCTGGAGATCTGAATTTAAGTCTTCATGATTGCATTAGAAGCTCTTTATCACTAAACCATCCCCTAACCCTAAAATGGAATCTTAAAATTCTTTGTTGATTACTGCCCATTACTTCTGTTCATAGGTTTATTTTAAGGTATTGTTTTGTTAGAAAACCATGGAGAGCACATCTACTTAATTTTTTATTAAGATTTTACCTTTTGAACTTATAGCTAGATGCTGAACATATTTGACAATGAATCACAGGATTCTTCATCAGGGTTCCAAATTGCTTCTGAGTCATCCCCATCACCAAAATGGTAAGAACTGCTGAGCAGCCAATATGAAAGGGACTTGGTGTAATTGGTCAGCTGGTCATCATTTCCATGTTCAAGACGGGAATGGTAATGACTTTACATGTGGGATATTTGGGGAGGGGCCCATTTTTCTAACCCAAGGAAATGATTACGGTAAGTTAGAGACTTAGTTCCGTGGAGGAGATTCGTGTCTCTTCCCACATATTGCTCTGTCTTGATGTCAAAGTAGAAAGAAAACCTTGTAACAGTGACGTTATTGGAAGCTGTTCGTCGGAAAGACTCACATACATGGGAACTCAACTGCTTTCCAATTCTCTGACATACTTTTCTCTCGGAGTATTTAGTATTCACCAGTAATAATATCTTGAGAGATTTCACGAGACTATAACACAGTGGTTTTCAACCTTTCTAAATATGCGACCCTTTAATATAGTTCCTCATGTTGTGGTGACCCCCCCCACCTTAAAATTATTTTAATTTTGCTGCTGTTACAAATTGTAAGTATCTGATATGCAGGATATCTGATATGAGATCCCTGTGGGGTTGCGACCCTCAGGTTGAGGACTACTGCTTTAATAGCTTCTGAATCATTAAAAGGAGATCATACAACGTGTAACTGAAACAACTGAGTACTATGATTGCCTTCATTGCTGAAACTACTTATCTTCACGAAATGCGGAAGTGGACCCTCTTTGAATTATTTGATCAAACAGAATACTTTGCAAGATGATGGACTGAATAAAACGGCTTTCTTTGACTCAATCCTTTCTGAATAAAGACACTTAAGTTCCTTTCACATAAAAGACCCTTTTGGGTAGCGGTTACCATTAATTTCCAACAGCTCTATTCAGGTTATGCCATTTAATCTTCATGATAATGGTATAAAAGAAACAGGATTTTTTTTTTTTTTAAATCATCACTCTTACAAAAAGAAATTGAGACATAAGGATGTCAACTGACTAATTCTTCCAAGCTCATAAATGGCAAGAACTGGCTAGGCAATCCAACTGAGAACCAGTATACTTGGCTATAGATGAAATCAATTGCCAGTATTGCCTAAAGCACGCTCATCAATGGAACTTTCGAATTTGCCTCCAATGTAAAAGAGCATGCACATGTAAAGTGCACGCACTTGCACATGCGTGCTCCAGTGCAATTGGATGACTCTGCAGCACATTTTGGTTGTTGCATGCCTGTTGTTCTCCTGACTTGGGTTACAAAGACTTTAACAAAGCTCCCATAAATGAGGGACCAAGGAAATAAGAATCTCATATTTGTACTGTTCCACTAATAAGCTTAATAACAATAATCCACAAACATCTGCAATCATAAAATAAAAACTTCATTACCATTTCAATGCAGTCACCACAAATCCTCAGGTTAGCCAGTGCGCCAGCTGCGTTCTGGTGCTTCACAATACAAAACAGCAATTCATTCCAAATTACCACTCTCTGTTAGCGACTCTTGCTCCTTGGCACCCTTCCCATACACTCCTGCTGTTCGGATCTATTGTTTCTCCTCCCGAGAAGCTTTTTAGTTCTTGGGAAAGCTTGAAGGATTGTCTTGTGAAAAGCCGGGCTAATCTAGCTTCTGATAGCCCACTATTTGTCTTCCTCCAGCATTTTGGACATTCTCAACTTTTCTTTTCCCTTGACCCATGGGCATTTCACAAACAATTCTGGAAGGTATTTAGAACACCTCGCCCAAAGAGGGTACTGGGAATTCACAAAACTTATGCTTTTTTTTTTTTTTTCTGGCTTTGTGAAATGTACCAATCCAAGATGCAGATAACGAGCTTCCTTCTCTCTGTAGGAGCTGTGGGTTTGAGAAACCCCCCTCTCCATCCTTCCTGCCATGGGCCTCTATAGCATCAAATTCCATATCAAATTACAGAGAGCTTCCTTCTGAGAGTTTATGGCCTTGGAACAGCAGGTTGAAAACCAGATTTCAGGGGAAATGAAGGATGGTCTTTGACTCAGATGTAACATACATACCAGCTCATAGAAACTTTATACCACTTAAGAGTTCTGCTTAATAGGCAGTTTATTTTTATGCTGCAAAAATACTTATCTATTCTCTTTCATCTGGAGCTTAAACTTTTTGCAATCCTGGGTACAAATGAAGAGTAGGAACGAAAGCATATTTGATCTTAGTTTTACTGACATGTAAGATTCCGGGAAAACATTGTCCTTTGAATTAACTCTTTTGGTGCAGAGAATAAGCAAGAAATGTATTTCTTCGGAGGATATGGAGCCCCAATAAGTCTCAAGGTCATAAGCTCCCATTCTCATAATAGGTCATTAAAATTTTTGTTGTTGTTGTTTTGTAACCCTTTCTGTTACAAATCAAGCATTAATTTACATTTTTGACAATTATTTTTCATCAGGAAGTATAGACAAAGTTGACTGCTTATAAAACATAAAAGCCAAGGGTATGCTATTGTGTTATTGGGCCTCTTTCTTTAGCAATAGTGTTAGACAGCTCTTGCTTTGGCAGATGGTAAACTGTGTGGTGTGGGTTCAAGTTCGAAAGACAACGTGACACCTGTTCCCATAGTTTATCCACAGATGCGCATATTATGGGTTGTCGCAGAGTAATCTCTATAGTTAGACTGTGGATGGACGCAGGCATCCCTTAGCACTACAGTCATCTCAGTGTGCTTGCCTGGACAAGCATCTGAATGCTTCTTTCTAGATCCCTCTGAGTAAGTTATGGTCATTTTGGAGACATCTTTAAGAATCCCATTACTCATTAGATGACAGATTTTCATGATGCATGTGAACTCCCAGAAATAAGGTTCGTGCTCAGGAGCTGAAGGGGATAATTTCAAATTTACAACATGAAACCTTACATTGTCATCATCCCCAAATACGACCTTGAACGTACCACTGTCAATTTGCCATTTTCCCGTGGATTTTTTTTTTTTCAACTGACTAGATTCAACAAATGCCACTCATAAAAGGGAAGGGCACATCTCATGATGCTGAGCACCAGCTGTTCATGCTTGCACTAGCGTCGGTATCATTTGAGACATGGATTCTGGGAGGAAGGGAAATTCGAATACAGAATGAAACCCAGATGTAATGACTCTGTCCTTTTGCAGGGTCTGACATTCACCACTTGTGGGTATAGGGTAGAATTGATAAGCTAGTTAAGATGCTGGCTGCTGTCTCATGGAAGCCTGTTCTTTTCTAGTGAGAGACGGAAAGGAAGTGGATCCAGAGGGGAGGGGTGGGGTGGGGGAGGAACTGGGAGGAGCAGAGGGAGGGGAAACTGTAACCAGGATATTAGAAAAGAATCTGTTTTCAATAAAAGGGAAAAATAGGAATAGTAATAATTAAAACATTATTATTTTTACTATTATAATAAAATATAACAATAAACATGCAAATATAATGTTATATAATATATTAAATGTATTAAATACATAAAAATATAGTAAAGTAAAATATAATAATAAAATTTTTAAATTACTTTTTATTATTGTAATTAGAATAGTAATAATTCAAGTAGTAGCTTCTTATTTGAAACAAGCCCTCTGTCAAAAGCTTTCACATTATATATGCACACACACACAGATTCATTTTTGTTTAGAAAACACCTGTATACTTGACATATATTAAAAACCTGTACCTGGTGATAGTAGTGAACGCCTTTAATCCCACCACTCAGGAGGCAGAGGCAGGTGGATCTCTGTGAGTTCGAGGCCGCCTGGACTACAGAGCTAGTTCTGTTATACAGAGAAACCCTGTCTTGAAAAACCCAAACCCAAACCAAAACAAAAGCCAACCGAACAAACAGACCCGTAAAAAGACATGGCATTATTTTCTACAGTGTATAGTGAATCAACTAAATACAATCTCTATTATCTAGGAATATACAATTTAATTCAAAGGTCTGGATACTGTTAGGCATAAAAGTGCAGGGGAGACAGCTAATATTTTTTGAAGAAAACTTTGATTAAAAAAAAAAACAACCAAATAATGCTGATGCTTTATAGAAGAGATGGTCAGGCTCAAATTTCTTGTTTTCAGGGTTACATCAGACGGGTCTTTCTACAGTTTGATGTTTATTACTCTTCGCATGTGTGTGTGTCCTTACAATTGAATCCAGAACATTGCACATGTTAGGCCAGAGTTCTACCACAGACCTATAACATAAGCAGCATCTCCCGCCAGCCCCTTTCAAAATTTTGAGATTGTAATTTAAATACAGTGCTTCTCTCCTCCCTAATACACACACACACACACAAACACACACACACACACACACACACACACACACACACACACACACACACACATTATGAAATATAACCTGTCTGGTCCATATAATGCTACCTGTATGTATGTGTGTTCGGGTTGACTGTTGGGCTGAGGATTACCAGTTGATGCGCTCTTCTGTGGGGAAGGCCAGTTCTCCCAGTCTCAGCTCTTCTCAGTTGGCTGTGGTTCTTTTTGTATGGTTGTGGCCTTGTGGGCTTTTCGTCGCTCAGTGTGGCATGTCCCCTGGTGTCATCTTTGTTGAGTTCATACTTGGGTGGTCATGTTGGGGAGAGTTTATGGGTATAGCTTCTGATATTACTAAGAGACATACTCTCACAGCAACCTCCCCGATCCTCTGACTGTTACATTTGTTCTGTCCCTCTTCTGGCCTCGTTCCCTGTACCTTAGGTGCGGGGGTGGGGTGGGGGAGGGTGGGGGGGGAAGGTGGGGGGTGTTTTGTGGTTGTGGCCACTGGGATTGGGCTCCACAGCTCTGCATTTTGATTGGTTGTGTTTTTCTGTAGTGGTCTCTGTCTGTTGCAAGGATAACTTTCCTTGAAGGGGGGTGAGGACTGCACTTATCTGTGACAGAAGGGCAATTTTGTTTATAGATTGTTGTTAGGGATTATGCTAGTTTAGAAAATTAGTGGTTGTAGATTCTCCTCCAATAACCATGACTTCTAAGATGTTTTTTTGAGACCAAGTCCCAGACTAGCCTCGAAATTACAATCTTCCTGCTTCACTTTCTTCTGTTCTGAGATTATTGGCATATACTACCATGCTGGACACTTCACAAGCGATTTAGACTTACATCCTTAAAACTGACAATGAAATTTTTTTCTGAGCACTTTTCATGATGACTTCTGGATGAGTAGATTTCTTTAGAGTGTTCTTATTGTCCAAAGGACAGATACGTATGTCGCAGCCCCATTGAAATGCCTTTAGGTTGCTATCGATGATTTATTCCAATCTGAAGGTCTTTCTCAACTTTCCTGCAGTACAGAGACAGACTAAATTCATCATTATTATAAAAAAAAAGATGTGTAAAAATGCCAAAAACAATTTGGAAATTGGGGATGAAGGCAGAACTGGAAACGAGGGGGGGCGCATAAGAAGAGGATAATGAAAACTAGTAAGATTAAATTCAGCTTATTGAAATATTTCAACAAAATGAGTCTGATCATTCATGCCTTGGGGGGAAACTGTCACTCCATTCTGGATAGAATTCCTATTTTTGAAAACTGAAAATTTGCTAAAGTACTAGATGTGTCCAAAATTAGCTTGTAAAATGCTTGTAATAAGTAGCGTCTCCAGATCATGGCCCAATGGCATTTTGTGTGGATATTCAGTGAAAAAATACCTTACAGAGGTTCAAGTACAATTACGAAAATGTCTTCCATTTATTTAGCATTCTATTACCATCTTTTGCAAATTTAATATCGTACTGAGCTGTTATGAGCCAAAGCATAATATATTCTTGTGTCTGGCAAGGACACTCAGCTTCTGTATGTGAGAACCAAGGAAGGCTGTCCTAAAAAATAGTATGTGAGATTCTTTTGAACAGCAACACCTCGGTGACGCTATGATCGATCATTAGCCTCACAATTTATCTCATGAGGTGAAAGAAGAACCGAAGGACGTGCCCGTGGCATCTGAACCCTATCTAGCAATGATTAAATGAGGCTGTATGGGTTTTAGAAAAAGAGAAAAGCAAAAAACAGGAACAGCAACAACAGAAGAGTCTAGAAAAAAACACGAACAAAATCACAGCAGACAAAGCCTTCTACTACAGTGTGTAGCACATAGTAGGTGCTCACAAAATGTCGTTTTGTTTCTGGATGTATTTTTCCTTTGGCCTGGAACTTAAAACAGTCCTCTTTCTCTGCTGGGATTACAAGTGTGTGCTTCCACACCTGGCTGTTTAAAAAAAAAACAAAACTTTTTCAGTAAATTGATTTGTTGATTGATTGGCTGATGATATGCACGTGCGTGCGCGTGTGTGTGTGCGCGCGCGTGCGTGTGTGCATGTGTTTGTGCGTGCGTGCGTGCGTGCGTGCGTGTGTGTGTGTGTGTGTGTGTGTGTGTGTGTGTGTGTGTGTGTAGGTCAATGCCTAACTCACAAAACTCCGTTCTTAGAACCTGGGTTGTCAGCCTTCACAGGACGTGCCCTTACCCACTGAACCACCTCATATCCTGGCATTGAATGGGGACAGGAGGGTGAGATAAAGAGTAATCAGAAGGCATGCAAGAGAAGACTATGTTTTTCTGGGATCTCTCCGTGGAGGAGGAAATAGCATGGACTTGTTTGCGTTCTTATAGAGCCCTAGGTAAAGCACACTACAGGCTCCCAACACCACCAGATAGATACACGTTCCCCCACAACCCGCCTAACTTAGTATGTGAAGAGAGCTAAGCCTGCCTTTTCCAATGGAAACCGAATCTTTCATTGCTTTAAAAATCATTTTGAGCCGGCTGTGGTGGCGTCCGCTTTTAATCCCAGCACTCGGGAGGCAGAGGCAGGCAGATATCTGTGAGTTCGAGGCCAGCCTGGTCTACAAACCGAGTTCCAGGACAGCCAGGGCTACACAGAGAAATTCTGTCTTGAAAAACAAAACAAAACCAAAAAAACAAGCAAAAATCATTTTGTTTTATTGTTGTTGTTGTTTTTTAAAGCACTAGGGATCCAACACAGGGCCTCACACATGCTAAGCAAGTGCTCTGTTGCTGATTTTTCATCCCAAACCCTGTTTTATTAAAATACAGCTAAAGTGTGAAACAAATGATTGGTGATTTTAAAGACCATCTTTAAATTAAATACTTCACTAGAAAGAATCAATGAGTTGAGTTCTCACCCACCCTCTACAATTATACCTAATAGTGAATAGATTTGCACCCCCCTCAGCCCCCCAACAATTATACCTGAGTGACCTGCTGTGCCCTTCATTTGACAGGATCTGTTGGAAAATTATTTGGGCTATTTTTAACATTTATAGAGTTCAAGGTAAATCCCAAACAGGGCTATAAACCACAGGAATTTTCAAGCCTGTATGGCCTCGGATCTTTTAAATGACTCCAAGGAGTTACAGGCCTCCTTGAAATCAGATCTGACTTGAGTAATTTGAAAAATTCTCAGTCTGTTCCTGCCTTGAAGGAAATCCGGAAGCGATGAGTCAGTTTCTCCAGTTCCTATTGAGTGTTAGGATTCTGCCATCCTCCAGCTTCATGACTGCACATGCGCAGTTCGGTAGCCAAGTAAGGGGCCTTACTGTCTTACGTGTGTGCAGCGTGGTCATGCAATCTGCGCATGTGTGACATACTTCCATAAGCCTACCTGTGAATGTGCAGGGAAATCCTTAAAAAGCCAGTCACAGACCAGACTCCTCCCCTCTCTTCTGCTCTTTCCTTCACCCTTCTCCTCACAGGTCTTTTCAACAGGCCTGACCACCATCTCTTCCGCCCCTGCCCTGACTAAAGCTCTGATACTGGGTTTTGTCATGCCTTGTGACCTTTCTCAAATGGTAACAAGTGCCTCATTTAAACCAACATTGAGAGCAAGTCAACTGAGAGAAGGCACTTCATAAACATCAATGAGATTACTTCCTTAATAATAAAACCTTCAGTTGTGTTTCCTCTACTGATATGATAGAATCCTGTGGTATGAAGGCTTATGGAGAGGCCAGAGTTTATGCCATAAAATATTTGGTCAGTAGCATGCGACAGAAGTGATGCTGTGTATTGACATCTGCAAATTTAATGTCACACTGAGCTGATATAATAAGTCAAAAAATAACGTATCTCATGAGAAGCCCCAATAATATGGAAAGACCACATAAAGGAGGACTCGGTCCTTCAGTTGGTGAGCCCTGGGTAAGCTTCCTTCAACATGAGTGTGCACCATTTTGCATTTTAGTCCAGCTTGGCTTCTGAGAGAATACAGACTCAGATACAGGATGTGGAGCTAAGGACTGACTAGCTAAGGCCAGTTAATGTTTGGTATCATTAGGGACAAATAAATAATTGTGGCTTTTCTATGCCACTAAATTTGGGAGTAGCAGGTCACACATCAAGATTCAGAGAAATTAAGCCCAATGACTCATATTTCTAAGGTTTATCTGACTCTCTACATCCAACTGTGCCTCTATACACTCACATACCCACATGTGTTTGTTTGTTTTTGGTTTTCCTTAATTGTTGGAATGAATAAAAGTTAAATCTGAAACTATATCAGTAAAAGTCCTAAATACACTCAAATAACTTGAAAAATGTGATATTCAAAAGTTGTGATGACAATGATTGGTATAGAAAGAACTGAGAGAGAGAGAGGGAGAGAGAGAGGGGGAGAGAGAGAGAGAGAGAGAGAGAGAGAGAGAGAGAGAGAGAGAGAGAGAGAGAGAGAGAGAAAACATGTGTGTGTGTGTGTGTGTGTGTGTGTGTGTGTGTGTGTGTGTGTGTGTGTCAGGGTTGTATTGGATTCATCTGGTCACTGCATCATGCCAGGGCACCCTAGGGGAAGTTCTTGGACTTCAAAATTCTGCCCAGATTCTTTGAGTTGCACGAGAAAGCTTCGTTCTTTTATTATTTTCATATTGAATTAGAAGCTCTTTTACATAAATATAATTTTCTTCAGCATCTGTTGATTTTTTTGGACCATGAAATTTAGCAGGAAATTAAAAGCATGAAGATTTGCATAGCATAATGCTGAGTTATGCAAGTTTGAAATAAGTCTTTATCTAATTCTGTCACAAAAATCTGTTTTTTAGAAGCATAAGGCCTGACAAGCTCACATTACTCATATTCGCATTTGTGAATGCCACCTCATTCTCCTCCCGAGATGATTTTATTGCTCACCAGTTTGAACAGCCAGTAGAAAATGCATTTGCCAACTGCCTCGGTCAGCTGCCAGTTGCTTTGGGGCTGCCTGGCCTGCCCTATCTCTTCTGCAGAGGACAGCTTGCCAAGGAAGTAGCAGGAGTGAGGAGAGAAGTCAAGGTCAGAAGATAATAGACATGGCATTAACCCTGGTGGGAATCAGCACCGTCGATCTTGGGATACATTAATGGGGTACAAGGCTGAGCATTTAACTAGAATCATTCAGAAAGGTTGAATTTTGTACTCCATCTTCTGTCTGTCTTCAGATAAGGCAGTTGTCGTATTCCAAGAGAAAGAACTTGTGTGGAAAGCTGGCGAGGTTGTTACTTTTTTCTAACTACTAACCAGAGAAAAGGGTGAGTTCTCACCTAGGAGTGTGGGCCTTGGGTCTCATGCTATGTCAAGGATACTGCTTCTAAATTACCATATTAAGAAAGGGCTGGTAAGAAAGGGACATACAAAGTGCTAAGGGTAAGTAAGAAGACAGATAGCATGGGTGGAGAGAAAAAAATCAGGTTTTGGAAACTCTCTACAATGATTGCTTGCGGTAAATAATGAAGTAACATGAAATTTTTAAATACTATCTACCGTCAACCCTTTGCGAAAGGAAGGGACAGTAAAAGCAACACAAAAATCACTGGATTAAGAATCAGAAGGCTGCAGCATAGACCAGCTAACTCAATGAGAGCCTGTCGGAAGTTATTTCTTATGGAAGTATCGTTGGGTAAATCGGATGGCTGGTATAATTGAGGGCTTCTGATGTACCAGCAATCAGTTGTCCACTTCCGGTCTGTGGTGATATATTGTGTACCCTAATATATTGTTCACCCTAATAAACCTTATCTGAGAGAACAGAGGAATAGGACAAGCCATAGCCAACCTCACCTTACTGACTCCTCAGCTTTCAAAGAGGGCTACTTCCTATATACCCACACCTACATGCCTTTCTGTTCTTCATCTCACTTCCTTTCCCCGCCCAGCTACATCAATTCCTGTCTGTCTGTACAGACCTCCAGACCTTTACGGCTAGTGCTGGCATTAAAGGCGTGTGCCACCATGCCTGGCTCTGTTTCCAATGTGACCTTGAACTCACAGAGATCCAGATGGATCTCTGCCTCCTTAATGCTTGGATTAAAGGCATGTGCTACCATTACCTGACTTCTGTGTTTAATATAGTGACTGGCTTTTTCCTCTGATCCTCAGATAAACTTTATTAGGATGCACAATATATTGAGGGATACAATATATCACCACACTGATCAATAAGCTGTTTCATGGCTTCCCAACTCTATTCATATTGGAAACAGAACCCTATCCTTGCTGTTGGAGTTTTCTTACATCTAAGATTTTACCTAGCTGTGACTCTATGCTTCTTTTTAGTCTTAAATGTAGGAACCAGAGTTGATTTTTAGGCTGTTTTTCATCTCTAAGAATGTCTTAGAAACCTCATTTTCTGGGGTGTTTGGCATTAGAAATAGGGGTATAATTCTCGCTTTCACTCTGAGCCCAATTATTGAGAAAAAAGAACTGGTGCATAGTGAGTTTGAACCACTCTTTATGACTCAAAATGAATGAGAGCATTTCATAAGAATAGGTACATGGTGAGTTTCCTTCAATTGGGGCATGAGGGTAGGGACTTGAATTCTGCCTCTGGGTGCTCCTGGGAAAGGACCCATTTCAGAATTAAGGAACTGAACTTTTGCTAAAAGGCATGGCTGTCTGTAGGCAGAGACGCTGGTAGCTCAGAGTACTTGAATAGATCCTCAAGACAGAGGAGAGTAGACACAAGCGACAATTATTTTTATAAAGACCAAGAAATGAATCACCCTACATAGGTCACAGTGCTATCTGTTCTCTGAGAGGCCTAATGTGATGTTTTAAAAATGATAAGCGGCTCTGGTTACCATGCGGAAAGGTCACGAACCACGACAAAACCCAGTATCAGAGCTTTATTTGGGGGGGGGGTGCAAAAGAACCAGGCCTGAGGAAGAAGTATGCACAGAGAGCAGAGAGGGTGGGGAAGAGGAAGAACAGAGAGAAGAAGAAGGAGGAGTCTGTGTCCGGCTTTTTAAGGATTCCCGTGAACATGCTTAGGTGGGCTTACAGAGCTGCACCCCACATGGGCTGATTGCGCCCACGTAATCACCAGCGTGTACTGGTGATGTAAGACGCAAGACCCCTTGCTTAGCTGCTGAACTGCTCGTGTGTGGCCATGCAGCTGGAGTGGGCCAGCAGAATCCTAACAAAATGTGTTATACTTGTTTCTTTTCAAATACCATACGGAAGTGTTCTGGGATGTGTATGACAGTAGAACCAGTTTGTCTTTTAGGGATGGATGGATATACTTTGGCTATAGATTCCCTTTTGTTTTTGTGTTTCACAAATATCAGGAGTCTTAATCATATGTCGTTTTGATTAGTCATTAACATACCTTCTAATCATCAGCACCTTTATTGCAACTCTAATAAGGGTTATACTCTATACATATAGAAAGTATATGCCAAGCATGGTGCCAAGAATCAACACACTGTAACTCACAAAACGATTGATCCTAAGCTACAGTACCATCTCACACAGAGGACCATTGGACCTTCAGGTCAGTGGTCAAATACCAGTGGGTAAATTTCTGGCCTGAAGGGGTTCACAGATGTCCTGATTTTCACAGGTTGAACATTTAGCCCCCTTCTTTCTTGAGACCCCTTTCCTGGTTAGGACCAAGTCCCACTTAAAAGCTTCGTTTAAGTACTACTTCCTCAAAGAAGTACCCATTTCTCAAGGGCCTGGGCCTGTGTTCTTCAGCTATGAGCTTGTAATACTATCTCTTTTAGTGAAGCCATCTCTACCTCTAATAAGTTGTGCTCTTTTAATAAGAAGCCCTCATCTCAAGCCAGGTGTGGCGGCAAATGCCTGTAATCCCAACACTTTGGAAACCGGGGCTGGAGAGGTATGAGTTGGAGGCCAGCTTAGTCTACGAGGTGAGATCCTGTCCCGTAAACAAGCACTCCTCCCTCAATCTTGACACTTCTGTATGGGTGAAGTGTGTGTGTGTGTGTGTGTGTGTGTGTGTGTGTGTGTGTGTGTGTGTGTGTGTGTCTAGATAAGGCCAACTTTACTCTTGATCGAGAGGGTGTGCTCGGAAGAGCTAACACTCAGAGACAGGGATGTACACTTGGTTTTTGTTCTAACTCAGATGCTGACTGTGGTTCCCCCCCCCCCCCCCCCCCCATTGGCTGGGCTCCAACCTCACAGTCTTATTCAGTTGCCGTACAGGAAATGGAGGAAGGGGAAAGGATCATTGTTCCCAGTCATCAAATTCCTGGAAAGTAGCAGGGGTGCCTTTATGTAAACAAAGTCTTTACCAGTGTGGGGGATTAAAACATTTGCATAAAAGCCTTACAAGGTGTGTGTGTGTGTGTGGGGGGGGAATACAAAGAGTTGAATTCCTTGTAATAAACACAAGTTGTATAGTATTTAATAGAAAAAAACATATATATATATATAATATTTCTTACAAATCCCTCCTCTTGGTATTAAACAGTCTTTTCTTTAAACTCATCACATTTTGGCCACTCTTTTTCTGTCCAATCTTGGGGTAAGAAAGTACAATTGGAAGGGAGAACCTGTGACAGTTGACTCAGTACAAAGAATTACTTATCCCATCTAGTCAGTGTAGTTTGAATTCAACTTGCCTTCCTAGGTATGATCCTTTGGCCAGGAGATTGACCTGACCCCACTGGAATAGTAGGCCTGCACTCAGGCTGGGGATTAGCTTCTCTCAAGCAGAAGGAATTTTCTTTCAACAGGCCTTTCTTGCTACTTCAATCCTACTTTAATTCTGCCTCCCTAAGGGGGTAACCCTACCATAATTTAGGAACTACATCAGAGATCAATGCTCCCCCAACACCTCTGGTATCTTTGACCTCTGGCCAGGATGAAGCTGCCGAGAGTCCCAAGGCCATTTCTGGCTTTTGGTCAAGAAAGAAACTGGATACTTTTCTTTACTCTAAACTATCTTGCTGATTGCTACTGTTATGCAGGGACCCCCAAAAGACCACCATGGAGACTGAATCCCCATATATAAAAGCAAAGAGCCTTTTATTTTCTTCTTCTTCTTCCTCCTCCTTCTCCTCCTCCTCTCCTTCTTTTTTCCTTTTCTTTTCGAAGACAGGGTTTCTCTGTGTAGTTTTGATGCCTGTCCGGGATCTCACTCTATAGACCAGGCTGGCCTTGAACTCACAGAGATCTGCCTGGCTCTGCCTCCCGAGTGCTGGGATTAAAGGCGTGTGCCACCATCACCTGGTGAGCCTTTTATTTTCAAGATCAGAGCTTGGACTCTCTGTCCCATGTAGCAGTTAGAGCAGAAATCCCTGAGCCCAGGCAGGGTGGGGTTTTTATCATATCAGAGTTTGGGGTGAGGGGATTTCCAGGGTTCAGAGTCCTGATTGGCTGACAATTGTCTAGGGGTATAGGGAATGTTTAGAATGTCAGGCATTTCCTCTTAGATGCAGGCCCCACTGGGGGTGGGGGGATCAGTTTATGGCTTTTCTTGGGTCAGGTGTTGACTGCTAGACCTGTGTCTGGGCCTCTAAGCCTGTCATGGCAGCTGTGTGGTCAAGCTGTTCCCCCCCCCCCCACACTCCTATTTTAATCATCCCTTCTCCCTCTGAATAGGTAATCCTGACTGCCGTTATGGGATTGGAGTGATGGCTAACCTAGCTTCTTACAGCTGAATTTGGGGTGTTGGATGAAACAGTTTTGGAGTCCCCTAAAAGACATCAACTGTCAATACAAGGAGGAAATCAAGTCCCTGACTTGTGCCTGGATAAAGATTTTAAATTGTCCAAGTCCAAGTCCTTTTAGAATCTCTTCACGGGCTCGCAAGACCCTCCATCTTTTGGGCTCCTTATTTTTGTTTGGTCTCTATTATTGGTCTCCAAAGTGATGAACTCATAATCTGCCCTTTGGTGGCTGTTGGATTGGCTAAAAGTGAACATAATGCCCTTCCCCATATGGCTTCTAGACAGAGAAAGGAGGTATTTAGCCATCATTAAATTTTTATTTTAAAACACGAGCGGGCTTGTCTCTCTTGGCTGTAGCCAGATGCAGCCGTGAGCCAAAGTCTGACTGTTAGCATTCAGGCATTACGCTGGCCTGCCCTTGGGACCTGGCAAAATAGGTCATCAACTATAGCCACTTCCTGTGCTCAGGTGTCTGCTAGCATTCAGGCATCATGCTGGCCTGGTCAGGGTCCTCAGCTGCAGCCACTAAGAACACCGGCTCTGTGCATGTGCTTGGCAGTATTCAGGCACATACGCTGGCCAGCACAGGGCCCTAGGGCCACTGCATCGCTATGTAGTCCCAGTGCGCAGGCTCCATGTCCCCCTTTAAAAAGTAAGCTCTGTCAGGCTCGCCTCTGTGTCCCCTTTCCTCCCCCACCCCTCTAATAAAACTTCCATGTGAGTTTGTTGTGCGGTGTGACTCTCTCGCCGTAAATTGCAACACTGAAGTCTTCTATCTGGGCAACATTAAAACAAACAAACAAACAACAACAACAACAACAACAACAACAACAACAACAACACAACGCCCAAAAAACCAAGAATCAAATAATTAGTGAGATATAGCTGTCTAAAAAACATCCCATGTAGACTTATGTCTATAGTCTGGGGAGCATAATCTTTTGGACTGTGACCAATCTCCTTAGTCTTGGGTTATACTTTCCTGTTGCGTGTGTAATAACACGCAGGTGGCCTCATGGATGTTTTTTTGTACTGTCTGGGCCAGTTGAGGATCTGTTCCTCAGGGGTCCTTGGACTCCGCCAGCCTTTCTTTTACCAGCTGTCCATCTCTGAGAGGATAAGCCAATGCCCCTGACTGCGACTTCCCGTGGAAACAGTGAAGAAATCTTTCCTGTGTGTTGTCCCTTTCTCTTAGACTGGATGCTGGTTCAAATTCATTAAGTGTGTTCTTTAACTGGACGTTTCAAGAGATGGCCCACGGTCCCCTGGGACCTCGCTGACCGCGGAGGGCAGGGGAGAAAATACCCTCCCTTTAAATCTCCCCGATCACATTAATATTCTGTTAAAGTATGATTATTGAACACCTGGGAGATTAATTACACCAGTCTGGTGCTTTTAACTACTGTATAATATTTTGAAAACCAGACATTTATAAATAATTTTGATGAGATCTATTTTAGCCAGTCCTTGTAATTGTTGATCTTTGACCTTAGAAACTTTGAAGCCACACATAGCCTCTCTTAAGTCTCATCCTTGGCGTACCTTAAATAACTTATTCGACCTTTATTGACTTTGCATGAGCTTTCTAGGCTTCTTTTCCATTATGGAAATGTCTAGTCCCCTCCATCTTACCTAAATCCCTCTTTACTAAAACAATGTACATGTTTTCATTCTTCAGATGTTTTCTTTAGTTCACTGGGTTCCTTTCTTAATATCATCAGATATAGCATCACTAACAAATGAATGTACTGTCTGTTGTGAGAATTTTTCACCTGCTGGGGAGAACTAAGTAACATCTATCCCCTCCTCATAAGGTCTCAATGAAAAAAAAAAAAGACGAATTTCATCAAAGGTGAACATGTTTTTTTTAATGGGAGGAGGATGGATCTATATATTTACAACAGTTGCCTTTGATTCTGCATTTCATTATGATCATAATCTAAAATAGATTCTCAATTATGTTGTCAACAAGTTGTTGTTCAATAATTATCATGGGCTAATGAGAATCAGAAGCCAATAAGTACATAGTGTATTTGTGACAGAGGAAGATCAAATAATATCATCGTTGTTACACAGTGGTGATCCCCAGGTACCTACATATACAGAAAAGGTAACTTCCCAGGTAGAATAGATCTCTTTGGAATCTGTTTCACCTACAAGAAAGAGTTTTCTTTTGATTGTCTTTTAAAGATATATTTCATGTTAAATTATGCATATGTGTGTGTGCGTGTGCATATGTGTACATGAGTGTCAGAGTCCTTGAAGGCCAGAGGCATTATACCCTCCTAGAGCTGGAGTGACAAGCCATCCTGAGCCACTAGACTGAGGGGTGAGAAACTGAAGTGCTTTTAACTGCTGAGTGAGCTCTTCAGACCCTTGATTCCCTGTATTTTTGTATTTGTTTATTTTGAGACAGTCTCCTTCTGTAGCATGAGATGGATATTTACTATGTAGCCCAGGATGGCTTCTGATTCCAGTTGACCCTTCAGCTTCACTGTCTTGAGGGCTGAGGCTAGATGTGTGAGCCCCCATGCTAGCTCAGGACCTGGTTTCTCTGGTTCACAGCTGTAGCTCCGTAACCTGTGGTCTGCCCACTCCTCCACACACAAATAGGTTCTTAGTAAACCCTTGGTGAATACAGGAAGGCAAAATCTTTTATTAAATTGAGGAACTCTTCTGAGAATCCGTCTCCCTTGTTTGAACCCATTCTGAGTTCCTGGCAATGAAGGCGCATTGGTTGGCTGAATTTCACCCCTTCCTGGTAGCCCTGTCCCTCCTCTGAGAAGCTCTCTCCGTAATCCCGACTTGGCTGCCCATCTTTCTAGACTAGTATTAAAAAATTTCTAGCAAAAAAAAAAAAATTGAAAAAGAACACACTGGCTTATAAAATGAATCATCTCCAGTTGCCTCTTCATTCCAAACATTTTTTTGAGTACTTTGTATTATGATCCAATTTTCCAAAATATTTCTAGCAACTTCCGGGAGCACATCGTGGCACAAACATGCTTAGAACCTTGTATCTGATAAAGACAGAAGGTAATAACAGAGGAGAGTTCTTTGACACTAAGTCATTTCAATCCTCAAAGAAGAGATAAGACAAAATAACCTTAATGTCTTTTGAATACATTTATATTGAGATACATCCACAAAATATTTACCAAGGAACAAAATGTTAGGACAGACTTAATAAGAAAAGCCAGGCAATGTTTTAAAGTGAAAAAAAGATTTTTTTTTTTACTAGATTGCAAAAAACAATCTGAGCTGAAATTTTCTCGTGTTGCTACAGAGATAAAATGTAGAGACAAGGTGGATTTACACTATATATGGAAGAAACACTACTTATTTCTAAACTTAGTATTGTTTTAGTCTTAATTCTCACAGTTTTTTTTTTTGTGATATAATGAACACATGGACATTTGTTTTTCAACTAGAAAAGATATACTCATTATGTGGTATTTTGAAAATAATGGAAGTCATTTTATTAGCTAGCTAGTGACTAGTCCTTCAACTAGTTGGTTTCTTTTATCTATATTTTAAAATTTGCTTTTGCAGGGCCAATGACAAAGCTCCGTGGGTATAAGCGCTTGCCACGCGAAAGCTTGACTACCTGAATTCAGTCCTGGAAACCAAGGGTGGAAGTAGAGAACTGAATCCCAGAGTGGTCCTCTGACCACTGCATCTGTGCCTTGACACACATACCCATGAATGAGTGCACGCACACACAGAAATAATAAATACAGTAAATCTGATTTTTTTTTTTTTTTTTTTTTTTTTTTTGTAATGCTGGGTCTGTAACCCAGGGCTTTGTGGATGATAATGGAAGCACTCTGCTCTTGAGTCACTTTCCTGGATCTTCACTGGATACATTGAAAACTAAGAGTTGGAATCAGTCTCCTACACTTTACATGGAAATAATAATTCTAGCAGGTCTGAATGGCTGTCTCAAAAGGGGCCAGATTGTGAAGTGTACCAAGGCACTCATTTCCCTGGATTTTATTATTCAGTTGGGGTATTACACACACAGTTGTTCTCATCTATTTGACATTTGTAAATTTGTTTGGGAGATAATTTCTTCGTAAGATATGTAGACTATAAAGATATTCAAATAAAATTAGAATATCAATGGATTAATACGACAGAAAAAAAATAATGCATAGAAGGAGTTTTCTCCTAAGATGTGTTATTTCTTTTTCTCTATGAATTAGATTTGTGACAGATGGGAGATAATATGGGTCAGCTGGGAGTGGGAGGCAGCCATTATAATCAACACCTGCTCTGGAGGGGGGTTGCCTCCCTCCCCTTCTAACCATAGTAGTAGAAAAATAAGTTCAAAGAAAAATCTTTCAAAAGAAATAAAAATAGCCAGACAAGAAATTCAGGGAAATGGTACTAATCACTGTAGTTTTTATGTGGTTCAAAGACTACCTGCATCACAGGCGTGGGGTAGGAGGAGGGCCACATGGCCACAGCTTCTGACAAGGAAGCATTCTGGAGTCTTTGCCATTCACCATCGAGACCTAAGGGGATGGTTTGTATCTCCTAAACTCAGCTTTGGGTCTGAGTGGAGGGCTCAGATAGAAAGTGTACTGTGGTGATATTTTATTGGTGCACCCCAATAAAGCTTATTTGGGGATCAGAGGAAAAAGCTAGCCACTATATTAAACATAGAGGTCAGGCAGTGGTAGCACACACCTTTAATCCTAGCATTTGGGAGGCAGGGATCCGTCTGGATCTCTGTGAGTCCAAGGCCACACTGGGAACACAGCCAGGCATGGTGTTATATACCTTTAATCCCAGCACTAACCATAAAAGTCTGGAGGTCTGTACAGACAGACAGGAAGTGACTGATGTAGCTGGGTGGAGAGAGGAAGTAGGATGGCAGGACACAGAAAGAATATAGGCGTGAGTATACAGGAAGTAGCTCTCTCTTTGGCTGAGGATTTCCTAGAGGTAAGATGTGGCTGGCTTGCTCTCTGATCTCTCAATTTTCACCCTAATATCTGGCTCTGGGTTTTTTTTTTTTAATTAATAAGACTGTTTAGCAATTCATGTCACAGCATATAGTATTTTTTTAAAAACAATGGAGAAATACCATCAAAGTTAAAGAAGTCTTTTGAAGCAGAGTTTCTTCCTGTGCATTCCATGCTGTTAACTACTTGTTTTAGTATATGACTGTGTTTAGGTGGACTTTTTTTTTTTTTTTTCATGTCACTGAAGTTTCATTGGGGTTGTGTTCTGAGAGACTACCTATAAAACTCATTGATTGTCTGGGTCTTTTTTTTTTTTTTTAATCTATTTATTTTTAGTGCATTGGTGTTTTGCCTGCATGTATGTCTGTGTGATGGTGTTGGATCCCCTGGAACTGGAATTGCAGACGGTTGTTGTGTGGCTGCCATGTGGGTGCTGGGAATTGAACCCGGGGTCTCTGGAGGACCAGTCAGTGCTCTTAACCACTGAGCCATCTCTCCAGCCCCACTTGTCTGGAGCTTGCCACAACTTCCATAGAGAATACTAAGAGCAAGAGGATCGGGTGGGCAAGTCTCAGCTTTGGGTCTTCATAATTCCGGCCTGTACTTGAATTATTGGATGAGTTCGTGACAGGCCACTGTGAAATACACTGCTTTGGCAAATTGATTGATTTCAGCTCAAAGCACTGAGTAACAGTAGATGCAAGAAAGACTTCTGCCCCACCCCCACCAACCCCCTCATTCCTAGAATAAGCCATGACTCCATGAAAAATGTCCCTTCCTTACAGCAGCAGCAAAGCATCGTCTCCCCAGGGACTGGGAAACAGCATGGACAGGGTCCCTGAAAGGGTATTGCAGGAGAGAGTATCCTGGCCAAGGAATTCTACAAAATCAAAGGGAATGTAAAATGCCTGCCTCTGAGCAAGGAGGGACACAGTGGCAGGCCAGGTCCTGATGGCGAGCTTTCGAGAAGGGCTTACGGAGCATGCGCGCATAGGGAAACTACCAAAGCAGCGATGTGTCCATTGATCTTAATGATGGCGATGCATTCACCGTCGCTGAATCGTTGAACGTGAGGTGGGGGTGGGCAGCTCCAAGGAACCTGGTTCCGGAAGGTGGGAGGTTCTTATCTGACCTACGGTCTGCACAAACTCACTGAAACCACCCCTTCCTTCCACTAACTGCCCCCTAAATATCTCCTCCTCACTTTCCCGTATCTTACCGCCTCTAACCCAAGCCCGCTTGTATTACTCCACACACTTACTGTTCCCTTTCCTGAAAAGCCTACAAGTCTGCTCTGGTCACTTCTTTGTTTTCGTTTTTTCTTTCCTTGCAAGTAAACATACAGAGGCTTATATTACTTACAAACTGTATGGCCTGTGTCCGGCTTCTTGATAGCTAGCTCTTATAGTTTAACTCAACCCATAAGTATTTTTTTTTTCTTCAGTTTTTTTGAGACAGGTTTCTCTGTGTAGTTTCGGTGCCTGTCCTGGAACTTGCTTTGTAGACCAGGCTGGCCTGGAACTCACAGAGATCCTCCTGGCTCTGCCTGCTGGGTGCTGGGATTAAAGGCATGCACTACCACTGCCCAGCTCAACCCATAACTATTAATCTATAAATTGCCATGTGGCTGTGGCGTTACCAGTCTGCTGGCATCTGGCTGTTCCTTCCATGGTGGCAGGCTGGTGTCTTTCCTCTGTCTTTCTTCTTTCCTGTATCTCTCCTTGGATTTCCTGCCTGGCTATACCCTGACTCACTATAGGCCAGAGCAGCTTCTTTATTAACCAATCATATTCACAGCATACAGAAAGACATCCCACAGCAGACATTATTTTTAAATTTTGAAAAAAATGAAGAACCAATAGAGAGGTGTGCAGTGATGTTTGCCTGGCATATCCACAGCTTTTTAGATTTGTCATGGTTGCACAGTTATGGACTTGAGTTTCTAGAGTGCTGTGGCTCTCAGTGCATCTTGAGCTCAGGTTTATTTGCGTGGATGCTTCTAAGTCACCTGGATTATTTTTTCACTACGGATTTAGTGTTATTTTACTGCGGGCGTGGGACTCCTAGCTGGCTGAACCAGGGAGTCCCAAGAGGGAGGGAAACATGCTCGGCAGATTTAGCTGCAGTGCATGAAGGGACAGTCACTCACACCCAGGCGCTGCATCAACATGGAGAGGGTTTATTTGATAGAAAGATAGAGAAAGATAGAAAGAAGGAGAGAGGGAGAGAGAGAGAAGGGGGAGGGGAGGGGTTGAGGGGTGCACGCCTGGTGGGAATGGGGAGAGAGAGACAGAGAGACAGAGAGAGAGAGACAGAGAGAGAGAGACAGAGAGAGAGAGAGAGGACAGGAGGGGAGGGGTTTTTCCTTAAATCAGGCTTTTATGTCAGGACGCAGGGTGGTCCCAAGGGGTGGGTTTCCAAGGGGTGGGTCAGAACATTAACATTTAGAACTTCTATATTTCTAAAAGTATGCTGTTATGCCCAGTATTAAGCTGTGATGTGGCCTCTGCATGGACAGTCTTGGGCCCCGTTTAAGGAGTAAAATCACAAGTAGTTTTACAGAAGAGAGACAATGGGGCCATAAGGAAATTTAAAAAAAAAAATCTTAAAAAAAAAAATCATGTGGTCACCCACCATGTGATTAGGGAGGGGTCAGGGAAGGTCAGAGAACCTGAATGGACACATCTCTTCATGTCTGTTCTCTCTTGTTCCAATATTGCAGCTCCCCATCCCAAGGGAAAAAGTGCCATCTAATGTCCCCCAAAGGGTGTGAATCACAATGGGCACATGTGTGATTCCCTGAAGTTATAGGCCCCTTAGAGAAGGATGGTCTCCCAGATGCCTCCGCAGGGCACTGGGTCATCTATCCAGAAGTTATTTAGACCTCCTTCTAGTTACGTCATTTTAGTGGTCTGTGGAATGTTTGGAAAGCATGGGCAGAACCTGCCAGGCCCACCATTATTAGAAATGTGAAGAGCTGGAAAATTAGGCATTAAAAAAACTTTTTGGGGGTTTCTGAAGATTCTCCATGTGAATATTTTCCTATTCTGGGGTGGAAGCAAAGGAAAAATGTGGAAGATATTTTCCTGCCATTTTTTTTTTCCCCACAGTCTTTTGGTCACACCCGGAAAACATCCAGCGTGAATGCCCCTCAGTGTGTGCATTTTATGTTTACTGGAGGCGATGTTAGCTTAGGTTTGCGGCTTCAGGGGGAAAGTTATTTTTAGAAAACCCCCAATTTAAGCTTTTACATTGATAGGAAATAAGCTCAGACACTCTTCTCCACCCCCCCCCAAAAGTGCTATGGACTGATCTACATAGATATGAAAAGTTTAGCTGAGAAAATGCCAAGTATTGAACTTCACTTAAAAATAAAGCTAGGGGAAAAAAATAAAAATAAAGCCAGGAGACACTGTAGGAAACACATTCTGTTGTTACCCAAGTCATGGTTGCATAATGCATTCATTTACTGCCTCTTCTTACGGATCTTCCATTTGTCATTGATAAAAACATGGTTTATAAATTATTACTCTAATTTCTCTCGACTTGCTTTTTCTTCATGGTGCCTTGGTCACGGTGTCTCATTGTAGTAATAAAACATGAGGAAAATATGCTTCTTCCAAGGAATTTCTCGAGTTTCTTTTAGATTGCAAAGTCTGATAGGGAGCTAGAACTTTGTTCACAGGTATATCCCCCCTGTACATCGCAATATTATTAAAACCTTATTGAGTAAATCAATGAAAGAGAGAAATGCAATGTTTTGTCAGGATACACACACACACACACACACACACACACACACACACACACACACACACACAAACCAAGAAAGGCACACTTGGAATGCGCAATCATCTCTGATCACCCTTCACCTCCTCTTGTCAGTGTTCAGGGAGCTATTGTATAATGATCATGGTGACAGACAATGGGCATTTGTGGGGGGTTCGGATCTCAGCATCTCCGAGGCCGCATGCTCTTCTGCTTACGTTTGAATTAAAAATTGTAATTCCTCCACACTGGAGTTGCAGTGACAGCCGAGAAGACCCTGTCTTTTGTCATTATGGGCTTATATTTTGCCATCTGGGCTCAGGCCACAGAGTCACTGTAAGGAGCTGGTTTTTATATCTAAGTCCAATAGACAAATTTAGAGATGTGATTAGATTTTTCTTTTCAGTTTTGGGTAAGAAAGAAGTGCTTCAAGAGAAGGTCTTATGAGAGGGAAGGACATTCGCACAGCTCACGGAGAAGTGTCTGCATCAGTGAACATTTAACAATTTTCTTGAAAGAACGTGTTCTAGGCCAGCCTGGTTGGGGGTGGGGTGGGGTGGGGTGGGGACCAAAAAAAAAAACCCAAAAAAACATGGCCTTCCCTACTTCTGTCATGATCATATCAGCACTTGGCATTTGCACTGGATGTATTTACATACACAAGATAATTTTCTTCTGTGAACTAGAAATTGAAAGGTTTCTGTACCCCGATATTGGGTTCTCTGCTGATGCAATAAATCAGATCAGGCCAAATTAATAAGTTGAGGTTTAATGTGAGCAAAGCATTCCCGGGTGGTCCCAGGGGAAGAGGAGACACCACATGACTGGTCTCTAGGGGAGCAGTTTAAATACCCTGTAGGTGTGGTCTTGAGCATCTCTAGGGGAGAAGCCGGCCCTTGGCAGGCTTTCTGAAAGGTGGGGTCTGGAATGGGAGGAGAGGAGCCAGAGCAGAGATTCCCAACAGAAATAATTTGAAGCAGTCAGGAACATAGGTCTTCTAGGACTTGCCAGAAGTGAAAAGGAGTGCAGACATTTGATTAGTGGGAGAGCAGTTAATGAACGTAGTTCCTCAGCTCTGCCTTTACTGTGGCCTCGGCTTCTTGACCGTGTAACAGGCATCATGAGTCTAGAATAGAAAAAAACCTTGTAATCCCTGGTAGAAGAATGGAAAACGTTGTGTGAAATGCCCTTCTTCAAGGTGTTCTTGGCATCTGGCTCCGAGGTCATGCTTGTGTGTGCACAGGAAACCAACAGGTCTTTTCCAGATCTGCAGACATAGAAGCATAATGTAAATCAAATACGTACTTGTCGTTTTTAAAATAGCCACATCAAACATCAAAGTAAATAGGTGAACTTGATTTTAATGGGGCATTTTATTTAATCATCGATATCAAAGATAGCTCTTCAACATAGAGTCAATATGAAAGTTTATGTGTGTCATATGCATGTATATATGTTTATGTTTATATGCACGGGCATGTTCAGGTTCAGACACGGATGATTCAAGAACAGGTGGAGGCTACGGGTTAACACATTGTACCGCCTCTGGTTATCTCTACCTTATTCTTGGAGACAAGTCTCTTAGTGAACCTAGCACTCACTTACTTGGCTAGTGTGTGTGGCCAGCAAACCTTCACGATCTTCCTGTCCTTGACTCCTAGCATTGGAATTACAAGTATATCATGGTCAGGGTTTCTATGGGTATGGTGAAACGCTATGACCACGAGCAACTTGGGGAGGAAACAGTTAACTTCAACTTACAACTTTCAGGTCACATTCCAGTTGCTGAGAGAAATCAAGCAAGGAACTCCGGTGGTCCAGGATCCTGGAGGCAGAAGCTGGTGCAGAGGCCATGAAGGAGTGCTGCTTGCTGGCGTTCTGTTCTCCAAGGCTTGCTCAGCCTGCTTTCTTCTAGAACCCAGGACCACCAGCAGAGGTGTCGCTACCCACAGTGACCCGGACCCTCTCACATCAATCACCAATCAAGAAAATGACCAACAGTTTTGCACACAGGTCAATCTGGTGGGGAAACTTTCTCAATTGAAGTTGCTGCTGCTTCCTAAATGATTCCAACTTGTGTTAAGCTGACCTAAAACTAGCCACAACCAGGCACATGCTCCCATGTCCAGATTTTTACCTGGGTGATAGGGATCCAAACTCAGACCGTCATGCTTGTGTGTCAAATACATCATCAACTGAGTCTCCACCCCCACCCCACCCCACCCCCCCAGCTGCTTTTTTTTTTTCAAGACAAGGTTTCTCTCAAACTGAAATGTTTGGAGCCTGTCCTGGATCTCGCTCTATAGACCAGGCTGGCTTCGAACTCACAGAGATCCACCTGCCTCTGCCTTCTGAGTGCTGGGATTAAAGGCATGGGCCACCACTGCCCTGCTCTCCCTGCTTCCCTTTTAATAGGTGACAAAAAAAAATCAATTTTAGATGTAGTGAATGCATTACTCAAATCCCTACAGAGACACTTTCCTTATAATTCACACCCAAGAGATATAGGTCACTTCAGGGTCTCTTCGGCAAAAATGGCAATGACATTGGTGACAGATAGCACAGTGCATTCACATTTGCCCCCTTGTGAGAAGCTGTACGAAAATGTAACTAGCAGGGCCAGCAATCCATCACAATAGAGAGTTGCAGTCAAAGCTTGTGGAATGTGTGTTGTGTGACAGAAAGATGACATCTGATAACATTTAGGATGCATGAACCCATGGTCAAGGAGACAATGAACACGAACTTAGTTTTTAGTGGAACGCACTGGCCAGACAATGACTGACATTGTGTTGGGTACATAAAGTTCTCCAGATTCCAATGATGGTGAGCAGTAAGTAATTGGACTGCCATACAGGGTCTCATCACAGAGGTATGGATGCGGCTGTAGGGGAACAGGGACGAGAGGCTATGTTTTTGCTTAGAAAAGAGGAGGGAGCAGCTGAAGGCAGTCTTGAAGATGTGTGCACTTCACCAAGCAAAGTGAGAGAAGGTTGTCATTTGAAGCAGAGAGAAGAGCCAACTATCAAGAGGCTAACCCTTAACTTTTGTGTGCCAGGCACTATTTTTCAGCTTATAAAAATAGAGTCTAATGTGATTTTTCAAAGCTGCTACAATAAACATTTAATTCTAAACCCAGAGGAAAACACTGGACATTTCTGAATGTGGTCTCCCTTATATTAAAGGAAGATTGCTCTGGGTGCTGTGTACAGACCGATTGGAAGTAGGCAATATTGAAAACAGAGAGATGTTAGTGTGGAGTTTTCCTAGGAGTTTTGGACAGGGAACTTCCTTAGGAAAACGTGTAGATCCGGTTGTTTGTATAAGGGGATCTAAAGTCAGCAGGGCTGCATATAAAAGGAAGAGAAAGTGGTAGCCAATAAAACATGACCATGGTTCAGTAAGACACGTTACATTGTGTACGTGGGGGGTGGGGTGGGAGTGGGGGGTGGCATTGAACCACTGAAGCCTTGCCTCCATCATCAATTTTCTAGAATAGGAGCCAGGAAAGAATACACTGTTCTTAAGCATTTCCCAAAGCCTGAAAATAGTCCTTGCTGTTCATAGTTCTCTCTCCTGAGCCCCCGGGATGTATAATATTAAGGCTGGTCCTTCTAATATTATACAAGAGGTAGCTAATAAAGCGTGATCATGGTTCAGTAACCCATGTTACGTTGTGTGTGGGTGGTGGTGGTGGGGTTGTCAGTGAACCACTGTGAAGCCTTGCCTCCATCGTCTATTTCCTAGAATAGGAGTCAGGAAAGAATACACTGATCTTAAAGCATTTCCCAAAGCCCCTGGTAGTAAAAGGAATTTAAAACAAAAAAGAAAAACACTTCTATCGTATTTTAAATCACTACAATCCATCTGCTACAGAAAAAAAAAAAAAGGGTACATTCCGAGTTAACAAATTAGAGCTCTCAGTCATTCTGCAGCTGATTGAACTCTTACTTCATTCACGATTATTTTATTGAGTGTTTTGCGGAGGTCCCATCAGTTAGAGTCCCAAGTGAGTGGAATCAGCATGTGCCGTAAATGAGTTGGTGAATTGGAAAGTCCATTAAGAAATCCAGCTTTAAGGAAGGTTTAATGTCGCTGTGTATCAAGGTGACTAATGATCTTGTTTCTTCCTGGCTGCCAGTCTTGAGATGTGGCCATCAGTCTAAAGCCACTGGCTTCCTTATTCCCCCTGGAGCATTGTGTCCCAGAATCGCCAATCAAGCCGCAAGGTTCACCCTGGCCATCCCGAATTTAAGTGCCCATCTTAACTCATGGCTCACGACAAAAGATTTTGGACACCTACCACACGTTGTGTAGCTGCGGATGATGAAGATGGGGATTGGCTTCACAGAGGCAATTGAGTGCTTTCTTTCCAGTGGGCAGGAGAATGAACCTGGGGCAATAGACAGTAAGTTTCTGCCAACACCCAAAGCTATCTTCCAGTTATAATTTCTTTCTGCTTTCTCCGACCCAACGATCTCGTCTGAGAAAGTGATTATTTCCTTCATTCAGTGATGCCACTCACATCCCAAGTCTGGGTGCCTCCTGGCTGTGGTGCCTCACCCTGTGCCTCCTGTCTTTGTCTCTTACATACTGCCTTTCCCAAGGCTTTGTTATTCGTTTGTCCCCCATTCCCTCCTCCACCCCAGTTTTGCCTGCAATGGATAGAACCAAGGTTTACCTCTCACAGGTGTTGATTGCTGATCTGGTTTCCACAGACTCTTAAAGTAGTCCCTTGGGACCTCAGGAGCCCTGTGAATTTTCTAGAAATAGGATTCGCCTATTGTACATATGTGCAGAAAAGGAAAATCAGGAGCTCTCATGATTTTTTCAAATGCTCCAAGAGCAAATGTTTAAGAAATGCTATTACTTATATCACTATATTTGAAGTACTGACTCCCCTCAGGTCTGTGCCTTTTCTGTTGTGTGACCAAGGAAAGATCATAACTTATGAGTCTTATTAGACGTGGGAGAGATTGGTCCTTGTCAATTACTTTACAGACTGAAAATTTCTATTCAATATTGAAGTGCCATTTTATATTTCAGAACAATTTCTCTGGTTTTGCAGTACAAATTATAGCAATAAATTTTGACAACACATTTCCTGGCTAGTAGAGGTGAACTAAAGGGAGTATTTTTTAATGCTCTGGTCGGAGGCATGTTCTACTGTAGCATGAATCTTAGAGGGTCTTATCAATAAAAACAAACCTGAGGCCAGTTATTGGGGTGGATGCTGGAAGATCAGAGAAGCAGAACAAGCCACAGCTACCTACCTTGCCAATTCCTCAGCTGATCCTGTTTCCTCAGACTAGATGCCTTCGCTTCGAGTCCTCATCTAGAATGAACCTCAGCTGAACTGCTGCTTGAAAGCCTGAAAGCTTAACCAGCCAAATGCTGCTAGTTCCTGGTCTTCATGCCTTATAGATCTTTCTGCTTTCTGCCATCACTCCCTGAAATTAAAGGCTCACTTCTTGGGATTAAAGGCATGTGTCACCATGCCTGGCTGTTTCCAATGTGGCCTTGAACTCAGAGATCCAGAGGGATTTCTGCCTCTGGAATGCTAGGATTAAAGGCATGTGCTACCACTGCCTATCCTCTATGTTTAATATTGTGGCTGTCCTGTTCTCTGACCCCAGATAAGTTTATTAGCATGTACAATATTTTGGGGAACACAATACCACCACATTCTACTACAGGAATACCTAAGAATTTTTCTGGGGGGAGGTTATATGCATTTCTGTTTGGAGTAGAAAAAAGAACATAGATATAAAGTGGGAAAAAAAGTTCTTCTAGAATTCTCCCCGCGTCTCAAAGAGCATATGTAATCTGCCACTAAAACCTGCCCTTTCTGCCTCCTTAATCTTTCATGAGTTTCTCTCTCTTCTCTTCTCCCACTGCCATTGACCGAGTCCAAAGTGCCCTGCATCATCATTCCTCTGAGTCACGGGAGTGTTTGCAAATGGCTCCTACACTTCTGTGGGTATTCAGCCACTTTCCCTGTCCCCAGTCCTACACGGGAAACCAGACAGATCTTTTTGAGTCAGGAAACCCCAGCATCAGATAACTTAGTATTTTCCTTTTGGCCATGGGATAGGGGGATGAACGTGGGGAGGGTGGGGGAATGGTAGGGGTGGTGGTGGGGGAATGGTGGGGTAGTGGTGGGATCACATTATCACACTTGATTCCCCCCCCACACAAACACCCCATTTTTCCATCTTAAGGGTTGATCCAAGGCTTTGCACATTTTTTAAAAAAATATATTTTATGATTTTGTGCACATGAGTGTCTTCCCTGTAGGTGTGTTTGTGTACAACTCCACCTCCATGCCTTCTGTCTGAGGGGGCAAGAAGAGGGTGACAGATCTCCTGGGGCTGCAGTTTTAGCCCATTGTGAGCTGTTATATGGGTTCTAGGAATCGAACTTGGGTCCTCGGCAAGAGAACCAAGTGCTCTCAACCACGGAGCTAACTCTCCAGCTCCGGCTTTGTACATTTTAAGCAGACGTACAGCAGAAGTGCTGTTTCACTCTTTTCCCGCTCTTCCTTCTCATTCAAATCCAAGTGTATTCCTGCAGTTTGAGATTTTATCTTCAAAGGCAGCCATGTCCTCCAAAATGATCTCGGTCCAGCCGTTTTCTGCTCTTGACGGCATTTCCTACCTTTTTCTATCTCCGGCAGGAGAAACCAAGCATCCTCAAGGCACAGCCCTCACCGGTGGTGAGTTGATAGCTCAGAACTCATAGACACAGCATAGCTGTCCATGATCTTATTCAAAGAGGTCGTTGCTGGGCATGTGATTATTGACCTACACATTCGTTCCCACTGTTTCTGATTTGTTGGATGACCACTGGACAAAGTTGCTTTCTTTTTTTTCCTTAAGAAACAAATTTCCACATTCTGAAACTTAAAACATCACAACACCCTATCATTTATTTGACGCTGGACTTTTTTTTTTTTTCCTCTTCTTATCAGTCTTAAACTCTGAAAGAATTACTGAGGTCACATATCCCTTGATCTGACACTTTAAGAGTTAGGAACAGCCATAGACTAGAGCTGAGAGATAAGATGGAGATTAAGAGAGCCATTAACTCACAATGGCATTAGAAGAAAAAAAAAAAAAAAAGATCATGTGTTGAATTCAATTTGGATGCAGTTCAAAGTGCTCTGCGAAGTGGGAGGTAGAAGGCTGTAAATAGTTTTTAGTGCCCTGGAACTCAGCTTTGGTTCCTTGGAGCAGCAGCTGAAAGATCTCATCGGCAAAGATCAGCTAATTTGTTAGCCTCTCTCCTCTGCTCCATGAATTTTCTGTTGCTTCAGAGAGGCCGCAGATCCTGTGGTTGGGAGTGAGTGCACCCTGTGTCTCCCTGTGTTGAGATAGCCCTGTGGTCTAATTCATCTCATCTCTCTGTGTAGACCCAGGGGATTAGGGCCAAAAGTAAGGGTCATGTTCCTAGGCATGGTCCAACCCTGCCCCTTTCAGCTGCAAACATTAAGCACAATCCAAACTGTATTGATTTGACTTGAAAACCAGAAAGCCAAACAGGACATAGGTAATTTAAGAGGCATCTGTAGCAGCCACTGGTCTTAGTTATTTGAGAGAAGTCTCGTCGTCTTGTCTGTTTAAGAGTCAAGGTCCATTAGAAGTAATGGGCTGGATTCTTGGTTTAGCTTTCTGACTTGAATGTGGAAATAATGTTGAAAATTGCCAAGACTTAGTACCCACACAGCAAAAATTACTATGGTCCTGATGAAAATGCAGAGCTATTGATAAGTTTGGATGTAAATAGTTCCAACTTTCAGGCTGCTGTTATGGCTTTGGTTAACTTCCAACGTTGTAATGGTTAATGGGAAGTGTTTGTAGAAGTTGGTATCTTGTTTCAGGGGCCCTAACACAAGACATGGTTGCCAACGTAAATCAAATATAGGAAGGCTTGGAATGGGGATATAGTTTGGTGACGGTAAACTACATTACAAATAGTTATACATACAGTAACACTTTATACATAAAGTAACACTTGCTTAGCATGTGTGAGGCTCTGGGTTTGGACTAGTTTAACAAAAAGAGGGCGTGCTTGTTTTAGACAGACAGTCGTGGTTTTCACACGGCAGCTGCAGCGTTTAATGCCAGTGTTCAAGTTGTTGGACTCTTGCCCGTGGGTGAGTGCACAGAATTCCAGATAAAAACAAGTTGCTACTAAGTCAGAGATAGACCATAGCCAGGAAAAAGTAGGAAGATAAGCGCTGAAGGATTTTAATGTCTCACTGCTTAGCACAGTTGGGAACCATGTGCACTTTGGGCATATGTTTGAAAATCAGATGCCATATTTTCAAGAGAACCCCAGAAGATTGATTATGTTCAAAAACATTGCTGTTATCACTCCTCTCTGTAATAAAGTTGGAGAATGAGGAATTAAAAATGAAACAAATAGGTACTGTTGTGCTTATATTTCCAGGGTTCAGTTCTAGTACACTGCTTTTCTGAGACTATAGGCAGGTGTCTAAACCTGTCTTACCTCTGTGTACTCATCTTTATAATGGAGTCATAATACCTGCCTCTGGTGATATTGAAAAGCTAATGTGAATAGAGATGTCAGAACAATTATATTAATGCAAGTCTTGTATTGACTCACAGTTTTGAATGTTTCAGCTCATGACCAGCCAGATGTGCTTTTGGGTTTGGGATTAGACACCACATCATGCCAGGGAGTTCGTAATGGAGATGGCCTGCTCACCTCCAAGCTGGGTATGGAAAGGGAATGAGAAGACCAGCATCCCATAGTCCCCTTGGAGTGTACACCTTCAGTGACCTAGGACTTCTTACTGGGTCTTGCCTGCTAAAGATCTCCCTCTTCACAAGAGTGTCACCCTGGAAATGAGGCCTTTAACAGACAGGCCTCATTGAATATTCAGTATCCAAACTACAGCAGATGCCTTTCACATAAACTCTATTTGTCTAGTGATCTTTGTGTACAGTGGTTCTCAAACTTCTTAATGCTGATTCCCTTTAATACAGTTTTTCATGTTGTGGTGACCCCCCCCACCATAAAATTATTTCAGTTGTTACTTCATAATTGTAATTTTGCTACTGTTATCAATCATAATGTAAATATCTGATATTTCCAATGATCTTTGGTGACCCCTGTAAAAGGGTCGTTTGACTCCTCAAGGGGGTTGTGTCCCACAGGTTGAGAACCGTTGTCATAGTAGGTGCTAAGCCTTTCGTAGGCCCTTGCTAATTTCCTTGGAGTTGTGAGCATAATATCAAGATTAAATCCTTATGTAGTCTGCCTTGAACTGTATGCTGTTCTAAGTCATTACATATATGGATATACATTTCAGAGATGAGAAAGTTGAAGAATCCAGAGGCATTGCAAACTTCCCCAGGGAATCCAACTTAAACCTGACTGCAAGGCTCATGCTTTCCATCATTTTCTGAGCACAATGTAGGAAAGTCAGAATTCAGTAAGAAACACCAATATTTTGAATGGTTCTATTTATCTTCTTCTTATGTATGATTCTTGATCATGAAAGCCTTGACTGTACGGTGTCTAGACAAGAGCAGAGTAGGATCTTTGGTTACAGGTGCAAGCTAGAATTGCTGACAAGCTGCCCGCAGTTCAGAGTCTAGGTCTTCTGTAGACCAGTGTGTTTCTTCCCCCCCTAGGGACACTAAGAGCCGAAGCCACATAGATAGTTCAGTTGTTTCATCCAGTAGAAGCGTCCATTGGCTGGCTCTGCAGGTCTGTAATGACATAGTGGGAGAGCCCGGAGTAAGAAGAGTCTGGGCTGGTGAAACACAATACCTTCATTTGTTATGTGGTAGCAGTGAGCAGGGAGGAGCCCAAGAGGGACAGATTTGGCATGAAAACCATGTTCCCGAGTCTGTGCAAAGCAAAAAGCAGCCATAAAACATTCGTATGTTTTTGAACTGCAGCATTTCTTTGGGGCTAAAGAAAAATATACTATCACCTAGTTCCTACAAACACAAAATTCCAGAAAAGAAAAAGAGAAAAATATGTGCACAAAGATTTTCATTACAGCAGCATTCGCCAAAAATGGTAAATAATAAATAGTAGTACTTTTTACTATTCATATAAAATAGTTCAAAGATTAGAAATTGCCTGGATGGTCAACAACAGCAGAAGTAGTTAGTAAAATAAAGTATCATCTGAACTGGTATTATGTGGCTATTAAAATGATAACTATAAAGATGATGGAGCAACAGAGAGTCACACTCAAGCATATTTTAAGTGAAAGAAGCCAAATCGAAAGTTGTAAGACTGTCATGGCTAGAACTATTCAAACGTGTGTCAGCAGGTCACATGTGTTTTATCAGCATGGTCCAGGGAAGTGTTGGTGCAGTGTCAATCAGAGCAGAGAATGAATTTAGATGAATGGATTAGAAAGAAAGTTGCACATAAGGTCATGAAAACCTAACAAGTCCCAAGCTGGCCTGGTCTTTTCTCCACGTCCTTCTCTTCACACTGAAAAGGCATTGTCTTAGTTAGGGTTTCTACTGCTAGGAAGAGACACCATGACCACAGAAACTCTTGTAAAGGAAAACATTTAATTGGGGTGGCTCACTTACAGTTCAGAGGTTTAGCCCATTATCATCATGGCAGTAAGCAAGGCTGCATGCAAGTAGACACGGTGCTGGAGAAGGAGCTGAGAGTTCTTATGGCTTGACTCATAGGCATCTGGAAATAGTCTGAGACACTGGGTGTGGCGTAAGCATATAAGTGACCTCAAAGCTCACCTCCACGCTGATGCACTTCCTCTAACAAGTCCCTAAAGCCACACCTCCCAGTAGGGCCACTTCCTTTGGGGCCAGTTTCTTTCAAACCTCCACAGATGTTGTAGGTGGTGAGTGCCCTGGGGTGTCAATCTTGACGCTTTCCTTGAATGTCTAGATCCATTCAGACATACAGTGGGATTCTAAATCTGAAACTGCCTGTGATTGCATTGCTGCTGTATCAGGTCCACATCTACACTGATCGACACGCACTGGTTCCCAACCATGAATGCTTTTCTTCTTTTACCTAGTATTCTCAAGATTACCAGACTATTCTTTTCAGAATAGAGATCTGGTTATGTATTCTTTCTTGTAGTTCCATATTAACTCCACTTAGGCAGGCTAGGAACATGGATAACTTTTTATTGGCCGTGGCCTTAACTGATGACTTTGGTAGTAAGTCCAGTAGAAGCCACGCTGCCTATGTGTTTAACTGCCGTGTCCTTCTGAAATGTACTTGCTATTTTCACGGGTATTAGTGCTTGTATTAGCTACTTTTCTGTGACCGTGACAAAACATCATGACTAAGGTAACTTACAAAAGGAAGAGTTTATTTTGGCTTAAGGTTCCAGAGGTCTAAGAGTCCATTATGGTGAGGAATCCTGGCAGCAAGCTGCTGCATGCAGTTGGAGCAGGAAGCTGAGAGCACACAAACCCCAAAGCAGAGAATGAACAGGAAGAGGGTACGATTATAAACACTCAAAGCCCACCCCCCAGGAGTGACGTATTTCTTCCAGAAAGGTCCAACCTCTTAAACATCTCAAACAATGCCATCAGCTGAGGACCAAATATTCCAATACCGGAACCCATTTCAGTGGCGATTTCTCAGGAAAACAACCAGTGTTATATGCTTTTAAGTTAATGTCTTGGCTAGCATACCAAGAAATAATTTTCACACAGATATATCATGATGTGCTTTTATTTGTCCTCTCCAGTTTCCTCCTACACACACACACACACTCTCTCTCTCTCTCTCTTGCTTATTCCCTTCCTTGCCCAAATGGTCCCCACTTCCTGCTTTCAGTCAAATATATTTGACTATCTTGTTTTTTCCTTTCCTCTCCTTCACTTTAGATTTCTTTACTCTTTTTTTTGTTTTGTTTTGTTTTGTTTTTTCTGGTTTTCAAGACAAGGTTTCTCTGTAGCTTTGGAGCCTATCCTGGATCTCACTCTGTAGACCAGGCTGGCCTCGAACTCACAGAGATCCGCTGACCTCTGCTGAAATTAAAGGCATGTGCCACCACTGTCCAGCTTTTTTTTCTCTTTTTATTTTTATGTCTCTCTGTCTGTCTGTCTGTCTGTCTGTCTCTCTCTCTCACACACACACACACAAATCTGTATCTCATAGGCACATATATGCACGTGATATTTGAGTTAGCCTATTTTGCTTAATTTAGTGATCTATTTCGTTTCTTCTCCTACTTGTCTCATAATTTCATTCTTCTTTACAGCTAAATAAAATCGCACAGTGCGTTGTACCACTTTTCTTCATCCATTCATCTACTGATGGGCATCTAGGCTGGTTCCATAATATTGCGGCTCTTGTGAGTAGCACAAGGATCTGTGGTCTGCTGACTTAGAGAGCTGAAGGTGTGTACTCAGCAATTATGTAGTCGGATTGTATACTTCTATACTTCACTTAAAAATAAACCTCAACACTGATTTTTAAAATGGCTTTACCACCTCACATCTCCATGATATATAAGGTTTCCCCTTTCCCCACGTCTACATGAGCACTTGCTGTTATATTTTTTCTTAATGCTAGCCACTATCTGAGACAAGACAGGGTCTCAATGCAGTTTGAATCTACATTTCCCTGATGGCTTAGGGATGTTGAGAACCTACTCGAATATTCATTGGGAATTGTCTTTCTCCCTTTGAGAACCTTGGAGTCAGTTCATTAGCATTTGCATTTTAAAGTTCTATGTGGATTTTAGATATTAATCCCATGTTGGATGTGTAGCCTCCCCATTCTGCAGCGCTCCCTTCCCCCCAATTCTGTAGGCTGTCTGTTCACTATGATGACTACTGTTATTTATTGCAAGATGCAATATTATTCATTAAGCAGTGCTGTTTACCATGCAAGAAAAGTCACAAGGTACAACAAAACCCACTACAAGAGTTTATTAAGGGAAGGAAACAGAAGGGGGTGTGCATAGGCCTATGGAATGATCGTGCAGGAAGGAGTGGGGGGGACGACAAGTGGAACCTGCTTTTATAGGTTCCCCCCCACACATGAGCATATGAGTTTACGCAGCAATGCCATGCGTGCGCAGAGATTACGTGATCACTTTGTGCGCAAATTACATGATCACACAGTGCACAGATTACCTAGGACATAAGGCCCTGGGATGACTAAACATCTTGCCAGCCCACACACAATCATGTAGCTGGGGGCGTGGCTAGGAATTGTAACAACTACCCTTGCCTATCCAGAAGCTTTTGAATTTCATGCAATCTAGTTTGTTAATTGGGGGCTATTTCCTATTTTCTACACTACTGGAGTCTGTTCTAAAAACCTCTTACCTATGTCTGCATCTATGTTTTGCTGTTTTTTTCCTCTGTAGCTTCAGTTTGAGTACTTAAAGTCTTTGGTCTGCTTTGAACTGAATTTTGATCAGGATAAGAAACAGGGTTTATTCTTTTCCATATAGCTGTCCATTTCTCCAGTACTATATACTGTTTAAGCTGCCCCCCCATGTATGTTTTGACAACTTTTCAGTGGTTATTACTGCCTCATATACCATTATTCACCTCTCAATCTAGATGAATAGTTCATCTGATTATAGAATTGCATGTTAGCATTATCTTTTCCCTTCAACATTTTAGAGGCATCAATGACCTCAGTGTCTTCACATTGCAGAGATACAGGTAAAATGTCTGATGCCATTTTGTTATCTTAATCTTTGTGTATGATCTAATTCCACCCCCCCCCTTTTTTTTTCTGGAATCTTTGGAGTCCTTTAACCCAATCATTGTGGTATAGCCTATTTTCTCTTGTCTTATTTATTTTCCCCTTCCCATTCCATTCCATTTTTCCCCTTGGGGAAAAAAGTCAAGAAACTTACTGATGTTTTGTTTGTTTGTTTTTTGTTTTTTTGTTTTCTCCTGAGACAGGGTTTCTCTGTGTAGCCCTGATTGTCCTGGAACTCACTTTGTAGACCAGGCTGGTCTTGAACTCTCAGTGCTGGGATTAAAGGCGTGTGCCATCATGCCCAACTGAAACTCATTGATTTTACCTGCCTGTGTTTGTGTGTGCGTTCATTGATAATCTCTCTCCCCCATTTTTGTAAGTCATTTCTTCTTGAACTCCTAATTTCTAAAGGTCAGGTCCCCTAATTTCTCCTGTAATCTTAAAAGGAGCTTTGCTATTTATTTTGTCTGCTGGGTTTTTAAAAGTACCTTCTAAACATTTACTCAAAAGTTCAATGATTTTGATTTTCAAAGTTGATTTCCATTCTTTCAATGCTCCATTAAACACTCACCTATTTTTAACTTACAGATGGAATATTGTGAGAGCCAAAGTTACATTTTAAGTTTTAATCACTCTGGGTTAGAGACCCACGCAACAAAAAAATGCCTCTGATCTACAGGCCCCTTGCTTAAAGACAGGTAGTTCCTGAAATGCTGGAGGCTATTGTTTAATGGGAGATAACAAGTCACATGTTTTCACTCCCCTAAACAAGTTTGTTTGACCCATCTGCACCGGATGTGCTTGATCACGTGTGGGCGGGAGGTTCACAGGCAGGAAATACGTCAGGATGTACACTTGACCCTGATTGGATGTAGGCTGGAGGTGTGTCAGGAGGTATGCTTGCCCCTGATTGGACCTGCTGGGAAATGCAATGAGTTATGGGTTTTCCTTCATAAGCCACTGCAAACTGATTCTGGGCCATTTCCCAGGAACCTGGGTATGGATCTGGCCAGAGCCTATCCACCTGGCTGGTGTTTAATTAAAACTTGCTTCAAATTTGGCTTTAAACTGTGTTAGTGGTTTTACTCTCGATCGGTGGGATTAACAATATCTTTGAGAGTATGTGGCCAGCTTTCTTTTTGTTTATTATCTTAGACTCAAAGCATACTCCCTGTGTTCTTTCTTTCTTTCAGATGCCCTTGGTTTCTTTGCTTCAATTTCTCAGTGTTTTTGTTAGAACTAGCTTTTCTTAAAGTCTTAATTGTCTATTCTTATCCTGGAGTAAGTCGCTGTAAAAAGCTTTAAGATGATTAGAAGACTTTGTGATTTTGCGTTTGCGGGTGTGCATGTTGAGGGTGTAGCTGGCGTGGGTTGAATGAGGAGATTCATTGCAGGGTAACTTGACCTATCCAAATATCACTTCCCTGAGGGTTTTTTTTAAAATTTTTTCTTTCTTTCTCATGGGTTAGTTGTTTTTCATAGAGAGGGATAGTGCATCCTGGAAATAAGGAAATATCCTTTTATTACAGGTCTAACTTTCTACACACTGCAGTGACCAGGGAAAAGAGCATTGTGACCATTGCTGCTGGACAAAGTTCCAGCATTTCAACTTTGTGTATCATAATTCTCCAGCACCTTTTCATGTTCATTTTTAATGATTCTCACTATTATGTCTTTCCCCTTGGGAGATTTTGTTCAGGCTTTGGTGAAGGATGAAAATGTGTATAATGATAGCCTCTTTAAACAAAATAATTCTTAGGGAAGAATCCCCACCACCATGGAACCATATAGCATAATAACTCTACCCACACCTATACAAGTTAACATCAAATTGCTAGAAAATTTACATGAGTAACATATGCTTGATATTTGATAATCAGGATTTATAAATTCCTAAGGTCTACTTAGGTTCACAGTGGCATTAGTCAACTAAAAGCTCACTTTTAAGCCTTAGCTACTTGGATAAACTAAGTCATACAAGAAACTCCAATATTCTATGTTTGACCTCCCCCCTACGCCCCACCCCAAGAAAGTCCTTTTTCCAAGGTCAGGCATTTGCACAAGTCCCCATTTCCTCAGGGGCTTGAAGAAAGTTCCTGATTGCTAAGAAGGGAGACAGATTCTTTTTTTTTTTTTTTTTAATTATTATTATTATTATTATTATTATTATTTTACAACACCATTCAGTTCAACATAATAACCACAGAATCCCCTGTTCTCCCCCTCTCGCCCACCCCTCCCCCCAGCCCACCCCCCATTCCCACCTCCTCCAGATCAAGGTCTCCCCCGAGGACCGGGGTTGACCTGGTAGACTCAGTCCAGGCAGGTCCATTCCCCCCTCCCAGACCGAGCCAAGTGTCCCTGCATAAGTCCCAGGATTCAAACAGCCAACTCATGCAACGAGCCCAGGACCTGGCACCAATGCACAGCTGCCTCCCAAACAGATCAAGCCAACTGACTGGGGAGACAGATTCTTATCTCTTGTCTTATTCTTAAGCAGGAGGAACATGTGGCCCTTCCACCAACATAGAACTGGTACCTGTTGTCAAGGTCAATGCTAGCTTCCCGGACGCCCTGATCTCAAGCTGCACCCCAGCTCCCACACCTCCTTTCTCCCACTTAATCCTATAGAGTTCAAAAGGTGAATTTTTTTTTTTTTTTTTTTTTTTTTTTTTTTTTTTTTTGGTTTTTAGAGACAGGGTTTCTATGTGTAGCTTTGTGCCTTTCCTGGGACTCACTTGGTAGTCCAGGCTGGCCTCGAACTCACAGAGATCCGCCTACCTCTGCCTCCCGAGTGCTGGGATTACAGGTGTGTGCCACCACCGCCCGGCCAATTCTTTTTTTAATAAATGTGCTGGCAGATGCCCTGATTCACTGGCAGATCATGTCTGTCTCCTCCTTTTCCCGCTGACCCTGCACACCCCACACCCTCTTTGAGGCAGGTCTCAGGCACTAGGGCACTTCATCCATGATGGGAATTCTCGTGTGTTCTGTGTAATGCCCTGTCTTTGCACTCAGCTTTTGGATGCTTGCTTTCTTGTACTTTGCTGAGTGTGGTCTAGTTATTGCTATTCTCTACCAGTATGTGTCTCTTCACTCTTCTTTACCCTGTTACCATTTTCTAAAAATTTGCTGATAAACCTTTTGAACTATTGTCTTTTCTAGCTAGTCTTTTGTTTTCTCATTTTTTTAAAAATATATTTTTAAAATGTCCCTGCTGGCTTTGGTAGCACACACTTTTAATCCCAGCACTTTGGAGGCAGAGATAGACAGATATCCATGAGTTCGAGGCCAGCCTAGTCTACAGAGCAAGTTCCAGGACAACCAGGGCTGCACAGAGAAACCCTGTCTCAAAAAAACAAAAACAAAAACAAAAGCCATCCCACCAACAAAGAAACAAAATAGAGTCTAGCTTTTAATGAGGGCTGGAGAGATGGCTCAGTGATTGAAAGCACTGGCTGCTCTACCAGAGGATCAGGGTTCAATTCCCAGCACCCACACGGCAGCTCACAACTGTCTGTAACTCCAGTTCCAGGGGGTCTGGCATCCTCACCTAGACATACATGCAGGCAAAACACCAATGCACATAAAATAAAAGTAAATAAATTATATAAATATATATATATATATATATATATATATATATATATATATATATAATAAATGCTCCTACTGTCATTCTGGCTGGGTTTAGATGGTGATGGCGATAAGCATGTTTGTTCAATTTGTAATACTTCAGGAACCCTTTCTTCACCCTCTGTGGTGCGTCATGGTCAGTCTGCCGTAGACCTGACGGTGTAGCTAAGTGGTATGTAATTGGAATCCAGAAGGAATTTCTGGCATGGTGCATCAGTGGATTCATAGATGATGCTACAGCCCCTTTCGTTGCCTAAGGTTTTGAACCTTGGGTTTTGGATGCTTTGACACAGAATTTTCTTTCCACCAATCACAGAGACTTTTGCGGACATTTCTCGAGGGGTGAGCAATATGCTAAGGGTAGCAGGTACTTACCTGTATCTTTGCTTCTGTGTGCTGTGCCCTGCCAGGTGTAAGTTCCAATGCACAGCCTAAGGCAAAGAAACCTCGAATTGAGTGGCCTGTTAACTCTAGCCCAATATTGTCTCTTATTCCTATGAAGACTCAGCCGCTGTACGAGTTCTGTTGCCTTTTCGACTTGATCTGCTCCAGGCTTATACTTCCAAGATCTACTGATCTGTTAGTTTTTGTTTCTTTCTTCAATTTACCCACAAGAATAATCTCCTTGAGGACGGGACTGAATCACATTCATTGTGACAGCTCCAGTGACAGATTTGGCACACAGGACACATTCAGTAAGTGCTCATTGCTGGGCAAAGAATACACAGGTTGATGGCGTGTCAAGGGAAATATACTACCTGAGAAAAATCAGCAGTGCTGTTCTGGTCATTTGCAATGCTTGACTGAAAAATCAATATTTATGGTACTTATTAAAAAACCCAAGTGATACCCAGTGATTAAAAGGTTCTGCTGATTCTCGGTGTTTTTTCTCTTCTCTTTAGAATTGGTGTCCCTGTGTTAAGATTGATTTTATCCTGGTCAGTGTTATAGCTAGCTGTCCATCTGTTTTCATAGGATGATCTGCTGTGTGAGGGCACAGGGTCTATCATTTGCGTCTGCCTTTCCATATTGCCCTTGCCCAATGAAGATGAAGTGAGCTCAATCTGTATTTGCAGAATTAGATTAAGCTGTCCTGAATTTGACCCACATGCATGCCACGGTGGAGTAAGTGCTTCTGCTGATGCAGGGAAGAAATTAGTGTTTGCTGTGAATAAACTGACTTCCAGAAATTAATCAACAGAATCTTTAACTTGCTGTACAGACCCTGAAACATTATCCCTCCCAAATTCTCAAAAAGGGCTTCCTCTTTGGCACCAGATTTCAAGAGAATTCAACACTTAAGTCAGTAAGATAGCAATAAGCCCCTCCCCTCCCCAATGAACAGGTGATGGGCACCAAAACAGAGGATGACTAAATAATCTTAGAATTGCTATCTCAACACATATTATCAGACTAACGTAGAATTAATTGTGTGCTTATGACAACACATGGCAAATTCAGATTTTCCTCCCACTGTTCTTGAAAAAAAGGAAGCAATTGTGCAAAGCTATTGCTCCCAATTCCTTCAGAATGCTGACTGGCACAGGGGATGAAGGGTGTTCAGAAATGACCGGTCTTGCTGTCTAAAAACAACACCCAGTTGGTGGCGTGATTCAATTCTCAGGAATACTGCTGCCTACTCCGCGTGCTGTAAACACAGTCTAGTGACTTTGAGCAGATGCTTCTGGAACAATGTTATTAAGTTCCTTCAAACATTTAGAAAGTATACTTATTTTAATCACTGTAATCACAACAGAGATAGGTGGAGGTGCTTAAAATAGCACAAAACCCACTTATGTGATGCGAGCCCCTGAGCGGTGAAAATGGATTCCCCGAGCTGCAAATAGCCAGCACTGCAAGTACATCTCATGTTGAAAATTTGGCTCACATTTATATCAAGGGCTAATTTATTGGCGACAGTAAAACATATTAAGCTTTAAACGGAGGGTCTAAAGTTTAATCAGATTTCTGAAAATAGTTAATAGCACAATGTATGAAGTGCCAAACCACACACACACACACACACACACACACACACACACACACACACACACACACACACACTATGAACTTTGGATCTGTTGTCGGTTGCTAGGAAAAAGCATGAAACAAGGACAAACACTAATAATGTCATATTTATGAAGAGGAATCATAAAAATGACTACTGAAACGCAACGGCTTTTGGAAGTTCAAAAGACTAAATATTTAAGATACGTAAAACTGAGACTGTAGGGGTTAAGCGAAAACTCCAGAGTCCCAGGACTCTGTCACCCAGATATTGGACTCAGTTCACATGCTCTCATCTGGGAAACTTTTCTTTCTTTCCTAAAGGTATGTTTCCTTCCTGATCTACCCATGGCTTGTCAACAGGGTTATATCCCCCTGGCTTGAATTTAGTCATCCATCTTTGTGCTCCCAACCCCAGCCTGGTTACCTGCCCTGCACTGTGATTTCTCACTTTCTTTTATTTTATTTTCCTTTATAATTTAATTTAATTTTGCATATCAGCCATGGATTCCCTTGTTCTCCCCCCCACGCGCCCTCCTTCCCCTCCCACACCTTCCCCCCAGCCCACCCCCCATTCCCATCTCCTCCATGGCAAAGACTCCCCTGAGAATTGAGTTCAACCTGGTAGACTCAGTCTAGGCAGGTCCAGTCCCCTCCTCCCAGGCTGAGCCAAGCATCCCTGCATAAGCCCCAGGTTTCAAACAGCCAGCACACGCACTGAGGACAGGGTCTGGTACCACTGCCTGGATGCCTGATTTCTCACTTTCTTTCATGAAGTTCCTTTGCCTGTGAGGTGATCTGTCAGTGAGCAAGAAGAGAAAGTTAGCTGAGAGTGTCATCTGCTAGGAACAAGTTGAGACGGTAGGTCTTTAATAAGTTGAGAAGATAGGTTCCAAACTGCAAAGTCCCTTTGTCTTTGTTTTAAACCCACGAGAGTCATTTGAATAAACGTGGAACAAAAGCCGCATTCTGGAGGGGAAATTTAGTTAGATGAAATGGTAAAATCAAATCTTGACTGATTTTAATTATCAATCACATAGAATAAAAAATAATTTTGGGTTTTTTTTTCCCTATGACCCTTAGTTTGTGAGCTTTCAAAATTCATGGGACATTTTCTCACAGTAACAACCAGCAAGATATCCCCATCTTCATATTCCTTGACCTTCCTAAATGTTTACCTCTTCTTTTTCATTTAAGTGATATTTCCCTTCTCTCTTTTCATTAACCTCTCTTGTCTTTTCAGGATCCAGTGACTGCTCTCCAGATGTGACTATTATCCATGGTTCCATTTTTTTCTTTCTGTCTCTAACTTAACAATGGTCCTATTCACATATTTTGAAAAGATTTATTTTATGTGTATGGGGTTTTGCCTGCCTGTGTGTCGATGTTCTACATGCATGCTTGGTGAGCAAGGAGGCCAGATAAGGACATCTGATCCCCTGGAACTGGGGTTATGGATGGTTGTGAGTGGCCATGTGGGTGCTGGGAATTGAATCCTGTTCTGGAAGAAGAACCAGTGCTCTTAAGTGCTGAGTCATCTGTATAGACCCCCTCCCTTTCCCCTTACTTACAACTTCTTGATGCTGATTTTGTTAAAGCTATATGCATTTTGAATTTTGATCATTTTCCAGGCTAGGTTTAGGTAAGGAGTACTTTATTCTCTCATGCTGGCTGGTGGCAGCAAGTCACAGCTCCTTTTTAACCATGTGACAATGTTAAAAAAAATTACATTTATATTGCCAGTTTATTTTGTTTCTCATGTTTTCTCCACATTCCACAATGTCTTCAGTCAGTTAGATCTAACTGTATGCTGTGAATATGTGTTGCTCTGATTGGTTGATAAATAAAGCCGTTTGGCCTATGACAGGGCAGGATGGAGCCAGGTGGGAAAATCCAAGGGGGATAGTGAAAAGAGAAAGGAGAGGCAGGGGAGGTACCATACCGCTGTCCAGGGAGGAGTGTGTAATGGCACACAGGTGAAGCCATGAAATGTGTGGTGACATATAGATTAATAGAAATGGGTTGAGTTTAGTTATCAGAGCTAGCCAGAATCTTGAGCCATAGGCCATGACCATACAGTTCATAATTAATAGAAGCCTCTGTATGTTTATTTGGGTCCAAGTGGCTGTGGGACTGGGCGGGACACAGGAAAGCTTCTAGCTACAGTTATAGAAGTGATTTTGTGTTCAATGACTGTGCTCAAGGTGGGTTAAAGCAAACATTCTGAACACATTCATGCACGGTGAGCTGGGCCAAGCTATGATGTAGGTAGCCTAAGTGTGATAAATACATCTTCCACTTAATATTTTCAATTTGGTTTGGATTTAGTCAGATATGATATCATCTACAGTTTGTCTCTTGAACTTGTCTCAGTTAGCTTCCACCTTATCTCTTTAGTGACTGAAATGAGCAACAAGGTATGGATGAGCACCAATGATCACTAAGATGATCACTCACTACCACTGGACCTGCCAGCACTGGAGACCTTAAGCCTGGCAGAGTGTGGAAGGGAAAAAGACTAGATGATGAAGCTTGCATGATCTGGAAAATGTGGAGTAAAAAAAAAAATAGAATTTGCTTCAAGAAAGCTTACTGAGGTGGGAATATGCCTTGGTTTGGTTTTCAAAGACTGGCATAGGGAACTTTCAAAATAGTGTAATACTAAAGATTGGTGTTCAAGATATAAAATTTAGAATAATAGATGTAGAGGTGAGAATTTAAGTCATGGAAGTAGATATAAGAAGCATTCCTTACAATGAGACCATACAGAAAGAAGAGGTAAAATACGATGGAAAAGTAAGCCCTATGAACTGTCCACTTGAGTTATGTTTAGAAATTTCACTACACCTGGATAAAAATTAGAGGTTAGGTGCTAATTTATATAAAAGACCATTTTACTAGTTTAACAGCAGACTAAGCTAGAAATAAGATATCCTTCTCCATAGTTCCCCCTTCCCACCTTGACTCTTTAGAAATGTCTCATTCTTCCTTTGGGAAATGAGGGATGAAGAAAGGCAGAGATTGAGGTAGGGAGGCTGAGAGGTGCTGTATGTATGGTTTCTCCTTTGGTATCAATCACCCCATTCTCTTAATCATTTCACTGTATAGTTAGACTTGAAATGAGTTCTCATTGCATTCCTATGTTAAGATACGAAGTTCCTCTACGTGGAAGTAATATATGACTTCATGGCTAGTTTAACTCCTCCATTTTTGTTGCTATTTTTGTAATTTGATGACTGAAGATAGCACCCCTCTTTCCTGCACAGGGATCTAATGAGAACTAATGAGAAAAACTTGGGATGGCCCAGGGGATGAATATCTATCTTATTTCACAGTACATCCTGGGAGCTCATTGTCTGTAGTTCCAGTAAAAATTGTCCCCTGGGGATAAGTTCAGACACTGTGGGAGCTGGTGTTAATACAACAAAACTCTTGATGTTGCAAAGGAATATGCTATGGTACTTCTCTCAATATTTCTATGCTTTATGAACATGGTGATGACAACGATAATGAATCTAATATTGTAAATATTAATTCTACGTGCTAGACACTTATCTTCCCAATCATGTGAGTGTTCTCATGCTCCCCTCCTAAAACACATTGCTGCCCTAAATTTGAAAGAAGCATTAGTCCGATAGAATAACGCATATTGGAGCTATCTCCAGTTCATACTCGTTTGGTTACAACCAGTGTACCGTTGACTTTCTTTTTGTTCCAAGTGACACTAATTTCTAAGAGAGAGGAAAATAAAATCCAGAGTGGCTCTTGGACCCAGAGAGAAGCTGGCAACGGCTAAGATTTCTGTTGTCACATTCACGGTAATTTCAGCACAGCCTTCTGGGAAAGGTTGTACTGCAGAAGAGAATACAGTGACCCATGGGGGACTTGTAAAAAATTAGACCACTCTGACATAACAAAGGCTTTTCAGTCTTGCAATCAGTGGCCATTTAACAAGAACAAGTGGCCGATTTAGACTGCCACTCAAGGACTGAAATACTGAGAGGTGTAGCTCTGCACTCTCTCCTTATGTAAGTTATATAATAATCACTTAAAAAATACACTTCAGAATATACTTTGCTGCTCTTATGAGAAGGGAATATTGTGAACAAGAATTATGGTTGTTGATAAAATGCAGAAACAGGGCAGCATTTTGAGGGACATCTATGCTTTTTCCATTCATTTGAGCCCCCTGTGCTGACTAGTCAGTTTTTCTTGGTGTGGGGAAAAGGGAGTCATGGCCGGACAGGAAGAGGCTGACCTTAGTATAAAGTCTTTGATTTAAATTCCCACTCAGCCATTTTCTGGCTTTGTGGTGTTGAATGACATCATCAATTCAAATTTTACTCTTCTTCTTTCTTTGGTCAGTACAATTGGGAGTAGGAACGACTCCTTTTAAAGGTTTTGTTCAACCCGCGGTGTGTGGCTAGCCCACTGCAAAGGGGAGTACCCGTGTGTGTAAAGATGGACACGTATATGCTCTCACTGTGAGCTTTCTTCCGTTAATGGCTCGCCACTCTAAACTCCACATGAGGAAACGGTGAGGAGGAAGGGGCGAAAGAGACAATGTTTGAATAGCTGTCATACCACGCAGACAACACATTGTGTTTTGGGGGCAGGTTGCTTTGCCAAAGAGATGATGGAGAGATACGAACAGATGAAAAGGCTCATCCTGTGGAAGCATTTTATTGTCAAGCTCTTTTTTTTTTTCCATTGTAAATAGGCTAACAGGGTTTTGAAAGGCTGTCCAAATCTCTGGTCCTCTGTAGGACGATTCCTAGATGAGTGTCACAGTGCCCCTCGACAAACGTTCCCCTCCTCTTGGGTCCTTGGTCTTGGCTGCATCCACTGGAACTAATTATGTTTCATGTTCAAGAAGGAAAAACTCTCCTTTCAACCTTTCCTGTCTGTTATGACTTAGGTCACTGCTAGCAAGGTGTTTGCTTGATCACGGGTTGTAAGAAAGATGAAGAGGAAATGGAAAACTCAGCAGCATTTCACATTACAGTCGGGTTGGGGATTCTGTTCCATCTTGGGGATTCTGTTCCATCCACAGGCCAGTGTGTCATTCTCTTTTTTTTGCACCTTCTGTGATGAATCAGTGAACAGAGGGAATGAAATTCTCTTCGTTGTCCGAGTAAGCGAGAAACTCTCACATACTAAGGCTGTGTGTGTTATGCCTGTATCCAAACCCATATCTACACCTATCCATGCACCAATGTCCTTATCCATATCCACATGATGCTTACACCTGATATCATTATATTGTTAAGAGAGGGTTTTGGGAATATGATAATATCAGGAACTGCTTTCTAATCAGTCAAGGCATCCAAATACTTTTCTTGCCTTGCTCCATATTAAATTATATAAGTGGATTTTAATTTCTTTGGCCTTAACTTACCTTGTTGATACTAGACCAGCATATTGTAGCTGCTGGTTTCTGATCTTGAGTTTTTCTTTTCATAATAACCTGAGACACACACTTAAAAATCGTATTAATAAACCTTCTCTCGTCTCTCAGTATTGGCATAAGGTGGGAAATCTGGAGCTGGCTGATTCCTCAACTGGGTTGTACTGAGTTCAGGAAGAGCTGAAAGCCTGGGCATTGTTTTTATTGAGCAGTCAGTCTCTACCTCCATAGAGGTATGTGGCTATTTGGTTGTCCTCCAGCTTCTACAGGAGAACAAGAGTCCCAGAAGATCATTTTTAGTGGGGAAGGTCATTTTAAAGGGGAAGGTCATTCATTGAGAACAATCTGAGCTACAGGAAGAGATTCACAAAGAACAATTTTGAGATCAAGTCATTTGATTTCATTGCTGGAGCTGAACAGTCACTTTGGGCAGCCTCCAACTTTCTCAGATACCACCATTCCTCAGTCCTTATGCATGTTAAGCATTAGTTTGTGCTCCACTTTTATAGGGGAAGGAAAAGAGACATTATATCATTCTTCTGTTTTGTTAATCTTAAAAAAACAAAAAAAAAAACAAAAAAAACCAAACCCCTAATTCCTGGTTCACATCACAGGCCTATTGAATCAGGATCTCTGGAGGCAGAATTTGAGATCTGTATTTTAATAAATGCCCTTCGTGATTTTTGAGGGCTCTAAAGTTAAAAAAAAAAACAAACCTGCTTTTAGAGAGTTCAGATGACCCACAGTGATTTTTATCTCATACTAATGGCTTTAATGTTTTTTCCCCTCAGTGCTCAGGAACTCAATTTGCATTGTATTAGATTGTCTTCCTTATAGGCAGGAATATAACAGCTTTTAAGTCAGTGCCATGAATCTGAATCTGGAATTAAACTAATTTAGGCTTGAGGTATAACACTTAAATTTTTTTCTCTCTCCATATATATATATATAGCATTATATATATACATATATATACTATTTATACACACATGTATATGTATATAGTCACTTTGCATAATTCTGCACAGGCTGTTGATACACAGAGACAGCCAAAATAATTTTTACATCTATTTATTTTTTTATCAGTTCCTTGAGAATATCATACAATGTGTTTTAATCATGTTAATCCTTTCTCTCAGCTCCTCCCAGCCACCCGACTGTGTCCTCCTTTTCCTTTTTTTATTAAAACTCACTGAGTCTAATTTGTGCTGCCCAGATATTCTTGGTTGGGTGGCCTTCCACTGCAGCATGAACGAGTGACCAGGACCTTACACTCCTCAGGACAACTGTTCTCCCTTTCTCGGCCCCCTCTGTAACCAACAGCTCCTTAGCCAGGGGTACGACTTCAGAAATTATAGAACTTTATTTTCTAGACTTACTTCTAATGGGATATTTTTAGAATGTATTCATGGTTCTTGAGTGCTTTTGTAGTACTGTGGATGATTTATATGTGTATATAAATTCATACTTGTTTTTTAAAAGCATGTTTAGAAACATGGTTTTAGGAAAACATAAAAAAAAAACCCTCAGTCTAATATTAGCTATTTTTATTGACATGCCTAACTGAACTTTACCAGGAATTGTTAAACAATGCTGTGAGGTGGGCTGTATTGTTATCTCTCAGTGGTGTTATTATTAAAGGCTGGCAAAAAGACTTTCTGTTTATTCTTTTTTTTTTTTCTTCTTTTTTTGTTTTTCGAGACAGGGTAGACAGGGTTTCTCTGTGTAGCTTTGTGCCTTTCCTGGGACTCACTTGGTAGCCCAGGCTGGCCTCGAACTCACAGAGATCCGCCTGGCTCTGCCTCCGGAGTGCTGGGATTAAAGGCTTGTGCCACCACGGCCCGGCTCTGTTTATTCTTTAAAAAATTAAGCTTTTGAATACAAGGCAGGGTATATTAATAAGTTTCGGATCTAAAACCCACAAAACAGAAAATAAACAAAGATGATAGAAATGATATATAAACCAAACTGTATTTTGAATAGTAAAGTAGATAAATCTCCTGAACTTGAAAACTTAAAGAAAAAGAGAGAGAGAAAAAAGGTATAAGCTATAATAGAAAGGAAAAGAAGTCATGATCACAGATGTGGAAGAGATTACAAAAAAAGTTCATGAAACGAATTGGAAATATATTTGACAGCTTAGAGGAAAAGGGTGTCATAAGGGACAGAAATCTGAAAAGGAGCCAGCTCAATACACTAAACGCTACAGAAAATGCTGGAAAATTGAACAAAAATAAGCCACTAAAGAAATTAATAGGAGCAGATGGCTTTGTGGCTGTGTTTGATTAAAATCCTCAGAGATTACGCAATCCATGTATTTAAACTATTCCAGGTCAGAGGGAAAGATGTCAATCTCCTTACATGTTTCATAAATCCAGCATAATCTCAGCATTTAATTAATATAGTGCAGATAAAGTGCTGCCATCCAACTTCTTATGAGTTCTATGTCAAAAATTCAAATGAAAGCATCATGAAACCGAAACCAGAATTATATAAGATATAAACTAAATTGGGCTATTACTAAGTAGCATGAATTCTAGGAATGCAGGAACGAAATTGAGAAAATTGTCAGCATGATTTTATATGCTGAAGGAGAGAAATCCCTCAACTTTATCCATAAAGATAGTATGCTTAAGGCCTTTGGAAACATTTGCTAAATAGTTCTAATAAGAACTGTGTGAAAAAGAAAAGAGATTACTTAACGCATGACTAAAGCCTGCCCAAACCATCAGTACATAAATAAAAATTGTTTATGCTAGCTGGTCCACAATATAAAATTGAATAGCAACACTTACTCTTGGCAAAAACCGTAAGATAATTGGTATAGATTTGAAAAAGGCTAACAATGACAACTTATTGTAGGGAATAGGCTTGCATGGCTGCAAAAACTAAGAAACAGCCACATTACTAAAAGGAAGTAAGAAGAAAATGTGGGATACTGATTGCTGTGTTAACTTTCTACTATTGTGACAAATAACCACAAATAATCTTACAAAGAGAAAAGGCTCATTTGGGCTCACAACTCCAGAGGAGCCAGAGCATGCTCAGTTGGCCTTTTCTGCATTTCAGCCTCAGTCAGGCCAAGAACACGTCAGAAGCATGCAGTAGAACAAAACCACCCACCAGAGGGCTGGAAGGTGAAGACGAAAACCAGAGTGTAATAAGATAAATCTAAAAAAGAGAAAAGAAAAAAAAAAACAGTATTATTTTGTATATTCACTGAAGTGCAAAAGCCATGGACACTAACTTGGAAATAAGTTCTTTAAAAAGGATACATGATGTATGCTTTAAAAAAATTCCAAATTTTTATGTAAAGACAAAAAATTCTAAACAAATGCACTAGGATACCCTATTTTTAGATGAGAAGAGTTAAAATCATGAAAATTCTATGCTTGCAAAATTAACATATAAATGTATACTGACTAAAAATCCCTGCATGTGCTGAGAGGGCTGGGAGTCATTAAAATTATTTGAAAACACACAGTGAGGAAAAATGGTTTAGCATAGCCAATAAAATGAGAAGAAGAGCAAGACCAGTGAGGACAGATTAAATCTAAGAGGCAGCAGGCCGGGCGGTGGTGGCACACGCCTTTAATCCCAGCACTCGGGAGGCAGAGCCAGGTGGATCTCTGTGAGTTCGAGGCCAGCCTGGGCTACCAAGCGAGTTCCAGGAAAGGTGCAAAGCTACACAGAGAAACCCTGTCTCGAAAAACCAAAAAAAAAAAAAAAAAATCTAAGAGGCAGCAAAACATTCTACAAAGCTACAATAGCTCACTGGGAATGGCACTGACTCAGAGAGACAAACAGATTAAAGGCACAAAAAGACTTGTATTTTCTACTTCAGTGGGGATTGGATAGTCTATTCATAAGTGGTGCTAGGAAAACTGGCTCTCCATTTGTAAGAAAATGGAGAACAAGTTTCTCTAAATCAACATGAGCAAGGCTGCTATGAGCTCACAGAGACTGAGGCAGAATGCATGGGGCCTGCACAGGTCTGCACCAGGTCCTCGGGGTGGTTTATAGTGTCATTTCCAGTTTAGTGTTTTTATGGGTTTCTGAGTGTGGGAATGAGCGAGTCTCTGATTCTTGTGCCTGCTCTTGGGCTCTTTTCCTTCCGTTGGTTTGTCTTGTTGGACATCAATGTGCTAGTTTTTGTTTTATCTTATTCTATTTTATTTTGTTTAAAAGGAAAAGAAAGAAAATGGAACAAGGCCCTAACCTTTGATTGTATAAATTCCATGTAAATTAAATCAGTGCTTATAAAATGCAGAATGAGGGAAGGCGGGAAGTGAAAGTAAAAAAATCAGTGTTTGAAGGATATTTGCTGCATAAATGAAAGTTAAAGTGTTATTGTCTTGAATATACAGTGAGAGTTTGCACACAGATAGACCAAAGCCAACAAGAGGGGAAAGCATAAAGGAGTTGAATTGTCAATTCACAAGGAAATGGGTCAGGATGGGTAACAAACAAATAAAAAGATGACCAAAGTTTTTATGAGGGAAATCTAATTCTACAAAAATTGAAGGACTGTCTTGTGTTCCCATCTGAGGAATTGTTAAAGTGATTGGAGCTGCTCTAAGTGAGAATTTGGAGAAAAGATATCATCATGGATAGTTTTGTAGAATGTATTATTGGGGAGGCAATCTGCAAATACTTTAAAAATACAAATAAATAAGATAGATAGATAGATAGATAGATAGATAGATAGATAGATAGATAGATAGACAGATAGATAAAACAAAGTTTAGGGGTATGAAAATTGGACCAGTTGTTCCTTGCTGGGTTCAGTTCTCAACTCCCACATGGTAGTTCACAGCTGTCTATAATTCCAGTTCTTAGGGATTTGACACCTCTTCTGACCTCCACAGGTGCCAGGCACACAAGTCTTCACATACATATATGCAGGCACAACACACACTTAAACATAAAATAAATAAAATTTGAAAACTTTTAAAAAGTAAGGGTTAAATTATAGAACAAACAAGCAAACAAAAACAACTAAAAGTATCCACAATGGCCCAGAAATTCATTCCCTGGGATTCTGCGTCAAAGAAATAAAAGTCGTGGTGTGCAAGGATGTTTACCACAGTTTCATTTCTAAAGGTACAATTCTGAAAAACAAAGACAAGAAGCACCTTTGAGCAAGTGTAGGGAGGAGGGGGGATGAGACAACCAACAGGCAGTCTTGGAGCTGCTGCTGAATGCTCTGATGGAAGGAAATATCAAAGCATGGTTGAAGTTATTATAGAGACAGACGTGGCAAAGGGCTATCTCCACTTACAGGTACTAATTAAGAATGAATTCACACTTATTTTGGGGAGAAATCAAGGACCAACTTCAGAACTCATCCTCATCTTTACTTTCAGTTCTACATATTTGGATGCTAAATGTTTTGGAGATCTTAAAGAATTAATTTTAAATTATAATGATGATTTTTTTAGTGTACTTATCAATTCACAGTCAGTGAGATTATAGAATACTGATTTTTCTCTCAGTATTTCATATGATCATGATGCACCGTTGTTGTGTTTTGTAAATTTCTAGTGCTTGCCAGATGGAGTGACCTATTTGTCGTACACTCAGGAATCCCATAAAAACACTCCACTGGAAGCCATATTTAAGCACAGAGGACCTGGGGGCACCTTGTGTGTTGCTGGTTTCCACAGTCAGCCTGGTTCATAGTAGGAATTCAATAGTTGGTTCAAAAAGATGGAATTCCATTTTCAAGAGTGCTTTCCCATTAAGTTATCAAAGGCTGACAAACAAGAATTTCTTAACCCCGGACCATCACATCCCTCCTGATGCCAAAGACAGCCTATCATTTAACTGCCCAAAGGATCTGCAAAATGCAGACCTCCAGTCCCAGTGAATACCAATTTTACCTTCAGTCAAGTGTGTGTTTGGCCGGGTAAGAGGTGATTAAACCTATCAGAGTATTACCTTGTGGACTGGAGGCACACCACATTCTGGTGGTTTCTAAGGCAACTATTAAACAGCCTAAGAAGGGAGGCCTTATTTAGACAGCCACCCTTGGAAAGGTAGGTTTTCTTCTCCAGCAGGACCTAGTGGGAGACAAGGCTTGTTTGTTTGAATGTTTTTCATTTCTCCAGATTTCACAACACAAGGTGCTCCGATACGTTTTGGTAGAACCTCCTGGAAAATGTTACCAATATAAATATGTAGAGAACTCGGTTTTGCCAATTCAAAAAAAACACTTGGTGTGATTACTGGTAAATAGAAGGCAATTCAATGAAAACCCTGTTTTTCTTTTAGCCTCATTTTTTTTTATTTACTTATTTTCAATGGTCATATTGAGGACGTTGAGCCAACACCTCCGTGAAGGACTCCCTTTTACAAAATCCACAGTGCTGGGTGGGTCCAAGACAGACAGGCTTTTCATGCTGTTCTTCTGTGCAGCCTTAGCAGCTACCTTCATGAGCCTCGCCTGAAGTGAATTCAGTGGTTCTCTGCACTGAGCTCCTTTGCTTTACAAGATGGCTTCCAGGCAGAGTCAGGGTTGCTTGCAATGGGTGCTAACCACATTTCCTTTCTTTCTCTTGTTAAACAGCCACTCTGAGGTCCAAGCAGAAAATAGGTCATGCATTTCCATAGTGCTTCCAGCCTCAACCATAGGCTCAATTTCTCTTTATGGACTTATTACTCAAATCCCTGAAATGAAGTAATTTTTTTTCATTAACTCACTGACGTATAACGGGAGCATTTCATTGCCCCATAAAAGTTACTACCTGTGCTCTTTTCTCTTGTGAGAGGAATATTAAATCTTAGCTATCAGATGTGAGAGGCAATATTTGCTGCTCTTCGATGCAAGAATAATGGTGATTACATTTCCATACATTTTCAGGGAAATGATGGCTCTTATCCTGAAGCTGAGCTTCTTGGGGATACTTCAAAATGGCGTTATATTCACACACCTTCTAGAATGACTCCATCCTGCAAAGCTTATATTAGAACATAAATTCTGAGTTCTTATCAGCTTGGTTCACTAATATATCCTTGTTCCTTCTGCAGCACCTGGTATGTAGGAAGACCCTTGAAAACTGACAAGTGAGTAAAATGGATGCAAGGGGTGTCATACATTGTAAGCTGGGCCATGGTGACAATAACGTGGCATGTTAACTGGGACTAGTAGGGATTTTTAGTGGCTCCACCCCCAAAAGTAGAAATTGGTGGGGACTAGGTGGTTGTGAGCTTGCAGGGGAGGCCATTTCAGCAAAAATGACCCCATTCAGTTGCATGGATACAAAAAGTGATAACAATGATAATCAGCTGCTATCTACTTTACACACATTACAATTAATTCACACAGAACCCAGCCATGAATTCCAAAGGATTAATGATGCTCCTGATGCTACATACACAGTAAGTGGTAGAGTTCTCACATCCCAGGCTCCTTTGGTATTAGCATGAGCATACTAGTCCTTGCTATCGATTTGTATTTAAGAGGGAAGGCAGGGGTGCCTAATGACTAGATCCCAAGAATTTGTAAGTCAGAGGCCAAAGAACTGAGGGAACCTAGATAGGATCATCGTCCCTCCGTATCCTGATAATTTTGAGCAGGTGGCAGAGACCCTGTCACCAGACTAGGAATTTTTGTGAAGAGATGGGTACATTAGGCTAGGGAAGGACACAATTCCAGTCTCAGAGGGATTGGGTTACTGGCTAGCTTGTAGAAACAGTGTCTCAGACACAGGGTATAGAAGTATTTTCTGTTACTGGGCGATAATAAATGATCACAAATTTAGCTTACAACAATCACTATGTTCTTTCTTTCATTACTATACTAATAAAAAAAACAGACTTACTTTGGTTCACAGTTTTAGAGCTTTGAGCCCATGCTGAAGCAGCAGTTTGAGACAGTAGCCAGGGGGAGGGCAAAACCATTCATCTCGTGGTTAGGAAGCAAGTCAGAGGAGGAAGAAAGGGCTGGAGTCCTTCTGCCTCCTTCAAGAGATGAGTCCTAAAGACCTGGAACTCTCCAGGTCTTCTTCAAACTTCCATCACCTCTCAATAGAGTCACTGGAGAACCAGCATTCAACACTTGGGCCAATTAGCAACGTTTACGATCTAAACCATAGCACTCAACAGATTCAGACAATTCAGAGTTCTACAGATCAGTTCAGGTGGGTCCCACTGAGGTTTGAGGTCCCGATCCCATGGCTGCCTCCATTCATCGGTGGAATTTTTCTTCCATCAGAATGCTGTGACACTCTGAATCCATTTGGCTTCTTTTTCTACCAGCTGGACCAAAAGGGCTGGTATGCCTGGACTGGGTCCACAAACTCACATTGGCATTATAAGATAATTGATGAGTGACCCTAACTACATTGAAAGCATGTCTTTATTGTATGTCATGACATACAATCATAGGGATGAGATCATTATACAATGAATAAGAATGGAAATTTTACGGTGGGACATCGCTGAATTCAGCCTAACAAACAAAGGATGCCTCAGCATCACATAAAGGCAATAAATTTCAATGACCAATATAATCATTCTGATTTTTTTTTGTGTGTGTGTGTGAGGAGGTTTGCAGCTGAGGTGAAGGAGAAAAGAGGTCAGGAAGACTGCCAAGCGTCTGTGTGGAGTGCACACGTCTGACATCCTCAGGTGTGATATCAGAGGTATGTGACTGCTTTTTGACACTGGGGATTCGGCGGAAGGAAGAGAAGGGTATGATAATGACGGGGGAGTCTACACATCTCTGACCTCCTGTGAAACACGGACTTGGACATGGAAAAAGTAAAAGAAAAGAAAAGCTTTTGCCTCGAGGCCTCCTCTCCTGTTCCTGGTTGTCACTTGGGTGTTCAGAAAGAGGCAGGGGACTCTTGCCTGCAGAGTGACTTTGTAGCGGCCCTCCCTCCTCAGCAGCCAGCTCCATAACCTGACACTGAAGAATGATAATTTACGAGGCCTTTGCTATTTTTGTTTCTTTATGTGGCAGGAAAGAAAACTCTGTTTTTCAGAATAAATTCCCTCCATTTAGGCAGAGAACTTTGGCCAAAGGCAATAACTAAAAATAAGTCTTCCTTTCCTGCCTGTATTCCTGGGCTTCCTCACTAATCAGAAGATTCTTCGGGGACAGTGCAGACAGCAATCCTAGAATATTTTTCGCATCTCTGAGTTCCCCAGCTGGTACAGAAACTGCGTTCTGCTGAGTGCCTTGCTTACCAATTTGTAATGTGTGGCTTGCTCCTGACAGTATTAAATGTCACCATCAACTGTTGGGCAGAATTCAGCTTTCTCGCCTCCCGCCTTCAAAACATACTTAAAAACAAACAAACAAAACAAAACCAAAAAAAACACGGAAGCCCCATTATTTTCACTCATAATCAGATGGGCTAGATCTGGCTAGTCAGTTGCTGGACTCTTTAAACCAGCAGCTGCCCCCAATTAACCTGGAAAGGATTTCAGACTCCAGGCCTCGTTCTCGGAGCAGGCAGGGTGGTTTATCCACACACTCCGCTTTGTGCCTGATGATCAGACCATGCATGCCTTTTCCCCTAGCCCCATCATTTAGCTTCCATAACAAGAACTAGCAAGTATAATAACTCTCCCTCCACTTTATTGCAAAACTAGCAGCAATATGTACAGTAGGGTAATGCTTTTTGCTCATATACCCACCATTTAACTACTTCACATTTGCGAGCAGACTGTGAGGTGGGATCTCAGAAGGGCGAGCCTGGTAGAGTTCCTTCTGCAAGGCCTTGCTCATCCCAAACAGAAGCCACTTTGTAACGAACCCTAAGAACATTGAAGTCACTAAACTGCCCCATAAGACATAAGAAGCTCTGGGCTTGTAGGTATAAAGCTAACAGATGAGATAGAGGTATATGATTCAGCCACTTGACCACAGATAGCAAAACACGTTCTAAACAAATCCTTGTTCCAGTGTTTAACCTTGAATCTTGTTTTGTTTTGTGTTGCTTTTAATAGCTGTAGAGTTACTCCGTCCCTGCCAGCCTGTCTTTGGAGAGCTTGGCCACCCTTCACTGGGATCAGTAAATGAGATGTCTATCAAGCAGATGACCTGGGCGTCATGGTCTGGGAAGGGTTTCTGAGCACCAGTGTGGACGTGGCAAGTACACAGCCCTGTGCTGTGCCATGGAGACAAAAAGTCCCTTTTCTCCTCTGTAATAACAGGCAAGAAAAGACTTGGTTTTGTTGGGGATCTGGAGGATATCAGGTATAGTATTAGTTTCTAGGACTGTCCAATCACAGTGCTATGAAGTGAGGGGCTTCTCACTGGTATGTGGCTTCCTCACAGGTCTGGGGACTAGAATCCAAAATGAGTGCTGGTTGGCTGTGTGCTCTGGGAGACAGGCATAGTACCTTGTGTTTCCTAGCTTCCGGGGGTCACTGTCAACCCTCATCTGTCCAGTCTTGGCTTCTACAGCTTTCTAACCTACGTCTACAGCCTCTGTTCACTCAGCCCCAGGAAGACTTCCCTCCGATTTTACTTCTGTAATGAGGAAATACAGTGTTGAGGGGATTAATGTGAGCACCTTGTTTCCAAGGGAGAAGACCGTGACACTGTTTACCTTTCTAGTTGGTGGCATGAACCTGGGAGTGTGGGGCGTAAAAATGAGGCGGACTAAAGTTCTCATATAATAGCCGACTTTATTCCGAGCATCAGACTATTTATACCCCGAGGTTAAGAAGAGTCACATGAGTAATGTGTTCAATAACAAGGACAAGCCACATGTGGCAAAAAACATGCTTTTCAATAGAGATGCACGAGCTGAAGTCAACTCACTCTTATCCACTGCACTTGGGAGGAGTGTGGAAACAGATTCCAAGAACGATTCTGTGTTTTGAAGAAACTGAGGTCACAAGACTCTTGTCTTGTTGTCTTGGAGTTTTCTCATAAGCACTCAGAATTCTCACACAGCTCCATTCTTGGACTGTGCTCCGACATGGCACCCAACCTTAAATGCACCATGGCACTGGTGTCCCAGCCCTGGATGGGGTAGATATTTACTTTTAGTCTATTTATGGAATTAGTGACCTTGTGAGCTGTCCTGGGTCCTACACATCTGGGAGAAAACAGTCTTCACTTACCTCTTTCTGGAAATTTGCCTCTTACACTGCCACTTCTAAGAGTATGATAGGATTATATTTCTGAGACTAAAGTCTGTCATACAGTCCTCTGAGTTTCTCTCTCCAACCTGCTCTTGGGTTTGTTCTTTCTGAAAAGTCCTATTTGCTGTTAAAGTAAGCATTTGGTTTTCATTGCACATGTGTTGTGTGCATGGCAAGTTTACATGCTATATGCATGTGTTTGTGCAGGTACTCTTGAATGCATGCCTATGCACTTGAAGTCCAAAGGTGGAAGTTAGATGCCTTTCTCAATTGTTCTACTCACTGTTTGAGGCAGGCTATTTTTTTTTTTTTCCAAGACAGGGTTTCTCTGTGTAGCATTGCGCCTTTCCTGGAACTCACTCTGTAGTCCAGGCTGGCCTCAAACTCACAAGAGATCCGCCTGGATCTCCTCCCGAGTGCTGGGAATAAAGGTGTGCTCCACCACTGCTGGGCCGTTGTTGAGGCAGGCTATTTTACAGAACCCAGAGCTCATTGATTTGCTTAGGTTGGCCAGTGAGTTCCAGGGAATCTTTCTGTCCTAGACTCTGAAGCACTGGGATTATTAACTCAAGCCATCATGCCCAGCTATTTTTTTTAACCATGTATTACCATATATTGTGGGGTTGTAAACTCAAGCCATTATGCTTGCAGGGGTCAGGCCCTCTACTGAAGCTATGTCCTCAAGACCTTGTTTAGTGTGTTATTAATACAATTTATGTTATTTTTTTAAGAATTATGTTTATTTGTGTGTGTGTGTGTGTGTGTGTGTGTGTGTGCGCGTGCGCGCATGCCCACACAATGTATGCCTATAGAACTCAGAGAACAACTGCTAGGAATTAGTTTACTCCTTTCACCAAGTAGGTCTTGGGGGTCAAATGTAGGTCTTCAGGCTTCTTGGCAAATGCTTTACCTGCTCAGCCATCTCCCCAGCCCCTACATGTTACTCTAAACTGAGTCATTTAGTATAGTACAATTCTGCCGTGGGATGTTTTGTAGGCTGTGAATGTGTTGCTCTGATTGGTTGATAAATTAAAAGCTGATTGGCCAGGAGACAGGCAGGAAGTATAGGTGGGATAAGCAGACAAGGAGAATTCTGGGAAGAGGAAGGCGTAGTCAGGAGACACACCAGTCCACTGTCCAGGGAGCACCATGTAGTGGCACAAAGGTAAAGCCCTGGAACATGTGGCAACATACAGATTAACAGAAATGGGCTGAGTTTAAGTGTAAGAGCTAGTCAGTGGTAAGCCTGAGCTAATGGCCAAACAGTTCTAATTAATATAAGCCTCTGTGTGTTTACTTGGGGGATGCAAGTTGGAGAGATTTGTCCTAACCACTGGCTGGCCAGGACACAGGAAAACTTCAGCTACATAATTCCAAATTTTCTTTAATAAATTTAGTTTTACCCAACTCAATACTTGCCAATGTGTTTGTTTGTTTAGTTTTCTATGTACTCACCTCACAGTAATCTTCAAACTCCAGGCCCAAATTTTCAGTAACTTCTAACCTTTCCTATTAGTAAATTCAAATTTTACTGTGTTCTGGAAGCATCCTATTACCCTCCCCAGAACTCTCAATTCTCGTTTAGAATGTGGACTGCTTGCTCTGTAGATTTATTGTGTAGCCAACAACCTTCCTCTTCCCCCTCTCCCTGGGTGTTCCTTTGGCTTCTCTCCTGCAATGTCTCTTTATCTGTTAATTTGTACCTTACTATTACTTTACTTTGGCTAAGCATAGTCCCGGGGTCTATTTTAGGAACACCATACTTAAGGTAAACCTTTTGCCAATTTGCCTATCTGATAATTTAACTATCTCTAATTAACAGGGGACTGTTTAATCTCTCTTTTCCTTGATTGATAGTGAGGCTAGGTGCAAAATTCTGGTTTGGAAGTGATTTTCCCCTTAATTTTAATGTCACTGATCCACTATGTTCTATCTGCTGAGGCCAGTGAGATATATGATCTCACTCTCAGTACAATCCTTCATATGTGACCCTCTGTTTTTCTCTCTAGAAATAGCATTTTCTTCTTTTGTTTTTATTTCAAAATGTATACATATATTTACATATTTTTATTAACTATCCTGGGGACTTCTTAGTTCTCTTATGAGAAAAACCAACATCATTAATTCTTAAAAATGCTTTTTAAGTTTTTTTGTTATAAAACTTCCTACATTTCTTCTTCCATGCTGTAAGGCCTCTGCGTGACTATTAGCTCTCATTGGCTGATATTATGTTTTTTCTTATCTGCTTTCTCTGGTTTTCATCATTTTGTTCAACTTCTTACATCTCCCTAGATTTCTTCAGGGCAATATCTTGATGCACTGTTTTACTTCGCTATATTACACTTAATTTTCAAATCTCATAGTCTCTGATTCTGAATCTTTCATAGCATCCTAATCTAATTCATATGTTAATTATGTGGGGTGACTAATTATGACTTTTCAGATTAAAAACCTCTCTTGTTTTAAGCATTACCTTTGCATTCTTATTTTGGCTTATTTATTTGGGACTGATTCTGTGTTCACGATTTTCTCTAGGTGTCTGCTGATCCTCCCTTTCACATCTTAGAACTAATGTAATGAAAAACTTACTGGGAACTCCGCTTTATAGGGAAAGCATGTTGGCTGGTGGTGGACATCACTGCAAAACCACAGAGTCAGGATTTCTTAGAAGTGTTGGGCCAACTTCAAATGTCAGTACCTGTAATCATTTTCTATTGGGATGCTCTGTTTCCAGAGACAAGACTACTTTGTAGACTTGTAGCTTCTGAATACAAGTGGAGAAGAGGATCATCACCCACCACACAGAGCTTCACCTAACCCTCTCCATTTTAATCTGGTACTCTCTGCCTGCTTTTCTCCATGGCTGGTGTTCCTATGTCCTGGACTTGAGTTCAGACTTGCAGAGATTAACTCTTTGTCTAGTTGCTTAGGGAGAAATAAAAATGTCATTTGTTAGGGGCAAAGGAAGCAATCTGGAGAGCTAACTTTCAAGTCTTCCTATTTTGTCTGTATCTCGCCACTGCCTTTGGATACCTTGTAGGCTACTTCTCAAGACTTTCAGGGTTTCTGTGCCATGTAGACAGGTACAACACAGGTTAGAGATTTTCTGAACATTTTTAGTTGAAAAAACTGTCGTCCTCCTTGGTTGGTGTCTATTATTTCCCCACTTTTAAATTAAGACTCTTTCCCGTGATTTTCCAGATCCCCACATTTTCTTGTTGGCTTTCATCTGCCACCCTTTTCTATTTAGGTCTCTGAACAATTATTTTACTGACATTTTGTGGCATTTTCAAAAAAAAAAAAACTAAGAGATTTTATTCAAAACTGTCATTTACTTTTGATAAGCCTCATTTCCCTCACGCATAAAATGAACAGGTTATATTAGGTCAAGGTTTCCAACTATCATTTCATAAATGAGTATATTGATTGTCCTAGAATTTCTATGGGAGGTGGATAGCTCCTATGCATCTGCAACTCTAGGGAGGTTGTGTGGGGTCCTTGTTAGAATCCTGCCCTCTCTCCTCCGGGTCTTGCATCTTATGTCACCAGCGAGCACTGGCGACTATGTACGTGAGGTGTGGTCACGCAATCTGCGCCTTAAAAAAAGTCAGACATGGACCCCACCCCACCCCTCTGTTCCCTCCCTCTGCTCTCTTCTCTGCTCCATTCCCCCAGGCCTGGCTCCCCGCCCCCTCCTTCTTTCCTTCTAATAAAGCTCTCTGTAACTCTGGTAGTTGTGGCCATGGCTCGTGACTTTTCGGCCAGTAACCAGTGCTGCCACCAGCGCCATTTACCTATCAGTCCTAGTTTCCAATTTTTAATAAGCTTTGTGGTGCCTTTGAAGACAACAGGCTTTAGGAATTACTGTAGCCGTTGCCTGTGTCTTTCAATTCTATCTACTTCCAGTGTTCCCCCTTGGGTCCTGTGTCTGCCCTGGCTAAGGTACAAAGGACTAACTCTGTGAAAATGGGGAGTTCCTTTGGTTGCACAACCTTGTGAAAAATCTGGTTTAAGCCTGCCAGAGTCATTGACTTGACACAAGCTTTGGCTCTTTTCCAAGTTCTTCAAATTTCCCAATTTTCTTCCTTATTCACACAACTTCTTTAGTTTGAAGTTTTTTTTTTTTCATCCTCTAAGAATCAGCATCCATAAAATATGTGTATGTATGCACACTGGAGACAAAGGACTAATTCTCTCTCTAGGATTTTCAGACAGGTCAGAAAGCTTTTTTTTTTTTTTTAACATAGAGATGAACCACAATGGCCTTCCTACTAAGACCTAGCATTCAGACACAAGTCATCTAAACAAAGAAATAGTCATTTGTTATGTTTTCCAGAAAACGTTAAGTCAAAGATGACACAGTGAACATGACTTATTTTTTTCTGTCTCCTTAGAATGGCTTTCTTTGGCCATTCTATTTTATCTTGGTCAGATAAAATAAATGTTATGTTAGGATACATTTATATCACTCATCTACAACTTGATGTATGAATGTTTCCTCATTTATTGCTTCCTTATGCCTTGCTGGTAGGATGTCAAATTAATATTTGTGACTATGAAAAACATTCTTTATAGCAGTCTTTCTCTCCATCGGGAGAAATCCACCTTGTTTCTCATTATTTCAATTCCTTGAAAGTCAAGTCCAGGACTTTGACCCTTGGGCAATCAGTATCTTAGGTCAAAGAGTTTAATGAGGTCTGTACAGACATTAAAACTTGCTTTAGTGATAAGGTTCAGTGCACACCTACCACTCCTTGCTCTGACTTCCAGGATACTCGATTGAAGTAGGCCGTGATTAATGTTTGTCATACTTAGTCAGCATCTTACTACTAAGAGGTTGCTTTTATGTGTTCATTGATTACAAGTTGTGTTTCCACTCTCCCCTAGGCAACATAGGCGATAAAGAAGTCTAAGAATTGACAAAATTTCCGTTGTAGAATTTGTATTGTAACTAGCTATTTTTTACAATAAAGGACTTGGTAAATTTTGTGTTTCTCTCTCCTCTCTTCTGTTCATAGTGTCACTCCTGTCGGCCTCCCACTTTGGTTTTCCTTCCTGGTCACCCATGATCCATCACTTTAGGGCATGCCTAGAAGTCTGAAAATATCCCACTGAGCTGAAAGACAGTATAGAGCAGGATTTGTAGATAAAGATTATGAATTCAAACCCCATTTATACCTTTTATGGAATATGTAACTTTCAGAAAATCAGCCCAATTCCTCATCCTTAGAACAGATTTACTGATAACTGCTAAATAAATAAATGCTTATTACAAGAAATACAGCCAACGTATCAAAATGTTTTATGTTCATGTACTCAATAAGTCTTCAATGGTATTGATTAGAACAGTGATTCTCAACCTGTGGGTCATAGCCCCTTTGGAGTGATTGAATGACCCTTTCACAGGGGTCACCTAAGATCATCAGAAAACACAAACAATTATATTACAATTCATAACTAGCAAAATTACAGTTATAAAGTAGTAACAAAAATAATTTCATGGTTGGGGGTCAACACGACACGAAGAACTGTATTAAAGGGTTGCAGCCTTAGGAAGGTTGAGAACCACTGGAGTAGAGATAGAATTTGGGGAATGTCAATATTATAGATAGTAGAAAAGAGACAGATAAACAGAAAATGGCTCAAAAGTCAGGAAATGCTTCTGAAAGATCACCGAGGAAACAGAACAGCCACTGGTCAAAACTTCTAGTTTTTTCTGTCTCTGATTACTCTTATTAACTAATGTTGCCTCTACCTCTCATTTCTCAAAACAAAGGGTGAAGAATTGGAAACTCATGGAGGACTGCTAAAAACAACAATACCGAAACCTACTAATGCCTCTCTATCCAAGAAAGCAAGGTAGACTGCATTCATCAAACAACCACTTGCCATGTTCAACCTGAAGGCTGAACAGGAGGAGCTGAGGGAATAGAGGACATAGGTGACTGGTGTGACGGAGCTGCAGGTGGGAAGTGATTTGAAATTAGGGCAGAGCTGGGCAGTGGTGGTGCACGCCTTTAATCCCAGCACAGCAGAGGCAGAGGCAGGTGGATCTTTGTGAATTCGAGGCCAGCCTGGTCTACAGAGTCAAGTTCCAGGACAGTCAGGGCTGTTACACAGAGAGACCCTGTCTCCAAAACAACAAAACAAAACAAACAAAACAAAACAAAACCAGAAGGGCAGAGAGTTAGGGAGAGGGTGGTTTACCTGGGTTTTCCTGAGCTGTGTTCTAGATTGGTATTTTAACCTAGAAAATTTAGCATTGAAGGGTTTTAAATAGAGGAAAGGACTTACTTTTTCCCCCTTCATTTTATATATTGACAATTCTAGTGGCAGGTAAAAAAACAGGTAAAAAAAGATAGGGCCGAGTACACAGGAGAATTGTTTGGGACCTATTGCTGCAATCAGATGATGTGGTAGTTGCCTTTTGTATAAGGGGGATGACAATAGAGATGCTTGACAGTTACTTAGGAAGCCCAGGTCTACAATTCCTGTGCCAGAATGAGATTAAGTTTTTTTTTTTTTGTATGTGTGTGTGTGTGTACTTAAGAATATTTTTTATATTTCTAGAAATGTAATGCTATATATAAATACGTATCTATAAATTATGTATTTATGCATATAAAATACATCATCTAAATCTTTAAGGTCTGAGCAGCAACCAAGACAGAAAACAGACAAATATTCACAGAAACATGTTGCTATTGAGCTATGATTATTCCTAAATCACTTCAGAGTGGTTTTGTCAATTAGTGAGTTATAAAGTGTTCTTTGACTCCATAAAAACACTTTGGCATAAGTGTTGACAATTGTACAAAATAGATTAAATAAGTGAAATGTGACTTCATGTTGATTCCTGAGTTCTGTGTGGGAGCTAGGTAGACGGTGGCAGTTTTCAATGGGGTGGAAAACGCAAGCCACATGCATATTCGTGGCCGTGAGACAGAGCTCAGTTTGGGTGTAAGCCAGAAGCATTTATGAGATGTCTAAGTAGACATCGGGTAGCAGTACCTGCAGAAGTAAAATACAGTCATCATTGTCAAAACCGGAGAAAGAACGTAAGGGGTGAAGATGGGCACTTTCATTTCTAGGACTTAGGCTCTAAGGGATTATTGGTGCCCTTGTAAATAACATCAGTCATGTGACATGAAAAAGTATAGTGGATTGAGGAGTGCCAGGAAGATAAGAAATATAAAGCAGATCAAATGATCAGATATCTTTTAGATTTGTTGCATATTTATTCTTTTGCTAGTTAAAATGAGATCCATCTTGCAAGTCAATGAGTGTGGAAGTTGGTAACTAGTTATAAATGGTATAGAAAGACAAATCAGCCATATTTCTTTCTGCTCACAATCTGGTACAGAAGACAAACTAAAAAAAAAAAATCTTATATCATATGAGTAAGTCTTTCAAAAGGAGTGCTTAATTTTCTTTTTAAACCACAAGTACACATCTAAATTCCTGCGGAACTTTTGAAACATACCCAGGCTTTATCCTTGAATGTTTTGGCTAATTAGGTCTCTGGTGGGTTTGGGGATGTGCGTATCCAGTAAGTTCCCAGGTGATAATGATGAGAGACAATGGATCAAAATTAGGAATGTGAATTTAGGAGATCTGTGGTGGTAATTTAATTGTACTGAAATGTGATTTTGATTGTATGTTAGTAAATAAAGTTGTCCGGGGGTCAGAGCTATTAGAGCCATAGCAAGAGTGTGGCGGTGGTGGCACACGCCTTTAATCCCATAGATCTCTGTGTGTTCAGGGATACAGCCAGCATTGGAGACATATGTCTTTAAGACCTAGGGGGCTGTACATTCAAACAGTGACGAGGCAGTCACGTGTTTGGGTTTACAACCAATGAGAAGGTAGAACAAAATACTTAAAAAGACGAACAGACAGGATATAGCTCTTTTTCAGGAAGCTGGGACACCGCAGGAGGAAGGGTGAGATTTTAGCTCTGAGCTCTGACCTCTCGGCTTTCTCTTTTACATTGTTTCTGTGTTTCTTATTTAATAAGATGGTTGGTTACATCTACAGAGATCACTGTAAAAGAGGCTAGAATTTACATCATGAGAGATAGCAAGAATGTAGCCAGGACAGGGAAACAGGACAGCAAATCCCGTCTGTGTTTTGATGTACTTGAAAGAGGAATTGGGTGAAGACAAAATGTTTGATCTGCAGCCATCCAAAAATTATTCTAAAAGAACGAATAAGACACTTAGTTCATCTCATGATTTTTAAAAAATGGAATTAAATTTAAAAATCAAATTTAGAAGAAATATTTTACCCCAAACTATCTCACTTGCAGCATATAAACCTTCTGTATACATATGCCTTTATCCTTAAAGGAAGCGTTATCACTAACACAATTCTTCAGAACCACGAAGTCCTAATAAGTAGTAAAGTAGTCAGCCAATATTTATACTTATGTATGCACGTGGAATGTATAAATAGTAAGTAAGCATTATTAATTAATTATGGACTGGAGCAGATACTACAAAATGGGACTTTTGCACTTGGATGGAATACAGTAAAGCAGAGGGAATTCTGCAGAACCATCTGGATTAGTGTAACCCAGCAGGGGTGATTGTAATCCAAGCATCCCAGTCTACTAGTGTTCTAGATACCAACATCTTTTTTTTTTTTTTTTTTTTTTTTTTTTTCAGAGCTGAGGACTGAACCCAGGGCCTTGTGCTTACTAGGCAAGTGCTCTACCGCTGAGCTAAGTCCCCAACCCCTAGATACCAACATCTCATAACAACTTTGTAATTGAAGATTTAAAAAGATACAGCCTTACCAGAGGCTGCTGTACTAACATAGAACGTTCTACAGCTTTAGTTAATAGCGGACAGTCACTATTAGTAACAGCAATGATTGTGTGACTTTTTTTTTCCCTGATTTTTGCATGGATAACCAATCACTGTCAATTATCTTAGTTTGTGAGGAATTTAATGGTTTCTACTCAAATGGCTCTATAAGAGAAGATAGAGAATTGTGGTTGATTATGATCGATGCCTGCTGTCTACATGTATGGAAATGCGTCATTATTATGTTCAAATAATATAAAATAAAATAGAATACTCTCTAAAAGAAAAAAGAAAGAGGAATTTGAAAGGGGATGTGAAACAAGCCATGTGAGGCTTTAGGAAGAATTACATGAATATGAGGGAGCACTGTAGAGAAGGTCTTTGAGAATCATTGGGCTACAGGAGAACGACACTGAAAAAAGTCAGTGTTTTGACTTGGTAGGCTGGTGCATCAAGATGAGGCAGCCTGGGTTCAAGGCCAGCCTGGGTTAAATGGCCAGAACCTGCCTGGGGTTGTAGCTATTTATAAGATCCAGGCATTGCAAACAACAACAATAACGACATTTTTAACGTTTTCGTCTTTGGTTACAGCAATGTCACAGAGAAGCACATCAAACAGAACAAAAGTCCTTGTAGTCCCCCACCCAGTGATAAGCACTGTCCATTTTCTAGTGAGTGCCCTTCCTGTCTTAGGGCAAATCCTTTTATCTCAGCAATTTTTAAATTTTTTGACATTATAATATAATTACCTCATTTCCCCCTTTCCTTTTCTCCCTCCGAGCCCTCCCATGTGTCGATCACTTGCTGTCTTTCAAATCCATGACCTCGTATTATTTTTTGTTGTTACACACACACACACACACACACACACACACCCCTGAGATCTTGCCACTTGGGAGGCTGAAGCAGCAGCTAAGTCAAAACACTAATTTCTTTTAATGTGATTCTATTGCAGCTCAATAATTTTTAAGGACTTTTGCTACAATGCTACTTCATATCACACGCACGTATATATGTATGTATATACACACATATATATGCATATGTGTGCATATATAAATATATATAATTCCTAAACACATAGAAACAATCCTCTGAGTCTGTATAATGTTACTTGTATGTACATGTTTTCAGGGCTGACCATTTGGTATTGGATAAGCTATTGGCGTACCCTTCCTTTTTCTAGAAACCTCAGAAGCTACACCCACGAAATCTCAACAACTCTACAAATTTTTCAAGACCCTGAATGGAAAGAGTAGCCATTTATTTAGGCGGTGATTAATTGCAGGTCAAAAAATACTCTACTAATAAAAAGTCTGAATGAATAGACGGCTTTTGAATATGAACGCATGGCAAGATGATGTTGGAAACTTTCTGGGTGGAGTTATAACTATCCCGAAAGGTTATAGTGGAAAGTATAGACAAGCCTTGGCAAATGAGGCACTGGAGCCCAGCCAGCAAGGGCTTGTTTTGTGGGCAAAGCTGAGTTGGCCTACACAGCCGCGCCCATTTGTTTATGTGATGTCTGTGGCTGCTTTCCCACTACAACTCCAGGACTCAGTAATTTCAAGAGAGATTACCTTCCCAAGCAGTTTGAAGCACCTGGGGTCTGGCCTTTTCCATAACTACTGGCCACTGCCTACTAGAGATCGGAGGTTTCCAGATTATGTCGGTTTCCCATAACATAATACATATTTTTGAGAAAGGACCCTGTATTCAAGGATGTTTGGAAAATGCTTCATTAAACAACTACAAAAATTTTTGTAGTTGGACAAATGATATAATTTAATGGGCTCATTGATAATTGATAGGAGCAGGGTATATTATCTATACCATATCCTCAACTTGGTCCTAGAAATACTGCTCATAAGCACATCTACTAACATCACATAGTTTGGAAAATCTTAAATTAGTCTATTTGGAGGCCTTGCCAAAGCCATAAAATTTTGTAAATTTGTGGTCATGGTCTTTTAATTCTAAGATGTTTGTATAGAGAGCCTCCTTGGTTCCAAAGATCAGGAAATCACCCTCTGTACTGTATTTGTGGTCTGACCTATGCAAAGGAAATCTTAGCTTGGAGTCAGATTCCCAAGAGTTCCTTCCAGAAATGGAGAAAGGACATAGTCATGCTGAGGTGGTATCTGGGTAAATTATTGGGTTGGGCTTTTGGGGTGTTATTTACAGAGCCACAATAAGATTTTCATAGATTCTGGTCTTTTTTTGGCTTTGTGGAAATCTTTCTTTTTAAAAAAAATTATTGAAAATTATATTTTATAACTGCATTGGTATAAATAAAGGTATAATCTGAGTTGTTGCATACATTCATTTTTTTCCTTATGATTTGAAATTTATTAAAACTAAAACAATTCAGCGTTCCTAAAAATACTATGGGCTCCACACATAGTGTCTACTGTGACTACAAGGTGAGTCAGCCCTGAGAATTGCCAAGGCATAATATATTTCCTGCCAGACTAAAGACTTTTGGGGGCTTATGTACTTTGTAGTCCCCTCCTACCTCCAACACTTAAAATAACTTGAATACAGTATTAATGCAATAATATCTGTTGAATGAGTGGATCAGTGATTAATTTCAAAGTACTCCAATATCTCATAAGAGGATGAGAAAGTTAATACAGTAAAAGACGTTAAGAATTCTTCTAAACATGTAGCTGCATTCACACAAACTGTTAAAAGAGATTCAAGCACGTACATGTGATAGGAAGGACTTTGGAGGTTAGATTTCTTATCACTAGGCAGGACCACAGCAAATCATATAACTTTGAGTTTTAGTTACTTAATTAGGAAGAAAAATATTAATTGAAGAGGTTTTATGAATATGCTTGACTACAAGCCAGAGAAAACAGCTAACCATTTTCTACTATTTTGGCTATGAATTCCTAGCAGGCTTTCAATACTGTTCCTGGGCAACACTCAGACTTAGTTCATTTAAACATTAAGCTCTCTGAGAAATCTTAATCACAGAGGCTACAGTCATAGGAGACATAATATGCTTTCAAAGCACAGGTCATTGACCCCTTCTAAGAGCAAAGCAAGTCAGAACGTTCTTAAAATACACTCAAAGACCCAGTAAGCCACCTAACTCAATTTCCTTCTAATACAGGCCTCTCCTGGGGGAATATCCTTACCTGCTGCTTGTCATACTCTGTGAAACCAATAACACCCAGACTGCAGTGTTTTGCTTTCATTAGGAACTGTATCTAATCCAATGTATAATTAGTAGGGGAAAAAAAGACAGGGTAGGTAATACATCACACAACATCATTAATGCAAGGAAAATGAAAAGGCCCAACAACTTACAGAACAAATGTGTAGCTGCTATTTATTTGCTAATAAATAGGGCAAGAGAGGCATTCCTTTATCTGACAGTCGTTGCCTATCCAATAAAACAACCTATCACCATGAAGAATGGAGGTAGGTCCGGCTTCTCTGGATTTTAGAACTTTTTATTATTTTCTTTAGTGGAGCAATAGGGAACTCAGGGAGAATGGCCAGGGCAAACTTTTGAAGGACAGAACTGGATACACCTTGGTTTTCATCATAAGAAATGGTGGGAGAAATGAAAAGATGGAAATCTGTTTAAGCTTTTCACACAAATCTCTCTGATTTTTTTTGGTTATTGTTGTTCCTTGCCCAACTCCCAGTCAGTGTTCATTTCTTAGAAGCTAAGAGTCATGTAGGTGGGCAATTTTGTTTTCCAATACCCTTGTCTACCTTAATTATATGTGTTAGGATTCCTAACCACTTCCCCAGCTACATGAATGCACATGTGCTGTAGAGTAGCCAGGCAAGATGCTTAGTCATCCCAGAGCCTTATGTCCTATGTAATCCATGCTGTGAGATTACGTAATCTATGGGCATGTGTGGTGTAGCTATGTAAACCCATATGCGCATGTGCAGGGGAGACCTATAAAAGCGGGTTCCACCTATTCCTTCTTTCTCTTCCTGCACGATCATTCCATAGGCCTATGCACACACCCCTTCTGTTCCCTTCCCTTAATATACTCTTATAGTGGGTTCTGTTGTGCCTCGTGGCTTCTCTCACATAGTAAACAGCACTGCTTAATAAATAGCAGTGTGCCACTTAATAAATAACAATATGACAAGACCCTGTGGCTGCACACACCACACACTTTGTCTACAGGACACAGGGAAATGAATCTCAAACCAACTGAGCAGCTCTCTTGGCGCTGACTAGCTTTTGCGGTGCTGGTAGGTGCTGTGGAGTCTACTGGGGGGGGGGCGAAGATCACCAGTGGCATTACCCAGCACTGAACTTGTACTCCATAATACTGACTGGCCAGGCAAGATGTGCTTAATGGTCTAATAGTGGCATCACTATTAGGGGTCATTAACTGCTTTATGATTGGATTTGAAGCCTGTTCCATGACAGGGAATTTCATGTTGATGGTGTCATCCCGGTCAAAAGCCCATAGCTGGAGAAGTGGTAGGTAGGACCTGCAATTGTTATTTTTCTAAAGGATCATGCTGTCAAATTGCCTTCTAAACATTCCTGATTATTCCCAGAGACTTAGACTGTTCTCAGTCTTGATCAGGGGAGCTTCTCTTTGGCAGAAGAGAACTGCTGAGAAAGAGTGACTAGGCGCTTAGCCCTAGGTGGGGCATCGCTATTGACCCCACCACCACAAAGGCTCAGGGGAACATCTCAGAAGAGGGGGAAGAAAGACTGCCAGAGCTGGAGGATGCGGACAGGGCTGTGAGATGTCTTCTGGACATGATGGGACTATCAAGCTCATGAACTCACAGTAGCTGTGGTTACCCGCACAAGACCTATCTTAAAAAAACAAGCAAACAAAACAAAACACAAGCTAGCCAGAATCCTAGCATAGATGGGAGAGCCATTCTCCACTCCTCACCCTGCACTGAGAATCTACTGGCAGCAGGTAATTGCTAGGGGAAGAATAATAATTATTATTTTTTTTATTGAAGATGTAGCAATTGGTAGGTTTCCCATGCTCCAGCGGATGGCTCCATACCCATGCACAGATCACTAATTGCACTTAGTGGGTTACTAAAACAAAACAAAACAAAACAAAAAAACCCAAAACATGAGGTTGGGATGGGGGTATGTTGATCAAATACGGGGCGGGGGTGGGGAGGGTGTTGAGGGGAAAATGGGGAAATAAGTGATTATATTTCCTACATGAATGACATTTGAAAGTTGAAAAATTTACCAAAGAACTAAATAAAAATGGAAGTTGTATAAGAGGAAAAAAATGCCCTAAGTAAATCCTTGACCCTATAATCAGGACTACCTAGAAGTTTTTGGTTTTTTTTTCCCCCTTTGTGTTTTCATCATGGAAAAAGAATTACAATGTATTATAGATTAGATATCATGTCTTCGACTACAGAAGATGTCTGTTCTGGCAGATTGATTACATTTTCCATTGCTAAGCACATCCCAAAGTTTCTCTTTCATAATCCCTGCCCACCCCCAGGGCCTCAGGGCTTATCCTGCAACTCAGTTCCCTCTTGAGCTGCAGCAGCATTTCATATAAAGCAAGTGCACCTGGGGCAAAGCTTCATTTCAAAGGTTGGTCTGTAAGGAGCCAGGGAGAGCCGACTTCAAGGAAGGCATGAGGTCCTCTGAGGTCGTATCTGAATGGTTCTGAAATGCACACTCTATTTAATCTTGATTCTTCTTTTTTGAATGTCATTACCTGGAAGACCAGAATCCTTAGCATTAAATGGAGACCGAATCTCAATTGATTTTGGAGTATCAAGAATAGTTTAGCTGCAGGGGATTTGCTACAAGAAGAGACACTGTGTGTTTTGCGGAGGAGCGGCACCATTCTGATGGGTTGGGGGAATTTTCAGAAGATAGTTGAACATGGGACGAATCATGATTGTCATTCATTGGATGCTATGAAATGAAACTTGAAAACTCCGTGATAATGTTCATGGCCTGCAAAAGAAACAATGGGCTAAAAAACGGGAGAAAGAATCCTCAAATATAAAATAATTTTAAAAACCAACTTGTAACCATCTTTCATGGTGTAAAGAAGTCTTTACATTAGATGAGAAACAAGTGTGCAAAATAAGTTTGATTTGGAGTCTGGGGGTCTATGACGCTCTTGTGGCCTTGACCTTGGGGCTGTGCATATCAAGGAGAAACAATAGATGATTCTTGGGCTAATATAAACTTATTTTTCTTTTCTGGTTAAAAGTTTATTGTTTCCGATTGTGTCCCTTAGCAAAATTGAATTATGTATAAAATAATTACTTGGGACAGCAAGTGCCTTGAAATTCCCAACATTATTAGACTGGGTGTGACAGTTTCGGCAAAACTGCCCTCTGGTTCAAAGCTTTGGCCAACGTGACCTCATAGAAGAATTTTAGCAGAATGCTGATTCTAATCTTGGTAGCTGTCCTTGGGCTCTCAATAACTCTTTGTGTGGGCTCTTCCTTCCCTCTTCTAAAACTTGCAATTAGCCCTGGGTGAGGAGCCTTCCTCCTGAAATTCCACTGAAGGACCCATAATTTAAATGTACATTGGGAAACACCAGAGACAGTAACTAGGAGTCTTGCCAGACACCTGGGAGAAGCTCCGTATTATCACAGAGACTTCATGTCAGAAGCACTTTACAGATCTTCCCACCCATCCCTGCACTTCAGAGATGGAGGAAGGGCAGACAGTAGACGAGAGGTGACTCCTTCAAGCAACAACTCCACAATGAGACAGAAGGGGGTCAGACGGCAAGTGCGGTCGTTTGAATGTAATTGGCCCCCATATTCTCACAGGGTGTGGCAATTTTAGGAGGTGTGGCTTTGTTGGAGTGGGTGTGGCCTTGTTGGAGGAAGTGTGTCACCGCGGGGGTGGGCTTTGAGGTTTCCTACTTCCTGTTGCCTGCAAGATCTAGGACTCTAAGATACTACACCTGCAAGATCTAGGACTCTAAGATACTACATCTAGTACTCTAAAATACTACCACATCTGCTTGCATGCCTCTATGCTCCTCACCATAATGATAATGCACCAAACCTCTGAAACTACAATCGAGCCACCCCAATTAAATATTTGTCTTCATAAGAGTTGCTGTGGTTATGGTGTCTCTTCATAGCAATAGAAACCTTAGACAGCAAGCAAGGTCCTGATCTTTTCTTTGACTCCAAGATAACTGAGTCTGGAAAAGTAAAGTCTGCTTTGTTGTGGACATGGCTTTTAAGAGCACAGAAGGTTCTCCTCCTCCTCCTCCTCCTCCTCCTTCTCCTTCTCCTCCTCCTCTTCTTCTTCCTCCTCTTCCTCCTCCTCCTTTTCCTTCTTTTTCCTTCTCTCCTCCTCCTCCTCTTCTTCCTCTTTCTTTCTCCTTCTTCTTTTCCAAAATAGTAATTCAGAGACCTACAGTGAGTACTTAAGATACAGGAAGACAACAAACAATTCTGGTATTTTAGCTGGTGCATGCGGACATGGAATCTACCAGGTTCTGTCTGGTTAATAATTAATTACCTTACAAGCCTGCAGCCATTCTACACAGATTGTGTACTCTATGGTCTATGAAACCTCAATGCGTCAATGTGGGTTGATTCCTAGTGTATGTAAGAGAAAACTGGTACATTTTTTGTTCAAGGAATTGTAGCTGGAGCCTTTTCTCTGTCCCGCTTGGTCCCGCAGCAGCTTAAAAAATAATCATTCAGAGGCCTAATATTTATTATGAACTGTTTGGCCTATGGCTCAGGCTTGCTACTAGCTAGTTCTTACATCTTAAATTAATCTGTTTCTATTAATATGTGTATTGCCATGTAGCTGGTGGCTTACCAGCACTTTTACATCTTGCTTCTTGTGCAGCTCACTGGCATGTCTCTGACTTTGCCCTTCTTCTCCCTGGATCTCTACTTGGATCTTATCCTGTCTTCCCACAGGCCAAAGCAGCTTTATTTATTAGCCAATGGGAGCAACACATATTCACAGTATACAGAAAGGCCATCCCACAGCACTCAGGGGCTGGATAGATGGCTTAGTGTTAAGACCACTGGCTGCCCTTCCAGAGAGGTCCTGAGTTCAGTTCCCCGCAAGCACATGCTGGCTCACAATCATCTATAATGAAAAGGAATGTCCAACATGAACAGACTCTATTTACTTGCTGACAGGAATGTTAACTGCTGATGCAATAATGCCCTTTCCAAAAAGCAAAGTATTTTGCATTATGAAATATTATGTTAGTAGGTATTCTTAAATTTAACCCTTTTCACAAGATTTTTTTTTTTTTTGCTATGTTGTCCAGGTTTGCCTTGAAATCCCGATCCTCTTGCCTCAGCTTCTGAAATTTTGAAAAGATAGGTGTGTTACCTTTGACTTAATTTTCCCAAATACAGCAATGAAAAGAGGTGGACCCTGACGAGTCTTTAGTGATTAGTTAACGGCGAGATATATTTTAATATTAAGAACTACAGTGAAAGATTTTAATATGTGGCTTTCCAGTCATTTGTCCTGATGCTACTTTTAGAAATTAATGAATCAATCTTGTGCTACTGGGGATTGAACCCAGGAGCTTGTGTATGCTAAGAAAGCACTGTACCAACTGAGCTACCTCTCCAGAGCCATGGGGCCATTATATGATGCAGAAGGTTTGCAAGTTCATGCTTTATTGAATGACATGTTTTGGTGATGGGCACTTTTCCCATTAAGTGTTCAAAGTATATAGATGTTGCACCTCTGCATTCTCCTAAATCCCATATTTCTCTTTTCTTGATAAGTAAGCTTAGAAATTTTTTGAAAGGACATCTTGTTTTCAAGCCCCACCTATTATGCAGACGAGAAAAATATGATTCAACGGTGAGAAATGTAACATGGGGCCAGAAACCTGCTTTTCAGAGATGCAGTTTCCAAGGTATTGATGGAATGCCTTCAAACTTCTAAACAAAGTCTAAAGAGAGAGAGATTCCACAAAAGGCAGACTGTTTTCTTTAAATGACACCACAAAGAGCCCAAGTTATCTTTTACAGACTGCAAGATAACAGCTTGACCAAGACAAAAAGCGCTAAGTGGTTATTTATCTGTGATGGCTACTGCTATTGTAGCTGGACAGAGTGTCCACTAAACCTAACCCTGTTCCCAGGAACTTTCTGTTTTCTTCACTGAATGAAAACTCAGGCCTGTTTTCCCCAAAGTCAGGGCACCTTCTTTCTCACAAACAGTGGAGCAAAGGATCTCCTTCTCACCTGCTGTTGTCTCTATGTAACTTTGCATTTGTGCCCCAGTCGGTGACCCTACTGTCCGCTCCTTTGTGTTTTTAAAAATGAAACCTCCCCGAGGGACTATCAAGTTCTACCTGAATTCATAAGTAACTGAAATAACAAAAATATTGTTTATTTTTTTCTTGAGGAACTTGGGACCTTATAAAAAGGACTTACTGTTTTTGTGACCCTAATTTCTATTTCTTCATTCAAAATATAGGACTAACAAAAATGTTGCTTTGAAAGGTCATTAGGGGATTAAACAAAGTATGTTCTGAGAAAATGTGACTTACTTTTCCTGTCTCTAGAAATGAATGGAATGATTTTCTCAATGTAATCTACACTGATTTCACCTCAACTCTCGATTGTTCATGGTTTTCTTTCTCCTCAATCTATGCTTTCTCTTAAAGGAGTCTGCTTTTAGTCTTATTCTATTTTTTTTTCATTTACAATTATCTCCAAACATACTTTCCCAATTCCCTTTTCCTGGGAAATAAGCTAAGAGTGCCACGAAGTTCATTTAAGAAGCAATGAAAGAGTTAATCATCCAGTGAAGGAATGGTAAAATCAAGAGGCTTATTTAAACTGTTTACAATCTTGCAAATAAAGATAAAAACAATTTGATAGATCTGGAGTTTGAAGCCATAAAACCTTGAAGCTGCCATTCAAATACTAGATTGGACCCCACCTAGAAGTCATTTGGAGTAGAGTGAATCAAACGGACCTGTTGACTCATAATCTGGGCGAGGGACTTTTAGTCTGTCCCTTCCTGTAGTTTGCTGAGTCCCCTGGAACATTGCGCTGCTCATGAGAGCAAGCCGGATTCTATGGTAACCAGAGGGCTACACGGACCCTGTTGCCAGGAAAGGTACGAGAAACAAAACCAAAACAAAGCAGACCGGAAGACAGGGACTTCCCCTCTGGCGGAATCGAGAGATGTCAGGGGAAACATAAAAATACAAGCGTGGAGCCCCAGGACAATGTTTTAATATTTACAGCGAAAGCACAGCTGTAAAGGGAGTGCTAATATGTGGTGAGAACTGTGTCTCCTCCCTCCGCACCCGGCACTGTTGTTGTTCCGTAAGCCAACATTTCTATGACACTGTTCCGTAGCTAGGTTCTGTGGAGAAATGATTCCTTGCTCGGCACATCTCTTTAATTTTCACAGCGCCCCCTTCAAAGTAAATATTACTTTTATTTTATAGGTTCATCTGAATTCAGGTTAGTTATTAATCTCTCTCTCTGATGACCCACAGATGGTCCCTTAGTAACTTGGTCCAAAGAGAAATTCTCTTGATATCTCTTCAAATGCTGGCAATTGTGCAATGAATGAGGATAATACTTAATATCTGTTGGTTTGTGGAATGAGGTTAAGGACAATGCTTTGTTCACTGGGTCATTCCAGGAACCTAGCCCAGCGCCTGGCACATGGTAATTGCTTAAGACCTGTGGAATGGCTGACATTTAAGAAGTCCAGGGATCAGGGAAGTGGCTTTTTTTTTCTTCTTCTTCAGTTGTTCGTAGGTTCTAGAAGCAGAGCCAGAGGCCTGTCACTAGCTGTTGCCTGGGAGGTTGTTTTTGCCAGGAACTCGGAGGACATAGACATGTCCACTTTGGGATATTAATCCCAATGCGGTGTTTTAAAATGGAGAAATCCTGTTTTCCTTCCACTTTAAAGGTAAAAACAAAAGTTAAGATGTTGCCTCGTCATACACACTCATGTAAATAGAAGGTCGCGCTAATCCTCGCAGTAATGACGTTAAAAACACAACAGGACCAGTTTCTTACGTTGCAGCTGCGCACTGTGTAGACAAAGATCCTTCCAGCTCTCTCTTGCCATATTTAGCTGATTAAAGGAAAAGGAGATGACTGTCTGTCCTGAGTGTTTGTGCATTTATCCGTTTCCTCCCTTGTCCATTTATCAATGAACTCCTTGTAGGCAGCAGAATTATCTCTTCTTATGCTCAGCTTAGAGTCCGGCTTTCATTGGAGCAGCTCAATGAGTTCATGTTCAGTGTGTCATGGTACCGTCATTCTCATGAACCTGTGCTGGTTAATGTTGGCCATTCTTCCTTGGTTTGCCACTGTACTCCAGGTTAGGCTGTAGTAACCACCATATACCATATCTTTTCAGACTGTTTTACATTCCTGGAGCCAGGGAGTGCTTCGCTTAACACCATCACATGGGGGTTAAGGGTGTAGGAGGCTCAATGTCTTATGATACTGGCTTTAAAAGGCCAGGCTTCAGGGTTTATCACAGCAAGAGATCAGAAGGGAAGGAAAGTTCTAGCCAAGCTAAGAAAGCCTTGGTCCAGATTGTCATTCAGCTTGCTTTAGGCTGCACTGGTCATGTGGTCACATAAAACCTCAGTAAGGTATGGAGGTGAAATCCCATGTCAAGTCCAAAGTAAAAGAGAAGCAGATATCATCAAACGTAAGTGAAGTCTATCATGAAACCATCATTGATGTCAGCCTTTGTAAAAGAGGATGAAGGAGAAGGCATGTGGGCTAAAAGAAAACCAATATCCACAAAGGGAAAAAAAAGATACAGATTGTAAAGGGGAGAGAAAACTTAGCTGACAGAGCTTTGCTAGCATGGTTGGTCCTTGCCAGAGGCTGGGATGAGAGCCCTGAAGGTAACCAATCCTGTCCTTCAGCGCTTCTGTGTTCATTCTACTCACAGCTCATCAGGAAGCTGATTGTTCTCTGACAACTGCCTGTCACATTTGGGTGACAATGACAATCTTCTGGGTCATTCCTCACAGGTGAGGTATGAGGGAGGCAGGTATAACAGAGAGATGAGAACAAGAAGCTGATGTGTCTGTGACATGGGAAAGCATCACCACCCACTCCTCCATCTTTTCTCTCACCAGCAACTCATACATTAACTCCTTCCTAGTCGGGGCAGTTATGGGTGTCTCCTTATGGCTGCACTCCCAGCCTCTACCAGCATCAGTTTTCAATAGGTAATTCTTCCGAGCCAGCTTAAAACGGGCAGCTTAGGGCAACGAGCTACAGTTCCTATAAGGAAAGGTTGATTTCTCAAAGTGAGCCCTTTAGGGAACTGCTAAAACTCTAAAGTCAACTTCCATCGGTTTGGGTTTGTTCTAGGCAAGTCAAGTAAGGAGACTGTTTTTGGTCTCTGGGTTGGTCCTTGGCAAGGTCTGCTCAGTCATTTTCTTTCCAGTTTGTAGTGTGGAAGTCCCAGCAGCATCGCTTATGGCTGGCAGTCAATTAGTTGTGAATTTATTTTTAATCTTCAGCAAATGTCCCTTGTGGACCAGCGCAGAATGCATCCTAATTACCACTAACCACTATCTCCTCAACTCTCCTGTGTGCCTGGCAAAGAATGCCGTCGAACAGAATGTAGTTCTGTGCAGAGGATCTGACAGAGTAGATAATGATCATTAATTTTTTTTGCTATATTTAAAAAATATTTTTATGTGGGGAAGGCTTTATCTTTTTGTGGCTGATAAAATGATTCATGATTCTGGAGTTTTAAAAAAGGCTGTGAAAGACAAAAGAACAATGTTAAAACATACAACCACTCAGTGGGTCTTTGATAATTCTGTAAATGTAACCATGAGCAAATATTGCGGTTGATGAGAAGGTGAGAACATGTTGGGTAGCAGACTGATACTTTTGCCCTCCCATTTACCTGCCAAACTGCTTTAGGGTAGATGTAAGCATATATTTGATAGTCAACTTATAATTCTGAGGCTGTTTGATCAATTAAGAGATAACGGGAGTATTATTTATGTTTATATAGCAACATCTTCATCCATCCTCTATCAGGAGCATCTACTAATTGCATGCAAACATTGGAAAATATTCCTCCATGTGAATACAAATTAACATTTTGTGGCATTCTTTATGTGAATAGGCATTATCTGTCAACTTTTATGGAAATTCCTTTACTTGAGAGCAAATAAGTATTAAATTGTGAACTTATTTGAACTTTTAAGCGCAGGGCACCACCTTAGAATCCTTCTGGGATCTCTTCAGTTGTTTTGTATGCCAGATGTTAAATAGTTTACTTCATGGTGGACTCAAAATATCATTACAAGATTGCATCTTCCTTCCCAGGTTAAAATATTTTCACAGGACTCAGGGAGATGATTATTAGTAAAAGAAAATTGTTTAAAAATCCTCACTAGTAAAAGGTTTGTTCATCACTATTCCTTTCCTCTTTTTCTCCCCTGAAAATAAAAACCTATTCTGGTGAGTGTATTCTTTATTTTTCTCCCTAGCAAAGGAACAGAACTAACTCTGATTGTATGCATGCCATTTAAGAACAGAAAGTCTTGAGATTGGCCTTCCATGGGCGTGGGGACAATTGTAGTTCCATAGAAGCCATGATGACAAGACAGACAGTCCCTCCAAAGCCCCAAGTGAAAGAAGACAAGGCAGAGTGAACACTTTCTCCTTTCCCTGGGGCATATGGAGATATGCAGACTCACTAGAACCTTGTGTTTCTGTGTCTTTTTAAATAAGACCCTTTGAGGTGCCCTGTGCAGCTGTGTGGAGATCTGATGCATAACGGAGCGTTCTGTCTTTTCAGAACCATGACTTACAAAGAGAGAACCCCATCGTTTTGAACAAAATGAAGAACACCATGTGAATGTGAGCACCTTTCAGAGTTTGCCTTGGTGTTAAAAGTGTGCCGCCTGCTCTGCTCCTGCAAGTGCCCGTAGGGCATCTTCTCCAGTTTGTGGAATTGGGATCTTTCCAGCGAGTTCTGGAGCCCATCAGACCTAACGCGTGAGAGTCTTCGTTAGTCCCTCACTGTGATTCTGGGTCAGTCCCATAGGCTCTCTGAGACCCCATTTCCCCCCATTTTTATTAATCTTCAGCAAACGTCCCTTGTGGACCAGCGCAGGATGCATCATAATTATCACTAAACACTATCTCCTCAACTCTCCTGTGTGCCTGGTAAAGAATGCCGTAAAACAGAATGTAGTTCTATATACATTTATTCATATAAATAATATAACTATATATATTATAGCTATATAACAGAATGAATGTCTTCCTTGCAGATTTTATTTGCGCGCGCCCATGTGTGTGTGTGTGTGTGTGTGTGTGTGTATACATGTGTGTTTACATGTGTGTATTTAATGAGACAGAATATGAGCCTCTCTAGTAGGGTGACTGATCATCATGTTTTAGCCTAATGTCACCAGTTGTGAATTAAAATTGTGTTTCTCTTCATTCTTTTCATTACTGCTCATTTGAAAATCATGAATTTGAGTCCCTGTTATGTGCTGGATTCTGAGTTTGTGAGAGCTAGAAACGACCTCATCCCTTAGTGAATTACAGAATTATGGTGGTAAATGGCAGGTAGGTAAGCAGTCAGTCACTACACTGTACTTGTTATGAAATTTGGGATCAACTATAGCAACACTCTTTTCTGATGCCCTTTCTCTTTTAGATTAGAATCTCACCTTTTGGCAGAGATCTCTGTTAGGGTAGATGACAGAACATAAATTGATGAGATTCTGATAATTTTACATTTGATTATCTTGTCAAGTTCTTTTTTTTTTTTTTAGCTTTGGGGAAGCTGGAAAATTCCAATGTAAGTATATGTATGAAATCATACCACTCTAATGTAGAAAATGTCAGGCATACATAAGATCCGTTAATCCTCCATGATACTACCTAAGATCAAAATATTCATGTAAGAGCAATGACTATTCACTACCTCCCTACTTCCCTTTCCATGTTATTTTCAAGTAAGCACTGGAAAGTATATGCTTTCATCCACACAAATTAATTGTGTATTTCTAAGTAAGTACTCTTGGCTTTAAAGATTATAACAACAATGCTATTATTTAATAGAAGTTAAAAGTCCTTATATTCATTGATTTTCATGTTGAGAAGTATTCAAATTTTCCACTATCTTAACATAACATTTTATACTTTTCCCTTTGTGGTCAATTTTATTTGTTGCACTGGAATTTTTTTCTTTTCTTTTTTTTAATATTTGGAAAGATTGTTTTTGTCTCAATAATTGTGTTTTCTTATGCTAACATTTTAAGAGGTACAGTTTCTCCTTTACCTCCTGGCTACTGTGAGGTTTTATCAATATTTGCTAGCATTCTACATGAATTTAATCACTATTAAGTGATTTGGTTTCATATATTCAATAAATATAAGATATAAATAAACATTGTACCTTTTATATGACCCCTCTTCCCATTTTGAGTAATTTTTCTGTGTAATGTCCCAGTAAATATATATATATATATATATATATATATATATATATATATATATATATATATATATAATATATTTTGTAGCACACACACACTATATATACATTTGCACATAGAATGGCTAGCATGTGTGGGTGACCTGTCTTCTCCTGCTTGAGTTTTAGATTTCAGGGATATCTTGTCTCTTAAGTTTGTGGTGTGCAGTTGGATGTTTTAATTGCTATCGTTTCAAGGAAGATTTACTTTGGAGGAATGCAAAACCTAGTTTACTATCACCAGTTTCTCAGAATTCTCAAATTTCCTGGGTGCTCTGTGGTTTCTCCTTTGCTTCTTTATTTTTACATAAGCACCATTATTTTTAGTGCATGCTTTCCCGGGGTGCATTGGTTTTGAGGATTGCATTACATCTGAAGGGGCTGTTGTGGCAGCATCCTATACTCCGAATTAAACCCATCGTTTTGGAAGAAATAACAATGCAAAGTACTTTTGGCCTTTATTCTTAAAGCAACATTGTTTGTATACTGTTTCTAGTTTTCATCCCCACAGAATGATATTTTCTTTGGCTATGTAAACATTAAAGGTGTAATCAGAAGTAAGGAGAATGGAGAAGGGAGAAAATGAAGTACCACACCAATAACCAGCACTCTACTAATGCCATTAAACTTTGTTCAGATAGTTTATCAGTTCTTTGCAAAGTAATAAAGCATTAGATTTGGCATCATTAGTACTAACAACGAGATTTCTTCCTTTAAGCAAATCCCTTATTTTAGGAGAAAAGTAAAATGTTAACTCCTAGGAATCATTATGCAATAACACAGAGCGCAGTAAAAGTTTATAGTAGTTGGACCAAGTCCAGTGACTTTCGGGACTGGGAAAAGTTCAGCGAAAATTGGGTAAATGGCTCATGTAATGGGAAGTTTAATTAATAAAATGGGGAGGATGGGGAGATGAGCAGATTCCTCATTGCTATACGCAGTGGGCTTTCTCATGATGATTGCCTTGGATTGTAGTACTGTACCCAGTATAGGCATAGACAGAGAATCCAAGAGTGGATTTTTAGTACAAAAATATTAAAAACTCTTGGTTGCTTTAGAGTTTAAAAAGGACCTTTGAGAACTCATTATACATACTGTTTTTTTTTTAAACTTTTCTCATTTTTATTCTCTTGGCGTTTAGAAAGAATATTCTGTGGGAGTTTGAATAGACTAATGATAACTATCATGTGTACATTTTTACCATCAGTCTACTTACAGGTATATACTTACTTACATCAGTCTACTTAGAGGTGTCTCATTTTGCTTTCTCTACATCTCTAAGGGGGATGCAAGTCAGGGTAGTGATACATAGAGAAGTTAGGGGACTTCTCTGGGTTAACCCAGATTAGTCCGACTCTGGAAATGTACCCTGAACCAGTGTATGAAACGTCTCCTGAAAATCACATAGTCAAAAGCAAAGCTGAAACAGTTTGAGGAGATGGATTCCTGCTGAAGCTAAGGTCAACTTGAGAAGCCTGGGAGATCATACACTGCTTCTGGCCTGAGGGTGCCGCCATCCCTGTTCAGCTGATACTTAACAGATCATTTCAGTTGCTCCACTGACTCTATTCAGCAAACTCTTCTACGTGTCATACTCTACCAGGTTTCAGAAACGTAATCACCAATGAGACTCCTTCCTTGCTTTGGGTCCAGCCGAGAGGTGGGTGTGTCTCATGACCAGATGGTTGCAGAGCAACGTGAAGGTTGAGTCCTGGTGAACCACTGAGTATCACTGATGAGTTACAAGTCCGTAGCGGGGGAGGGAAAGAATGACTGATGGGAAGTTTTCTAAGGATGATGAATTGCTTTTGGCTTTCCTCAGACTTGCTGAGTTTCAGTACTAAAAGTTCCACCTTCCAGGAAATGGGCCAGTCCCTAGTGTCTGGCCATCTAGGCTTCTGTTGGTATGGGACATTAGGAGTTTCCCATGAGGGAATCATTGAGTCCATAGCCAGTCCTGCTAGGGAAATTGCCATTCACAATCATCACTCCAAGAATGTTGGTTCAATCTTTTGGCCCAGATTTCAGTTTAGTGAGCTTGGTTTGCCGCTCAATTCGAAATGGGCGTTCAATGAGTTTGTTGCCTGGTAGCAGTTCATGTTGTCATCAAGGACTTTACAAACCCAAGCTTGAACCCTGAGGCCATCCCATGCGGATACAATCAAGATAATAGACTCTTGGGAGGGAGCAGCTCTTTCAAGGAACAAGGAGCTGGTTTAGACAGTGTTCAAATGTCAGCTGGCAAGGGTTCCACAGCAGTGTCACGGCTACAATAGTCCCAAGTGTGCAGCCATCTATTCCCCCAGCAAAGTCAAGTTTAAGGCACCCATTTAAACCCCACAGGGAATTGGATGTCACGCATCATCACCAAGGGCACCATTTATTATTTTAAAACTAATGGTGTCACCTCATTGTCTTATGACAAAGTTTGCTGTCATATTTACCATTGTAAAAGTGTTCAGGTCTTGGAGGGCTGTCTTTTCAAATGTTCTATCAAATAATTCGGATCTTGTCACTTTTTTTAAAAATCTTTTCCTCTTGTTTGAGAGCTCAGCTCTTCTTTCCTTTTCTCTTTTTGTCCCATCTTTTAAAAAAATTCTTTCTTCCTTCTCTTTCTTTGTATTCTTTCATCCTCTCTTTCCTTCTTCTCTTCCTCCCATCCATCTTCTTTGAAGGGACAGGGAGATTAAAAACCAACCAAAGAAATACTCAAATTTGGTGCTCCAAAGCTTTTGCTTTGCTATATAACAACAGCCCCAGCCAATGCAACAAATGAAGACTGTTGACTCATCATTCACTGTCATCTTAGGAAGACAAGACCTCTCCATGAGATCTCAATGCAGCTTTGTTTCCGTTGGTACAGCAAGAAGTTTCCCTGAGTCAATCTCTCACAACTCAAGGGGAAGAAAAATTATTATTCAGGAACAAAGGGCGGATATGCTCCTTATTCGTCTGAAGAATGTACAGGCCTTTTGAGTTTCTCTTGTCTTGGATCCTTCCTGAGGAACCTTTCAATACGAACACCAGTGAGGGCAAATATCACAAGCTCTCTGAGCTGAAATACAAGAGAGAGGCTGGTTGCTGAGGAGAAATGGAATGTTTGTTTGTTTGTTTGTTTGTTTTGAGACAGTGTTTCTTTGTGTGTCCTTGGCTGTCCTGGAACACCCTCTGTAGACCATGCTGGCCTCAAACTCAGAGATTCACTAGTTTCTGCCTTCTGAGTGCTGGGATTAAAGGCATGCAACACCACAACCTGGCCTGTTGTTGTTATTATTTTGAGACAGGATTTAACTGTGTATGATGGGACTGTCCCAGGACTTACTATGAAGCCCAGGCTGATTGCAGATTTGAAGTGGTAATCGTACCTAAGCTTCCCAAATGCTGAGAGTAAATTATAGATGTGTGCTATCACGGCTCACTAGAAGTTTTGTGTTTTGAAAGAGGTAAGGAGTTGGGAAGGAAGAAGAGAAATCCAGGAACTGGGAATAACACTGAAATCTAAACCATGTTCATTTTGAAATTATTCCAAACATTCTTGGTTCATTGATCAAGAAATAGGCTACACAAAAGGTCTTATTATGATTTCCTCAGAGCAATTTGGTTAGAAAAAAGTTAATCCATATTCCCCTGTTGTAGAGACCCATTAAGCAGTGTACTGCCTCAACATGAACCAGAATCCTTGTTTGAGATATTCCTCGTGCTCATTATAAGCCATCATTCCCTATGAAGGTAAACTCTAGGACATCCCAGGGGCACCACTTCATGACAGTTAGATACCCAGATGGCTACAAAGAATGTTGGCTACTGGTAATCTGACAATTCAAAAGAAAAGGGTGCATCTCAACAGAGAAGTGTTTTCTCTGTTATTCACTAAAGACCTACAGAAGGGAAACAGATGACCCCTGGCATGTGTTCACTGTAGGAGGAAGATATGGGAAGTTGGTATCTAGAACTTGAGTTGAATTTGTAGCTCAGTCCCCTCCCAGGGGTCATGAACTTGCCCTGAGAAGCTGGTAATGTGTTAAACTCTCCGGTCTTCAGGGTTCCCCTTTTGTTTTGTTCCTATCATTTGTGATAAAAATCTTTCTGAGTAGTTGTGATCCTTTCGTTCTATAATTTAGGGAGCTGATGTACACATTAGGGTATAAAAAATGATTTAAAATAATGAATTAATTAATTTTTAAAAAGTTATTCTTCTCTCATATCTTGCATCCACACTGCAGTTTCCCCTTCCTCCCAGTCTCTCCCCCACCATCTCCCCTCTTCCCCAGATCCACCTCTCCTCCATTTCCCTTCAGACAAGGATAAGCCTCCTAGGGATATCAACCAAACATGGCATATCAAGTTGCTATGAGGCTAGACATATCCCCTCATATGAAGGCTGGACAAGGCCACCCAGTAGGAAGAAAAGGGTCCCAAGGACAGGCAAAAGAGTCAGAGACAGCCCCTTCTCCCACTGTTAGGAGTCCCACAATACCAAGCTACACAACCATAACATAGATGCAGAGGGCCTAGGTCAGACCCATACAGGCTCCCTGATTGTCACTTCAGTCACTATGGGCCCCGAGGAGTTGATTCTGTAGGCCATTTTCTTGTGATGTTTTTGACCCCTCTGGCTCCTAGCTTCCTTTCTCTCCCTCTTCTGCAGGATTCCCCGAACTCCAAGAAGTCATTAAATTTTAACCCATTACACTACTGAGACAGTTTTTTAAAATCTAAATATTGGCACAGTTGTCATCCTGCACCTTGGGGTATACATTTCTGACTGAATTCCAATGACAGATTCTGCCCCACGAATAATGCACAGAACTTGTGGGATAGAGGCCAAGCTTTTTCCTTATTGCTGTGTCCTGGGAACTACAATGCATTCTTATCTTCACTCTCTGGTTACCCTTGTGCAAAAGCTGGTGTCTAACCAGTTTGACAAGGGCTGGCTTCCAGGAAATTGTCCACACCCTCTCATTTGCCTCTAAATGGTAGATTCTTCACTAAACTTTAGAAGACAATTAACTTGTTTCAAAGGACCCTATGACCATGTCACTAGCAGTAAACCAGGTGATTGTGAAGAATTGTTTCAAACTTTTACTGGAAAACGATGGGCAAGTACTTTTCTAATGATTCTAACAATAGCAGAGAATTCTTGAAACTTAAAGACCATTTAAAATAAGCACTTTGGACAAATAGACTGTCTCTCCCCCAGACCAAATATTTTATAGTTTGGAAAATAGAAAAAAAAAGAAAGAAAGAAAGAAAAAAATGTTGGCTAGCCTTGTGATTGAAATTTTGGTTTCAGAATGAGAAAAATTATAGAGGCAATAGAGAAGGAAAAATATTTTTTTGCCTGAGAAATTTCTTCTGTAAGCAAAACTCCTCATGTTCCTGGTTATAGTTGTAAGATGTTAGTCTTGTTGCTTGGCTCAAACACTAGCAGCAATAAAACAAGGGACACTAAAATTCTAATAACTGGAAAAAGAACAAGTCATAATTTTAAGACTTGATGTAAAAATATTGACTTTCCTGAGCTATAGCATTAGAAATACTGGGTAAAGAAAGTAGAAAAGAAGAGACCCAATGATTGATTTTTTTTGAGCTAACCCTAGAACGGACGCTCTTTTGGAGTACTGCATGTGTACTGGAGTCTTCTCATCTTGCATCTGTTTCAAGTAATAAACTCGAAACAAATGTCATTTCACTTAGGAGAGAAAGCATGGAGAAGACATTGAAAGATCTTCCTTTCATTCTGTTTACTGAGATATTTTCTCCCTGTGGACTTGCAACATCAAAATATAAAGGAGACACAAATAGAAATCAAGGTATGATCTGCAATACTGTGGAAAAATCATAGCATTACAAACCTTCACTGATATTCCCAATCCAAATATGTAGGAAGTAAAGTGGATATATTGAGTTATCTTTTAGATAGTGTATGTGGAAGTTTAAAATACATTAAACACATGGTAAAACTGGATGAAACATTGAGTTTGAATTTGTCTTATTCGAAAGGCATTAATAACTTTTTTTTGCAGGTGATGTTGTATTTTAGTATACCCAGTGTTACACAAAAAGCACAGGACATAGTAAGAACACGCTAAGTAATGACAAAAAATTTAGCAGTACTTCTTAACTGATCTGATGAGTATTAGTTTTGAGAAGGTACAGATTTATTTTTTTAAAGGCAGAAGAGATAGGTAGGTATATGAAAATGTTGAGGAGTTTTATTCTTGCTCTTTTATTTTTCAGCACCCAACAATATAATGACACCAAACTTCTTCAGGGTAAAGGAATGCAATTGTTTTCAAGGTAGATTGAGAGATGATTCCATGGCTATTTGCTTTAGTTTCTGTGCATTATCTCATCATTTGTACTATGCAAAATATATTCAAAGGTGATTATGATGAACATACTTTCAACTACCTACCTCACAGGGTCTCAATGAGGGTTAAGTAAGATAATGTACAGGAAATGGTTTTGAAATTTTACCGTAAATTATCTTGAAATGTGCCCCATAACATTATGAATATTGTGTTCATGAGGTCAATATGAAACCAGTGTTCAAATAATAGAACCTTTGAAAGTCACTATTTACCAAATGGTCTAGCCATATCAACATTACCAGCTGAGCATGATCCATTATCAAATGGAATGAAAACTAACTGGCCAGGGAAGAGCAAACCTTCATGGGAGAGGGTGACAGAGCATGATGGGAGGCTGCTATGGGAGTGTAACACAGTAACAATTGCGTTAAGGATCTAGACTTTGACCACGTTCACTTGCCCTCATGTGTTTATGATCACAAAGCTTCATATCCTTCTTTGCAAGCCACAAAAGGCTCTCAACATCTCTTCCCACTTGATTCTGCCATTCCTTAAGAAACTTCATGAGTGTTGAAATGATCCTCATTTTCTAGATTAGGGTATTGAGATGTGACAATTTCAGTGAGTTGTCCGATGCCATACAAGTTAAGACAAATCATCGGGACCCAGTTCTACACATTTTTGCTCCCCAGAACAGTATTCTCTCTGTACAGTCTGCTGATTCATTCAACACCAGTGATAACAAGAGCAGCCATTGTTAGCTAGGTGGTGTTATTGTTGGGAGTCCATTAAACAAATTAGCTCATTCAACCTTGAAAGAAATCCTTGTAGGGACAATCTTGCCCAGCATCTTTGAGTTGGAAGGCTGCTGTGAAGTGAGGTAAAGCAATGCCCTGTGATGACCTCTGGTAGGGCTTTGTTAGCCTGAAGTTACCTTTGGTGAGGTCACTCAATTCTGTCATTAATGAGTCTTCACATTTGAAGTGTGTAGGATGAGGGAGGCTGAGCTTGGAGTGGGAACGTTTTTTTCCAGACTGGCGTGATTCTAATAGAGAAAGAGAATGCTCCTTGTTCATGAAGGAGAAGAAAGATTAGCACTCTCTACAGTTTGGAGTCCTGTTCAAGATCACAGCTTTGCATTCTTTCTGTAGTAGTAACTGCCTGTGGAGGTTTGCATAGAAAGTTCCATAGCCAAGTTTGCCTCTTTTGCCAAGTGAGACTGAAGATGGAGTCTGAACTGGAAACCTGAAACCTAGCATCCTTATCATTGGTAGCTGTTTGTTTTAATAAACAGGGGATTTTTCAAGGGAAAAGTGAGAATTAACGAGTATGTCCATAAGTGTTGTGGGACATCTAACAGAGAAGACTGCTCAGATATGTATTAAATCAAATAGAAAGTATTAGCTAGCAGGCGACAACATGGGCTATTTGGGAACTCAGTGTAGCAACTGAGCCTTTTTCAAGGTGAGGTTTTTGTTTTCCCCTCCAACATAATATTTTTTATTGATTATGTGGAAGTTTCACGTCATGCACCCCAATCCCATTCATTTCCCTGTTTTCCCAAGTCTACTACCCCCTCCCTTAAGCACAAATATCATGCCTTGGGTTGACATGCTTCAGTTAACAAGAACAGTTAGCCAGAAGCAGAACTCCAGAAGCCAAAAAGCTTATAAGGTTAGTGTATTTAGAGATTTTCCCACAACTATGGACTTTGGCAGATTAGGCCTTTGTTTTAGTTTTGGCAGGTGGTGTTTAATGTGCTGAGTTTTACAGCCTAAATGGTACTTCCATCATGGAGTCAGTTGTGCTAAGGTCTGAGGGCCTACTAAGGTCTGTGGCCCTGTTAAAATAAAGGTGACAAAAGTTTAAGAAATAAACTATACAGCTTTTATTAAAGCCTTCACAAGGGTGAAGGTCACAGCCTACACATAATAGCAGCTTTACAAAGGTATTAGACGGAGAAGAGAAGCCACTGAGATAGTTGGATGTCTCCTGTTTTGAAACCCTAGCTTTTATAACATAAAGATCTCAGCCATGGGATATACACATGTGACACATCAGGTGACTCACGCTGGTCTGATGATTCATGCCTCTTCTGGCAGTAGGAAGCAGAGAATTTACACCCATTCACCCAGCATAATCTCATGCCAAAGATAGACGCCTGATTTGCAGAAACAATAGATGATTGTTTTTTAATTAATAGTACACTATATCCTCACCTCTAGAAGGCTTTGTGTGTGTATGATATGGTGTGTGTGTGTGTGTGTGTGTGTGTGTGTGTGTGTGTGCAGTGTGTGGTGTGTATGTGTGTGTATGGTGTGTGGTGTGTATATGGTATATGGTGTGTGTATGGGTGTGTTGTGTGTGTGTTGTGATGTGTGGTGTATGTGTGTGGTATGTGTTGTAGAATATTATTTTAAGGTGTGTTACTTTTGTTTATGTTGCATTTGTTTAACTCTATGAAGCTACATTACTGTGCCTATCTAAAACACCTAATGGTCTAATAAAAAGCTAAACAGCCAATAGTGAGGCAGGAGAAAGGATAGGCGGGGCTGGCAGGCAGAGAGGATAAATAGAAGGAGAAAACTGGGAGGAAAAAAAGAAGGAGCAGGAGAAAAGAAGGAGGAAGACATCAGGGTCCAGCCACCCAGCTACACAGCAAGCCACAGAGTAAGAAGTAATGAAAAACATACAGGAATAGAGAAAGGTAAAAGCCCAGAAGCAAAAGATAAATGGGATAATTTAAGAAGAGCTGGCAAGAAACAAGCCAAGCTAAGGCTGGGCATTTATAATTAAGAATAAGCCTCCATGTGATTTATTTGGGAGCTGGATGGTGGGCCCCCCAAAAGAGTGAAAAAACAACCAACAATAGTATGTGTGTATGTGTGATGTGTGTGTGGTGTATGTATATAATAGGTGTGGTGTGGTGTGGTGTGGGGTGGGGTGTGTGTGTGTGTGTGTGTGTGTGTGTGTGTGTGTGTGTGTATGTGGTATGTGTGTGAGGTGTATGGTGTGTGTCTACCTCTTCAGTGATGGAGATAGGGCAGATATGGGTTGTAGATAAGAAAAGACTAGTTCTCCACATAAGAAATAATTTTTATTCCATTGGTTCTTTTATTTAGGTTCTCTAAGAGTACAGTTTTCCTTCTTGCTTGCAGCATTTCTGAGGAATTAAAACACTGATTAATCATATTTAAAAACATCCATTTCTTTGATTTTAAAAGATAAAGAGGAAAAAAGCAAGAGGACACTTTCCATTGAAAAGAAACCCCTTTGAAGTTCCTGACAAAGATCTTCTTATGAACTAGGTGCATTGTGGTGTCTTGAGATAGCCTGGTAGCCAAGATCATGTAGAACCTTCAACATGGATTTGAATTAAAAGAAGAAAATAATAAAGGTCCACAATTCTGTATCTTAAACCATCTGGCTTTTGTGAAAATATACCATGGAGTAGGGCTTTACTCAATAGACTCTTATTTTTTTTTGTTTTCATGGAGGTTGGAAATCCATCCCAGGGTACCAGGGAGGCTAGGTTCTAATGAATGCTTCTTTCTTGGTATGCTGAATCCTTACCTGTTAATCATTAAAAAAAACACTCTTCAGGCTCATCTCTTAGATGATTCTAGCTTGTACCAAGTTCACATAAAAACTAGCCAGCACAACTCCTATAGATATTTACTGTATATCTATTTATTAAAACCAATATAGTTGCCCATTATATTATTAAGTGGTTGTCTCAAAAGATATTCAGGCATATGTACACCTCTTATAAATTTTGATATTGAATATAATGGATCTAAAGAAGAACTCTGAATCTATAGATTTTTTTTGTCTTTTTTTTGGTATATGACACATAAGTAAAGAAAACCTTTTAATTTTGTATCTCAGCAACCAGAAGTTACCTACAATCTTGGCTCTATTTGTGATGCCAGTATCTAATATGGAAATGGAATAAATTGTCTCTACCCACTTAGCTTGACTAATTACTACAATGTTTGTTTGTTTTTCTTTATTTAGACAGCTTTCTATTAAGTCAACAGCTGGAATCAATACATGGAATTCTCAGTGAGCTCATAACCTAGCTTTGGAGATGGTTACATATATATATATATATATATATATATACATACATACATATACATATACACATAAATATATATTTCATATATATATTTATTATATATATATATTCATAAATATATATTTATATATATATATAAAATGTCAGAGGGTGATCAAGAAGAGCGGTGAGGCTTTGAGAAAGGAGGACCTGGCTGTAACAGCAGTGTAAGCTTCTGAAAGAAATATTTCTGGATAATTAAAGCCCTTATGAGCTGTGTGACAGTGTGGCTAGCAGAAAGGGGGGTGGGGTAGTAAAGGGGAAGATTCTAGGCAAAGGGAACAGCATATGCCAAACCACAGTGGTGTGGGATATGGATTATGGCACACTTAAGTAGTGCAGCATTTCTCCAGAGAAAGAGAAAGGAACCAGTGCTCACCGAAAGGCCCCGTGCTGTTGGAGACCAAGCCAGAAGGTTTAATCACATTCTCAGGATACTCATTTCATAGATTAGGAATACAGGATCAGATGGGCTGGGAAACTTGGCTGTTTTGTGCAGCGAGCAAACAATAGAACTAGGGTTTGGGTCCAAATTTGTCGGTCTCATTCTCACAAAAAGGGATGCCTATCTGAATCCTAGATACTGGGTAGCCACGGCAAGAGACGGAATTTCTTTCTTTCTTTCTTTCTTTCTTTCTTTCTTTCTTTCTTTCTTTCTTTCTTTCTTTCTTTCTTTCTTTCTCTCTCTCTCTCTCTCTCTCTCTCTCTCTCTCTCTCTCCCTCCCTCCCTCCCTCCCTCCCTCCCTCCCTCCCTTCCTTTCTTCTCTTCCTCCTCTTCTTTTAAATTTTACATACCAACCACGGATCCCCCTCTCATCCCTCCTTCCACTCCCTCCCCACCTTCCACCCCCCCATCCACTCCTCCAACAGGGTAAGTTCTCCCACGGGGGACACCTAAGCTGGTACATTCAGTTGAGGCAGGACTAAGCTTCTCCTTGCTTTATCAGGGGGTGAGTAAGGTGTCCTACCATAAGTAATGGGATCCAGAAAGCCAGCTCATGCACCAGGGATAGATCCTGATCACACTGCCAGAGGCCCCTCAAACAGATCCAGCTACACAACTGTCTCCTGTCTGCAGAGGGTCTAGTCCTATCTCATGCAGGTTCGACAGCTGTCAGTCTAAAGTTCATGAATTCCTTTGAGCTTGGTTCAGTTGTCTCTGTAGATTTGAGACAAGATTTCAAATGTAGGGGATGTCAGCTCCGGGGAGCTATGTGCGCTTTGCTATGGGGTTTGGGTGTTTTATTGTAGAGGATTGCTGGAAGATCCCAGTAGACAGCTGAAGCACATGGCTGAAGTAGAGATGATTTAGCATATGGTTAAAAAAAAAAAAAGATGCTTCCCATTCTACTGGTTATACCCATCACATATCCACAGTCAGATTCTCCCACTGTTAGCATTGGGGGTAAGAAGAGAGAAAATTGAGTGTACTTTGGACATGTGAGTTAATCTTTAAGGGGCATTTATGAAAAAGAAGGTAGAGGAGACTGAGAAATGGTGACCAGAGAGTTAGGAAGAAAACCAGGAAACAATGGTGTGATGGAAGCCAAAAGAATGAAGAATTTCAACCTGGAAGAATTGATTTGAAAGTATCAAATACTTTAGGAGAAGGTAACATTTCGTTAGGCTTCAAAATAGGAATAAGGACTCAGTCCTATTCCTGCTGGAGTCTAATAAGTGATGAGTGGGTACTAAGAAAACATGGCTATTCCCATTGGCACTTATTTTTAAATAATTACATTATTTTCCTTTTCCTTTCCTCCTTCGAAACCCTCCCATATACCTTTTTTCTTTCTCTCTTTCAAATTCATGGCCTCTTTTTGTTTCATACACGTGCTTGCACACACACACACACACACACACACACACACACACACACACACACCTTGAATACAACCTGTTCACTCCACATAATGTTACCTATATCTTTTTGAGGGCAGACTGTTTGATATTGGATAACCAATTGGGATATTCCCTGGGGTAGCAATTTCTCCCACCAGCTACATTCTCTGGCTGACAGTAGTTCTTCGTATAAGGTTGAGGTCCCATGAATTTTCCTTCTGTGTTAATATGTCTATTGGTATCATTTTTGTTCAGATCATATTCAGGCATCCATACTGGTGAGACTTTATGGCCACTATAACACGAATCTTAAAAGGTCTTATTAATAAAATCAAACCTGAGGCCAGTTATTGGGGTGAATGCTGGAAGATCAGAGAAGCAAAACAAACCACAGCCATCTCGCCTCACCAGTTCCTCAGCTGATCCTGTTTCCTCAGACTGGATGCCTCTGAGTCCTCATTCAGAATGACTCTCAGCTGAACTGCTGCTAAAAGCCTAAAAGCTTAACCAGCACTAGTTCCTGGTTTTCATGCCTTAAATACCTTTCTGCTTTCTGCCCTCACTTCCTGGGATTAAAGGCTTGAGTCACCATGCCTGGCTATTTCAAGTGTGGCTTTGAACTCACAGAGATCTGGAGGATGGATCTCTGCCTCCGGAATGCTAGGATTAAAGGTGTGTGTGCCACCATTTTCTGGCCTCTATGTCTGTCTAGTGGCTGTTCTGTCCTCTAACCCCAGATAAATTTATTAGGGTGCACGATATATTGGGGAACACAATATCATCACAGGCCACAGCTTCATACATTACTAGGACATACAATCTCACTGAAAGTTCCTCTTCCCTGGCTCTTACACTCTTTCTCTCCCCTATTCTGTAATGATCACCAAGCCTTAGGTGCAGTAATGTGTTATAGATGCATTATGTGGACTGGGCTCCACAATACTGCATACTGATTGGTTGGGGTTTTCTGTAATGTTCTCTGTCTGTTGCAAAGAAAAGTTTCCTTGATGAAGGGTGAGGACCGCACTATATCTGGGTGTAAGGACAAACCTTTAGAATGTAGTTAAGGGTTGTGCTGGTTTAATAAAGTGACAATTTTTGTAGATCCTCCTCTAAGATCCATGACTTCACCAGCCCTGGATAGTTGGCTAGGTTTCCAGTACCAGGTTGATTTTTCTCTTATTATTAAATGTGTCTTAAGTCCAGTTAAAGAACTGTTGGTTACCAGCAAGGGATGTGTACCACTCCTGGACCTATAGTGTTATCACGAAGTGCTAAATATTAACATGGTTAATAAGTGTTGTAGCTGGGTAGGACTCTTAGCTATTTCCCCCTTTTGGAAGCTTGCTTGGCGCCTTCTGGTGTCATGAAACCTAATTCTCAGGGGGGAGCATTTTATGTCAGAGTCAGCTCAGGGCCGGTGTCTGAAGTGCATGATGTCTTCAACAATGGGGACTGATTGTCCACCTGTGCCTGCTGCTGTTGGCTTTTGTGGTGGTTTTACATTTGTTTGTTTGTTTTTCGGATGATCTATGGCTCTTGAGGGTGGGAGTGGTAAGCATTGTCAACCCAGATGGGCAAATTTTACTTAAACTTTATATGTCTATTTGTAGACTGCCTTATATGCGTTACAGCTATTATTAGGTAGTTAATAGTATGAGTCATGACTTTTTTTGGGTATTGTTACAGTTATTTTACCCTCCTCCCTCCTTCTAAATTTATGTCCCCCCTTCCCTAATTAAAACCCCCATTTTTCTCATTTCCCCCTCCAGACCACTTGTGCCCTGCTATTCCCTTCTTTCTTGCTCTCCCTTGCCACAATATTCCCTCTTTACCTTCCTGGTTTCTGTGGTTACTCTGCGCTGTGTACTCACATCTGAAATTTTGGAGCTAGGAACCTCAGCTGGGAGAGAACATGTGACATTTCTGACGTGTGTGCGTGCGTGCATGCGTGTGTGTGTGTGTGTGTGTGTGTGTGTGTGTGTGTGTGTGTGTGTGTTTAAATCCTTACACCTCAAGTGGGCACTTAGAAGAAACAAGTTTGAATCTCAAAGTTGGAAGAGTTCTCAGATGGTTTCTGTCTTAGGTAACAGATGGACCTCTTTGTCTAATTGAGTACACAAGAGGCTGATCCCTCACATCATGACGGTTAGAGGTCGCACAGGCACCCGGTTCTTTCTGTTTACATCAATTATTTATTCTTCAGAAGACATCAGAAATAACAGCAAAAGTGATAATTTTCAGAACTTTGTATTTTGAGTCTCCCCAGAAACATGTGAACAAGGTAGAGAAAAGTATTCCACTTTAAAGATGAGCTCGGAGGATGTCAAGGTTAATGGGGATTGACACAAGATCTTCTGGAGATTAATTAATGAGGTCAGAAGAAAGAATCAGGTCTGAGCTCTGGTCCTCTCTGAATCACAGTGCTATTATGTAGACGATTATGTAACTTTGTGGACCGGTCTCTTTCTTTTCATTTATTTTTCAATTTTTTCCCCCATGTAACTCTCTCTCTCTTCCCACCCCGGGCTCTGTATCAAAAAGTGAATTCTAGATTTATAGCTTTTCTGGCAGAATCCAATGGTAGAGATGGTCTGTGGCCAAAAGTCCTCACGTGTCAGTTTTCCAGCATGTAGACCACACTCCCAGGCTCGCACTGAGGATTAAGAGCAAAGAGCTGCTTGTTTGAGTGAGTGAGCCCAACTTTGTAGCTGATGAAGCAGCGACATGGCTCTGTTTTGATAGCATTTAGGAAGGAGATTAAAGAGTTATATGGGCCATTTAACCACTATAGAGAGTCAGTCTGGGTATTTCCAACCAGTGGAGTAGGTTTTCCTTTGGCTTGAATTCTGCATACACATTTCTCTGTCCTAGTCAGATCAATGTGGAGCTTGCTCTTCCCAAGGTGGTGCAGAGAAGAGGCCAAAGAGCATGTATGTCACGTGTCCTCCAGAGTCATGATCCAGGAAGAAAAAAAAATTAAACCTTAAGATAGATAGGACTTTTTTCCTTCTCTGATCTAAGAGCAGTATTGAAGTTCGATTTTAAGTTTTGACATTTAGGTGACTAGGGATATCCAGAATTTATACTTTAAAAAGAAAACTGCCCAGAAATGTCACTTCTGGAGATAGATACCTTCGAATGAACTTAACCACGGGGACTGTGCACACAGCTCACAAGTCGATTTTGATGGTTTTCACCTCCAGTCGTCTGCTCATGTACAGGTAGGCTTTTTTGTTTTCTCCCTTAGAGATGTTGATAAAAGGCATTGATACATTTGTGACAGACTGAGCAAGGGCTGACAAGGAGAGGAAAGGGAGGGAGGAGAGGAAGATGACCTCCATGGTTGTTGTCAATAAAAAATTGGGGGCAAGAGTTATTCAGACCTTGTATCTTATTTTCTTTACGTCGGCCTTTTATGGTTGACATATATATGAACATCTTCTAGCTAGGAACATAGCGCTTCCTTTCCGTTCTGTTTCTTTGTGCCTCAATTCGTAGTCCTTTCCTGTTCTCTTCCCTCTCGCTGTAAACACAGTGCAGTATCCCATGTGATCTGCTTGGCACCCGCCGCTGCCGCCGTCAAGCTAACCTCTGAAAATACCTGCCCACAGTTTGCTTTCACTGAGTGCTTAATCTGCATGAGGAAATATCTGCAAGCCTCCTTGGCAAGACGTACGACTTTCCACTCTTTAGAAAACGGATGAAAAGGCAGGGATTGCCTCACACCGTTAGGAGTAGTCCACCAAGAACCGGTTCTGCACTCCCTGACCAGAATCCTTGGCTGCGCTCTTTCCCGGCCACTCCCTGACTTCTCGGCCTGATGTTATCGGAGACAATCATGCCTTTGGGTCTTGGGAAGTGGTTGCGTTTCTCACTTGGGTATCATCGTGATACAAGTACAAAAATATGTTCTGAATGCTTATTTTGTGCCAATACCTGAAGACTATGGAGACAACTGAGACAGGCCCGGCTCTTCAAAAAGAACTCCATTCATAGTAGGTGGGGCAATCGTGGAGTCTCCCAATCCAAACTTGGGAGACTTCTAAATCCAAAGATTCTTTACCAAGAACAAAATAGAAGAATTTATAACTAGCTTCTGGTCATATCTCATAGAGATTTCTAGAAAAATTGAGCTCCTTGAGCTAGATTTTGGAGGATGGCTAGGGTTTTTCAAGGTAGCTAATGGGCATAATAAGGGTACAGTGATGGAGGAGGACATTGAAGTGCTTTATTTATGATAAAAGAAAAGGTCAGTCAATTCTGGGCGTTTGGGAAAGATAAAACCATCACTTACAACTAGCCTAAATGTTGGATTGGAATGGGAATTCTCAGAACAATTTGGTGTTCGTTAGAACTAGAGTTTGATAATCTTGTGCCAGCATCAACGCTGGCCCAAGAGCTGTTTCCATACTGTTCAGGTGGAACTGAATAGGTGCCACCTTTAGCTAGCATATTGCTCACTGCCACTAGTAGAAATACTGCCTATCCCTTTATGATTAAAAACTTGCTGAGTTAAATATAAGTAACAGAAGATGCTGCATAAAAGAATAGGTCATGCAGCCGGGCGGTAGTGGCGCACACCTTTAATCCCAGCACTTGGGAGGCAGAGGCAGGCGGATCTCTGTGAGTTCGAGGCCAGCCTGGGCTACAGAGTGAGTCCCAGGAAAGGCGCCAAAACTACACAGAGAAACCCTGTTTCAAAAAACAAACAAACAAAAATAGAATAGGTCATGCAAGAACAACTCAAGAAGAAGACAAGGGTGGGCAAAATTTGATTATTTATTGAAATCTAGGAAAGGTCAAGGTTGGGAATTCTGCAGTTTTTCCTAATTCTGGATCTCTATCTAGAATCATTCTGTACCACATCTTGAATAAAGATGCATAAAGAAACTGTCTTTATCCTTATGGAGCTTCATATCCAGTAGAATAAATTTTATATATTCATAAAATGGTTAAGACATATTTTAAAATTATGAGGTCATTGAAGTCAAGGGAGGACCATAAAGCTTAATTGAGTTCACTTATAGCAAATAGGGAATAGAAAGAATAAAAGGCATTCAAACTGGAAAAGAAGATGTAAAATTGTCGCTGTTTGCAGAAGACATGATCTGTATAGGAAACCTTCAAGACTCCACTAAAATATACCAGAATTAATAAACAAGTTCAGCAAAATTGCAACATGTAAATCAGCGTGGAAAAATTAGTAGCATTGTCGTATTCCGTTTGTGAACATCTGGAGGAGAAATTAAGAAAGCAGCCCTATTTACAATAGCTACATAAACAAAACAAAACACCAGAAGGCATTTAATCAAACGACTAAAAAGTCTTCACAATGAAAACTACAAAACATTAGTTAATGAAATTGAAGAGGGCACACAAATTAAAGTACATTCCATATCTGTGGATAGGAAGAGTCAAAATCATTTAAATATGCATACTACACAAAGCAAACTAGAGATTCAAGACAAGGCCTACCAAATAGCGATGACATACATGATGTGGTGGTGTATAGCTGGACTCTTAGCTCTTGGGAAGACAAGACAGAAGGTTCATGAGTTCCTCTGGATGACACACACACACGGTGTGCGTAAGGCTAGGTGAGACTGTGCAGTGAAGCCCTGTCTTAATTAACGCTGCTGACAGTCTTCACAGAACAGAAAAAGAAATCCCGAAGTTCTTACAGACACAAACAACTCAAGCAGCCAAAGAAATATTGAATTATATGAATAAAGCAGAAGCCACTGTGCTATCTAGTTTTCAAATACAATATAGAACAAGCATAACCAAAATATGTGGTATTGGCATTAAAAACAAGGTCGAAGACCATTTCATTGGAACAGAGAATCAAGAAGTATACTCACATATGCACTGCTAATTTATCTTCACCAAGGTTTCCGAAAACAGTCTTAGTAAAATGGCAGTATTTTCAGGAAAGGGTGATGGGGAAATGAATATATGCATGCATAATGAAACTAGACCCTTATCTCTGGCATGTGCAAAAACTATCAACTGAAAATGGGAATAAAGAAAAATGCAAGAGCAGAGATACAGAGCTACTAGGAGAAATACTTCATGACATGGGGGTTGGTGAAGACTCTCTGGGTAATTCTTTCAAAGCATTAGGACCAAAGCAAAAAAAAAAAAATAGTACGACATCAAGTAAAAGTTTTTAGATAGCAAAAGAAACACTCAGTAGAGTGAAGAAACAACCTACAGAATGAAAGAAAATATCTGTAAACTATACACCCAACAGGGCCCTATATCTAGATTACAAGAGGAACTAAAATAGCTTAAAAGCAAAAATTCCATGTGCAATATGTCTTCAAATTAGGCAACAGGCTTAAATATACATCTCTCAATATAAGACATGTAAATAGTCAAAAGCAGGTGAAAAATACTCAGTATCTCTAATCATTAGGAAAATACAAATAAAACTGAATGAATATCATTGCACTCTAGTTGGTAGGGTTAGATCAAAAGACAAGTGAAACATAAATGTTGAGAAGGGAAATCTTATGCATCGTTGGTGAAAACATACATTAGTATCTTCATTATGGATACAATATAGAAGTCTCTCGGATACTTAATGCAGTAGGATGGAGAGATGGTTCACCCAGTAGGGATACTTGCTACCAAGATTGAAGAGTTACATCCCTAGAAAGTTCAGCATATATATGTATCTTCTACATTTGATCCAGCCCCTCCACCAGTGGGTACATAACCAATGGAATTGAACCAGCTGCAAGAAGGCTACCTGGGTCTGGACTTAGGTAGAACTAGGCAGGAATTCACCCTAACAGAGTTTGGGCTTCAGTGCACAGCTGTAGAATGTGAGGGATCCAAGAAGCATTTTAAGTATTGTGGCAATGAGATTAAAGGCATTTGAGCAGGGACCAGCCCAAGAGGAAGAGGAAACCGATCTGTCATTCAGATTTCAATTCTACTGACCTTATTGGCAAATATTTGTTCTTTCATTGTATCTCTCTGGCACTCTGGTTCTCCTTGAATCAGAATATTTGCTATTCTTCCTTGTAAGTGTTTACTTACAAGTAGAACATGAGAGGACAGGGATTATGTCATTATTAGGGAGCATGGTACAGTGGTTAAGAATTATGTAGGTTTGCATCTATTTGTTTAACATCCTAGTATATTCATATGCTTTTTGAATTCACAAATCAAAATTGTGTAGTATGGTGTCTTGAAATGCCTGGAATGATGAAATGTACTTCTAGCCTCAGCTAGTCTGAAGGTCAAGGCAGGAGGATTATTTGAGTTCAGGAGTTCTGGCATCATGTACAATATGTAGATCTGATGTCCTCATCTAATTTGGCATCAATATGGTGACCTCCTGGGAGTGGAGAGCCAGAAGGTTGCCTAGAGAGGGGCAAGCTGGCCCAGGCTGGAAACCAAGGACTTGGACCACCTCAGATTGAATCCCTTTACTGATTACTTAAGATATGCGTACATCATGGAATAGCTACATCACAATAATTAACATAGTTTCTACATAATTAATAATTTTTTTTGGTAACAAGATGACTAAAAGTCTACTCTTTTAGTGAAATTCAAGAGCATAATGTATGGTTACCAACCATACTCACCCAGATTTCTGTTAGGGCTTACTTCCTTCATGTCTTGAAAGCCATAGAAATCATATCACGATATATGCAGCTTATAAAATATGGCTTTTTCAAATATTTTTAGTTACTTATCTCTTCCTCAATGGCCCTCTCTGCCCTACATTCCCAGCTGTTTCCCTTTGTAACCTGTATCTGTATTATGTCACCTTTCCCCTTCATATTACTGTGTTCTCTTACCCCCCTCTTTAAGATCTTTCTCTCCACCTCCACCAATTAACTTATTCTAGTTTACTAGTTTTATAGGTACTCAAAGTTAAACACACAAATTTAAAGGTTTTATGATAAGAAGTACAAATAAATGAAAGCATGTGGGTATTATGTTCATCACAGAAGCCATACATTTCCAAAAAACAACCACAGTGGCAATCTCCTCTTGAGTTGCTGGTCAGAGGTGTCCTATGGGTTGCCTGAGCCATTCAGGATATTGCCATTGCTCTCAATAACTTGGTGGTAAGACCTCGTTGCTAAAGACATTACACACATTGGTCACAGGACACAGAGAAATCAAATTAGTACTGACTAGGAAGCTTCCTTTATTTTGGCTAGCTCTCATAGTACTGGTAGGTGATAATGCAGCCTGCTGTGGCAGAAAAGTCATTAACAGTCTTACTCAGCTGGGAAACCCATGGACTGGAATGATGACTAGCCTCAAAAGATACGCCCACGGGAGCAATAGTGTTACCAGTGTCATGAGGGAAACCAACTGATTTCTGTTTGTAGTTAGGGTTTACTTTACAGTCAGAAACACATGCCTGACACAGCAAGTATGAGCAAGAGCTCACGGTTGGGGTTCTCACTACCTGCTACTACTATGTGTTTTTCTAAACGGACAGAGCATTGAACTGCCCTTTCAATTTACATTCTCCCACACATCATCAGTGTAGCTCTCAGACTCCCCAGAGAAGTTGCTTTGTGTAGCAGATAGTGATTAGTGAGGAAACTCACAACTGGTCAAACAACATAGAATAAATTACTGTGGAAGGCTCAGCTCCAAATGGGACGTCAGTACCATACCCCCTCTCCAAGATTCAGAGATCACCTTGGGAGAGGAAGCAGGAAGATTGGAAGAGCCAGAGTTCACTAGCACTATGGTGAAACAGTGTCTTCTGAACATAATGGGGTCGCTGCACTCATGAATTCACAGCAGCTATGGTTGCCTGTACAAGATCGGTACAAGATCAAGACAGTCAACGTTGTCGCTTAGAGTGGGAAGGGGGTCATGAGTTCTAACTGAGGAGCTATAGACAGCAATGGCTTCTGGGGGACAGAGAATCAGTTTTCTTTTTAGAAAACAAAATTAGATTTATTTATTTTTATTTTATGTGTATGGGTGTTTTGGCTACATGTATGTCTGTGTACCATGTGCATGCCTAGTGTCTGCAGAGGCCAGAAGGGGATACTGGATGCCCTGGATTTGAAGTTACAGGCAGTTGTTAGCAGGTTGATGGTGTCAAGAATCCTGGTTGGGTCTCTAGAAGAGCAGTACCAAGTGCTGTGAACTTCGGAGCTATCACTCCAGCCCACAAAGAGTCAGTTTTCTTTAAGAGGTGGCTCCTGATATATTTATCACACTTCAGTGGATATATACACTTCTAAATACATGGACAACAACTTGGGTTTTCTGGGTTATTGAATTAAAAAAAAAAAGAAGATACAAAGTTAGGGTAGCAGGTCAGTAAAAGAGGATCTAGGAGAAGATAAGGAAAAGAGTTGGATACGATTATGATAAAAACAGACTGTATGACATTCTCAAAGACTTAATAAAAATATTTATTAACTAGGCCCCGGGTGGAGCTCTGGAAGTCTAATTAGTGAGAAAGAGGAGGGTTTAAATGAGTGAGAATTGTTGAAACCAAGGTTGAATAAAGTACAGGGACAAATAGCCAAAAGAATGGAAACACATGAACTATGAACCAAAGGCTGAGGGGCCCCCAACTGGATCAGGCCCTCTGAATAGGTGAGACAGTTGATTGGCTTGACCTGTTTGGGAGACCCCCAGGCAGTGGGACTGGGTCCTGTGCTCATTGCATGAGTTGGCTGTTTGAAACCTGGGGCTTATGCAGGGACGCTTGGCTCAGTCTGGGAGGAAGGGACTGGACCTGCCTGGACTGAGTCTACCAGGTTGATCTCAGTTCTCAGGGGAGGGTTTGCCCTGGAGGAGGTGGGAATGAAGGGTGGGCTGGGGGGAAAGGGAGGGGGCAGGAGGGGGGAGAACAAGGGAATCTGTGGCTGATATGTAGAACTGAATGGTATTGTAAAATAAAGTAAAAGGAAAAAAAATAAAAAAAATATTTATTAAAATAAAAAAGAAAAGTAAAGGGAGGGATGGGGAAAAGACCCATTGTCCAAGCAGATGATGTCACTGAAAAGTGCGTGCTCACATGCTCTTGAGTTTAGGTAACTTGGGGACGGATTGTGCCATTTCTATAAGTACAGAGAAGCAGATTTGTTTAAGGGGTGTGCATTTGCATGCTTAGTTTTGGGTATAAAGAGTTGGATGATCCCCAACACTGAGAAATCAGGTAGAAATGAAATCATCTTTCCAGAGGTTAAGGTTGAGTGTGGAAATCAGAGTCATAGTAGCCCAAAGAAAGTCCAGTGTAACTCACTCTGGTAGGTGGGTTCTTGAGTAGGCATGGGCGAAGTCTGGTCAACCGGGGCACTGTGACCCACTCCTGATATATATTGTTAACCTGACTTGTGAACTCTGGGTTTCTTCATTGGCAAACAAAATACAGTACTTGACCCATCTTCAAACAGTTGTCTCTCAAAGTGGGAAAGAAAAATGATGGCAGGAGAGACAGGGAAAACTGTAATGCAGAGAAAGAGGAGATGGGAAGGAACATAGATGAGCATTAACATGTGGCTTCCCTTCTAATAGTTGATGCTAGCTGCAGAGGTAAACCTCCCCTGCCTAAACTGGGCACAGGGCTTTGGATGCAAATTGAATCTGCTTACCCCCATCCCCCCAGATTCTAATGCAAGTGAATGTATTTGTTCAGAGAGGGTCATAAACACATCATAAAACCTGACCTTTCCAAGAAAGGATTATCTATAAATAACTACACTTATCCCCTGGGTGCTGGGCATAAGCCTGATGGAGGGGCGGAGAACTATTTTCCACAGCTCCTGGACATCCTTTTGCGAGGTGAGTGGCAGCTAGGCTTTGCGGAGGCTCACTGATAAGACCCTGTAGTCACCTACTCAGTTTCCTCTGGCAGAACCACCACTGCTTCCACAGGGCTCCCCCTGTTTTGCGAAGCTATGGAAAGAGGCTACCAGGAAAAGAATATGAAGATTTCTGCTTCTAAATATGTCCCTGGTGAAGCTCCTTTTAAAAATTAATTGTGGCAATGTTGGAAATGCATAAAAGAACTGACAATCATACTTGTTCAGATCACGGAAGGTTTAATTTCAAAATGTGGTTTTGAATTGCTATTTTTTTCTTCTGCTTATAAGCAATGGATCAATCAAAATCCTTTCTTCTGAATAAAAGAAGAACCCCCAATGATGCCCATTCAGGGTCATTAACGTGTGTGTATGTGGTGGGGGTGAGTGGTATGAGAGGAGTGTATGTTATTTATGATGAGCTGATTGGGGAGCCCAATGAATTTCAACAAGGCCTTCTAAGTGATCACAAGGATATCAGCCACATAGAAGAGGCAAGGAAAACCCATCCTGACAGTTGCTAATGTATCTATGCCCTTGGGTCAACATAAAGAAGAATACACTCTGCATGCAGATAGCATCACACAGTTGTTCAGTAAACATCGCTGATGAATCATTTACTTGTGGACTAAGTGGATTTCTTTGTTGTAGTTTCTGTTCAGTAAACTTAAACACATTAAAAATCAGAATTATGGAATCTGGTGGCTTGGAGTTTTGAAAGTCTGATGGGGGTGATTTTGAAATTTTTGTAATTTCTGGGAGGGTAGAAGACTGCATCGTAGACTTTGCTTTTCTTCAAACTCTAACACTCACAGATCCTGAAAAAAATGATGCGTGTAAAGAGAATGGTGGAGTTTGCATCTCGGTAGGAAAATATCACACTCAGCCAGGTGAAAATTGATTTTTTGGGGAAGTATAAATTATTTTAGCTATGACAATGTTTTGTGGCTCTCCAAAGCTCAAATCTATGTGACAAAACATTGTACCTATTTCATAGAATTGATTCGGATTTAAAAAGTCTAGAAAGACTTTGAAGACAAGGGGTATGGGGTGGGTGGTCTTTTATTATTATGAAAATAAAAAGTTGAGTTAAAATGGCTGAGGAAAAACCCTGGTTTTTGGACTTAGAAGGATTTTATGCAGTCTCAACTTTTAACTTGGTTTTTGGACTTAGAAGGATTTTATGCAGTCTCAATTTTTAACTTATAATTTATATATATTCCCGGGCTTCTGGTGTCTTCCTCTGTGGGGCAGCCATTGCGATACACAGCAGCAGGTACTGTTATTCCTTCCACGGGCTCGTACTGTGACCTGTTGGAGCGACAGCACAAAGCACTCCCTAAGAATATTGAATGATCCCATAGTCCAAAGAGGAATTTGAATGGATCTCCCTGATAGCGTTTGATTGGCTGTTGAGATGGTAACAGTGAGACTCTGGACTCTTCAGGAAATGCAGGCTGCTGTATTTTGGCCCTCCTTCCCAGTGCCCTGCACACACAGAGATCATAGCTGTGGAGAAGAGAACTAGCTAAGGCAGGTAGCTGCTTCCCTCAGCTCCAACTGACACATGTTTAGTTAATGATTATTACTACAACTATTTTCATAGAATATTCATTGTGTCCCGTAGATTCCTGCAAAGAAACTTATTGAACAACTGAGGTATAACAGAGCCACATCTAAATTGATTTTGATCAGACATTATCTGGATACACTGAGCACAAATTCACATGCTTGGATCTATAAGGCAAGTGCTCCATCTTCCCAATGCAAGGGTTTTGAAAAGACATTGAGGAAAGTATTCTGGTGCACAAACTGACACACAGAACCCTTGCCAGTGTGACGTGTAGACAATGTTGATGGGGGACTTGGCAGGTATCACAGGAAGGACTAAGCCACAGAACCATCTGACAAGGGGCTGACAGATACAGATGCACTGCTGTTACTGCATTAAAGCCTCTTCCCCAAGTTTCATCCATGTACTTTACACTGCATACCAACATAGCCATCTGTGGATCATAGCAGCACATTTGGGAAGGTGAAATTGTCTTAAAAATTATCATGCACCAATAGCTGTAATTCCAGTAGTTAAACGCAAGTGTTCCTTCTTCCTACTGATATTAGTACTCTGTGCTTACAATTTGTTTAGTAAACCATCTTGAAGGCAGAGATTTTTTGTCTTCAATTCCATTGCTTGCATAATCACATTTTATTTTCTTACCTTGCGTAGAGTGGGTCATCAAAGTTCCATGTTGAGTAAATGAACGCACTGTGCAGCTAGAGGCAAGAATGCAGGCCGGCCTTTCATGGATCATCGTCTACACTCCAGGCACTGTGCGGTGCATATCATAGCTACTATTTTTATTTAACACACAAATAGTTTGCCAGTATCACAAAATAAATAGTGAATACAATTAGCTCGAGTCAATTGGAAATGTTTTATGACAACAAAGCCTGTTCTCTTGAGGTCAAAAGAAAACTCGCCAGCAAGGAGACTGCTACCCAAGACCTTCAAATATAAGGAATGTGAATGACCAAAGACCCAAGTGCGGGGCTGTGACAAGCATCCTGTCTCCACTTATTCGTAGAGGCTAGACCTCCTACAGGCAGTTTGCAGACAGGAACTGAGGGAAGCCAGGATACTAAGGAAGGCAGACTAAGTTTGGCTTATGGACAATCTTTCCTTAAGCCATATGACAAACGAGAATGCTTCCAACCTTCTACCTAGTCCATCTTTCTCTCATTGTGGTAAGACTTGCATCATGGTCTGGTGGCTTTTTCTACCTCCTGTCTTTCTCTCTACTTCTTCACATGGACATATGCCCTAATAAAGTGCTTACATCTATCTACTCTATACTGGCAACTACTTCTTAAAGGTCTCCACTAACACCATCCAAATACTTTTCCCCTTGCACATCGATATTTACAAGTTAAATAAGTTTCCATTAAAAATCTCTCTCCAGTACTCCTTATGTAGTCTCTAAGCCCTCTGGGATGGAGCTTGGCATTTGTGAGACAGTTATTGGGAACTGATGCTTCACTCCCTAAGTATTTATCCAATGTTTATCTTCATTTTAAGGAGGGCCCTGGAAGTGCACCAGGATAGTGGCTGGTACACAAGAGGGACCAGTAAATAAAGTCTAAAGGAGTGGAAACGCTTTCCATGTGTTCTTTTTTAAGTCCACAACATATTCATACTTGTTTAAAAACATCTCTGCTCAGCACAATAGAAATTTAAATGTTGTTTTAGACGCAATCTTTATCTGTCACTCATTAACACATCAGTGCATTCTCTGGGGGTAGAGACATCTTTGTATGAAAACAGCAAGTGACCCCAGGAGACTCAGCTTGACATCAGGAAGGAAACCCCGACTTCTAATTCCGGATGTTTTCCTTTCTCTGTACAATGTCCTTTTGCTTTTATAATTCACTCTTGCAATTCGATTTGAGCACTTTCTCTCACTTTGGAATCTATCTTTCCTACTGTAATTAACTTTACCGAATTTATTACTTTTCCTTGTATACATTATGTTCCCTGAAAATTTTATTCGAGGTATGACTACTTCTCCAGTTTGTTCTCGCAAACCATGCATGGTCTGATTTCCAGCTTTCAGTTTTTACCTTTTAGGTTGGTGTCATCTAGAAATTTGGGGAAAGGAGGCCGAGTGTAGGAGAGTTACCTTGAGTGTCTCTCCTTTTTTGAGTCTATACAGATCTTTCACTCCAGCTTTTCTCTGCTGAGGGTAGAGTTTTGTTTATATTTGGAGAAATGATCTTCTGGGGTACCTGGGATCATGATAAATGATTGTATTTAATTACTGTCTCTCCTGCATGCAGACCCTAACACAGAGGAGATGCTCTCTCCATCTCTCAACCAATGTGCATGCTCCAACCTAGTTCTAGCTAAAACCTTTAGTCACGACTTCTTTCTGTTCATTGTAATGCTCATCCAACCTATCAATTATTCCCGTTGCCTCTACATTTAAATGTATCAAAAAATTGGCCCGGCCTCACCAGCTTTCCCGCTACCTTGCTAGAATGAGACTTGTCTCCAGCCTGCATTTGGGTAAGAACCTCCTGACTGGCCTTGCCTCTCTCCTGGTTCCTTTGCCATCAGTTCTCTATACTTTCATCCTGGAAGGCAGAACATGCCATTCTATGCCCCTCCACTGGTATCCTAAGGAACCAGAGGAAAGCCAAAGTCATTGGAATATCTCCAAGTTCTTACTCAAGTTCCAGCCAAGCCTTAGGCCCTCATTTCACTCTGTTCTAGCCATGCTGGTTTCCATGGCAGCCAAGTCTGACCCTAGACTTGCATGGATTGTGCTTTGCCAGGAAGGTACTTTACCTAGATATTTGCATATCTTCTCATTCTTCCTTCAGAGTTCTGCTCAGAAGTATCTTCATTTAAAAAAAAAAAAAAAGGTGTGTGTGTATGTGTGTGTGTGTGTGTGTGTGTGTGTGTGTGTGTGTGTGTGTGTGTGTACTTGTGGAGACCAGAAGAAGGCATTGAATTCTTGAAGCTGGAGTTAGAGGATTGTAAGCTGCCTAACCTGGGTGCCGGATTTGAACTCTGGTTCTTCATGATAGCAGCAAGCACTCTTAACCACTGAGTGATCTCTCCAGGTTCCCTTCCCTTTGTTTAAAGGTGGGTTCCTTAGTTACCCTACTGAAAGTTGCAGTTCTCCAAGTGTTGACACTCTTGATTTTTTTTTTTATTTTATTCACATGTGTATATCTTGTGATTGTTGGAAAATAACACATTTGGCCTGTATAGTTTTTTAATTAGTCGTCCTCTACTGTAATAAAAGCTTTATGTGGATAATGTGTTCACTGCAAAACTCTAGTGTTCAAGACAGCCTCTGAGATGAAGTGGACACTGAATAAATATTTGTTGGTTCAACAGATGGATTTTCTAACTTCTTACTCATTTCTCAAATTTCATATTTTTAGCCTCGGCTGTGGGACTCCCTAGCAGTTATAATAATCATCTATCCTCTTTGCCAGTATGACACTTTACATATATGTTTTCAGACACTCATCTATGACAATGGTTCTCAATGTGTGGGTCATGACCCCTTTGGCAAACCTCTGTCTCCAAAAGTACTTACATTATGATTAATAACATAATCAAATTAACAGTTATGAATAGCAATGAAAATAATTTTATGGTTGGGTGTCACCACAACATGAGGAACTGTATTAAAAGGTTGCAGCATTAGGAAGGTTGAGAACCACTGGTCTATGGCATGTATCTCCATGAGTTTCCTTAACATTCCCCCTATACATTGAGCCTTTTAAAGGAATTGATGAAATATGTTAAACCTGTACTTTTAGCATTTCCAACAATGCTTTCTTTTATACAGCAGTGATTCAACAAATACTTGTTGACTAAATAAATTAACCAATGAAAGAGAAAGACATCTATCAAAGATTGTGCCTGTCATATCACATTGAGAGCCATCAAAAAATGGTGGTCATGATTAATGTCAATTGTGGTAGTGATAAGAATGAAGCATCCTCCAATTTCTCTGAAAAACAGTATGATTCAGGTTCAGGTTCTTGGCTTCTACCTTTTTATGGAAAAGGGCTGGAGGATTCAAAAGCAAGTTTTGGCACCACTGATAAGACTGATTCCTAATAAATGGCTAAGCATGGCCCCTGAGTGAAAACCGGAAGCTTTGATGGAATAAGATCAAGCAATAATTGTCAAGTTATTGAACATAAAAGCATTGGCCGTGTTCCTCAGATTGCCCAGGTCTGACAAGGCATTTAGATTCATGCGCACTGTGACGTGGATATCTTTACTCCCTTCAAACTTCCTGATTTGAACCAGAAACCTGCAAGATAATGGTGTTAGGAAGGAGTCCTTGGAAAAGTGAATAGATGGTAAAGGCTTCATGAATGTTATTAGTGGCCTTCCAATAGGGAGCTGGCTAACCCCTTCCTTCCTCCACGTGAAAATAAATGAGAAGGTGCTGTTGAAGAAATGAAGCTTCCCTAGACCTTGAATCTGCAAATGCCTCAGTCTCTAGAGAACTACATTTATATTGTTTATAAGCTACTCATTTTAATGTTTTGTTGTATAGGCATATGGTTAGATTAATCCAGCATGGACTGACTTAATTTATTATTATTATTATATTTTATTTATTTATTTGTTAGTTAGTTAGTTAGTTAGTTTTTCAAGACAGGGTTTCTCTGTGTAGCTTTGCACCTTTCCTGGATCTCGCTCTGTAGCCCAGGCTGGCCTTGAACTCACAGAGATCCACCTGCTTCAGCCTCCCGAGTGCTGGCATTAAAGGCGTGCGCTGCTACCACCACGTGGCTTATTTTGTTTTTAAAGAGAGGCATTTTTTTCCCCCTAAAGAAAAAGGTTTGGAGAACTGTCTAATATTTTATAAAGCCAATTTATGTTAGTGGTGTAGCTCAGCGGTAGAACACATCTCTGACATGTTCAAGGCCCTGGGTTCAATCTCTGGTAATGGAAAACAAGCAAACAACAAAAAGCTATGCACTCAGGAAACATGTACAATGACAGACATATTTACAGAGTATTCAAAATTGCTCCTGTGTAACTAAGGCCAGGGGGGAAGAACTGGATGATGCAATACGACCAATAACCAGAAGATTTGTCCAGTTCACTTGTATCTATGTAGCAAAGGAGACATCACGTGTCTACCTGCCCAAGGTTGGCATAAGGCTAGTGCAATATTTCAGCCTAAGTGACTAGGAAGAGTAAACAATACCATTCTGATTTTTGTGGCTCAGCAGGATCACATATTTATTTGGTTGTTAAAAATCTGGTGGTTGCTAAGCATCCCTCAACGCAAAAGACAGTTCCCAAGGTGGATGGACAAAGGGCCAGAAGCTGATCACAAAGGGAATTCTGTATTTTAATATTGCCCTCACTTCCTATTTTCTCCTTATTAGAAATTCAGCTTCAGTTAAGGCCAGACAGAAAACATGCCATCTCACTGCTATATGTAATGAAGCAGTCGCTGAAACAAAAGGATGTGCTGTGATCTGAAAATATTTCACCAAGTTGTGAAAGCGGTTGATTTCTTGCCAAGGGAATCAGTTCTAAATTCAAGAGAACTCAAGTTCAGCAGAGGCTTTAAGTGTGTGTTTTGCAAAAGCAACATTTGTGTGCATAGCTCTGTGTGCGTTTATACACTCGTATCTCTACCATATATGGATCTTTGCTCCTTGGGTTGAGGAAAAGCAAAAAGAACAAACCACCCCCATTAAAAATGCTGCCGCAGATGGCATGTCCATCCATGTGGATAAGGGCTACTGAGCAGACTGGAGCCGACCCTCTGCTCATGTGTCCTCCATGCTGGGCACCCAGCTCTCCAATGGCCCTGTGCTGCCCATGAGTGAGCCTCCTGCTCACGAAAGTGCCTGTTTCCTTCATGGTCTTCAGGCTTCTCTTGCTCCAGAGCCCTGGTCCAATTCTGTTTGGTGCAAACCAGGTTGGACGACTCGCCTTTTGCTTCTCAGTGGTAATCATGCTGTCCCTCTGGGTCGCTGCCTACTCTTGTCACAGTGATTCTGCTCCTTCTGTTAGCCATTTGGCCACTGTGTGAAGTGGAAGCTTCAGTTAGTTCCATGATTAACGAGGAGAATGGCGTGCAGGGATGGTAATGAGGTGGCTTAGTAAGGCGCCCGTGGATTTGGCTTGAGATTTGGGGATCACAGTCACAGGTTTCCCCATGGGTCGGCTTCATTGGAGACATTAATACAGGGAATTATAAAAGCTTCTCCCCGTACCTCTTCATTCACATCTCTCTCTATTCCCATGGTCCCCATGTTTCACTTGCTAGTTTTCCTAAGAACACAGTCAAAAGAATACCACAATCTTCAAAAACAAAACAAAACAAACAGGGGTCCATTACTGACTGAATGCAACCTAAGTCTTTAGCCTGGTACCTAGTGCTTTGCAGTTAGGTGAGTCAGACACACATAGCTCCAGCAGTATTTTATCTGTGTCCACAAACAGTGAAAATAGCAACACCACTGTGTGGTTTCTATTGGGTCTTATTAATTACAAGGAGCATTCAGTCTAACTGTCACTATTCCCCTGTGTCATATGACAAAGCCAGGCTTTCAGAGTGCTACTACAGCTTGGGAGCCTCCAGAAGGCCTGGGGATGTTCTGCAAGAACATCTAAATATTCTAGAGAGCAACAATATGGCATTCATTTATAAAATTTAAGGATTTTGAATAATAACAGAGACCTGAATTAAAATACACTAGATTACAGTTCTCTATGCTTTGATCACTCTTGCTAAGTAGATCAAAAACTTTAAACTCATTGTCTGGGATTGCCTTACTTCCTTGGCAATGTAGCTAGACTCTGGGCTGTTCCCCAGTCTGTCTCCATTTAGACACCCTAAGTGTGTCATGCATGTGAATTGTTGAGGCATGTGGTTGCTGAGGATGGCTATTGTTATTTGGAATTTATGGCTAAAAGTGATTATTTCAAAATAATCCCAAGCAAGTTATATTATTATTACTACCAATATCATTATTATTAATCACTATCTTTCCAGAGCTATGGTTGTTTGCTAGAATCATAAGCAGGGAAGAGGCATGCTTTGATGAAAGACATAAATGCCACCTTCTCCTGGAAGAAAACAAGCATTGATACCACCATTAAAATGATAATGTAGCATGGATAATAAGCACTCAACAATTATTTGTGGGGTGTGGAAGAAAATATAAGCATTTAACCATTTTCCCTGTGCATTCAGCAGTGGGTGTATGTTTCTCTGCTGTCTGGGAAGCTTGACCAAGTGTGCTCAACCAATCCAGGACTATGCGGCCAGCTGCCAAGTGGTCATGGTTCTTGGGTGTAGACTAGGTACAAGCTACAGCTTTCAGAATCCCATTCCAAGCCCAGAGCCTCATCTACATGGCAGTCCCAGCTAGTCTTGTGTTCTTGAAGTGTGATTCTCTCTCAAAGCTAATTGAGCAGGATGATTATTTCTGATCTATAGACAAGAACACTAAAGCTCAAGGGGGTTAAATAAAGCGTTTGTAGAGTTAGTAAGTGGAGGGGCAGAAGGAAGGAGGATTGTACGCATGCAGTTCAGCCTGAAGGCAGCCCCTGTGAGTTCTCCCAAATGCCATTTTGATGTGGAGGGCGGAAGGAGAGAGGAAGGAATGACTTTGGTGCCATGTGTTGCATAGAGTTGATTGATTTTTCACTTCTCCCAACAGTCGCTATTCTCATTGTGGCTGAATAAACAGATGAGAACAGTGAAGAAATCTTATCTAATTCTCCATGGTAATATTTTACTTGATGATGGCTTTAAGTAGTTATACTCATAGCATCTTCAGATTTTTTTTTTTTCTACACAAGTTTTCGTGGCCTGACTTTATAATAATATAGAGGAAGCCTGGACAAGTCCTGTGACATCCATCTCTGAACTGCTTCCTAAACCTGATTGCTCAGTTCCACAGTTCATGCCTACATGTTAGAATCTGCTTCAGTGTTCTGCAGTAAAACACATCTCTCACCCCTGTGCTTTAGACATCCCAGTCTTGGCTCTACTCAGGCCAGGGACAAGGGAAATCGGGATGGGGACCAGAGCATTTCTAAAATGGAAGAAAATGCAGAGTTGGACAGGGGTTGGAACATGATCTTCTAAAGCATTACATTGGGGATTCAAAATTTAACCGTATATTGTAGAATTTCATTTATTCATTTTAAATATGGCTTATGAAACAGAAAAAGGATGAGGCAACAAAACTTCCTTGGAAATAGACTGCTAGCATCTAGAACACAGAATACAGAACTACCTGGTGACTGGAAGATTATTTCTGAAGAATGGTCTTGATTTTGCTTTTTTAAAAAAGGGATTAAAACTTTACCATAAAGAACTTTCACATAAAACAGCATTCTGCAGCGAGATTAGCCAGACCCAAAGTCTAAATATTTCAATGGATTTCTGTACAGTTAGATTAGCCTTTCTGAAGCTGTGGGCCTTCCCAATGGAAATTACACTTTCACTACCAATTATATTTTTTGTGCACTTATCGACCACACCAAAAAAAAAAAATGACAGAGTTAAAACTAGAAAAAATAGTTAGCTTCTTTCATGACTGAAGTGTCCATTACCTGGATTTCATACTTCCTTATCACCAAACATTTCCCCTTTCTGTTCTTTTCTTCATAGTATATTGTATGTATTCACAAGTACATTTGTATACACACACACACACACACACACACACACACACACACACACACACTACAGACTAGGATCTTCATATGCAGGAGAATCTGTGGCCTTTTCTTTCTCTGAGGTTTGCAGGAAAATGGATGGACTTGTTAATTGAGGTCACACAATCTGCTCCCCTGAAACAAGTTTTTGCAAATGGGAACGCCGTATGACATGCTGAGGGCATTACGGTTGCCTAGCTGGTTATGGATGTTTTTACCTGGTGGGACCGTCACCCTATGTCATTAAGTTAGTGGTGTGGCTGTCACCTTATGATTTATCTGTGAAACTGTTCCTCTGAGGACAGAGCATATGAGTTATGGTCAGCTTATAACTCATGCTGTGGCACAGCAGCGATGACCATGGGTGGCATGAACCCTTTGGAAAGCCAAGCAGGTAGAAAGTAACAATGCTCTCTCTACTCTAGGACATGCCAGGATGCACTGTCACGCACAGCATGGCATCAGCTTTTCAAATGCAACTCACCTTTGTCAACAGAAAATGTGTCCACGGAAATCCTGAGTGACTAGTTGGCATGGTGGCTTTTTGGCATCTCATGGTCCTTACACTCTGTATAAATTAGGTTGGAGATTTAGTTTGGGCTTTAAAAGAATTGTGCCTTTTTCCGCTTTCAGTGACATTGGATTATGTACTGACATCTGAATGTGCTCAAATAAAAGGAACTAACTCAGAATTTAGAAGGATCATTGGATAAAGCTTTCAGAATACCCCTAACACCTCTGCAGCAGCCACAGGATTTTCAGCACAACAGGGCTACATAATAACCAGATCCAATTCTTTTTCCCCCCCACTATGATGTATAGGCTCTGAAGTTACTTAAAAATTAAAGAATAACACCCCTAGAAAACTTCCTACTTTGGGCTCATGCACATTTCTGAAAGTCTAGACAAGAATGAAAAGGGGAAAAAGAGAGAGACAGAGATAGAGATAGATAGGAGAGAGAGAGAGAGAGAGAGAGAGAGAGAGAGAGAGAGAGAGAGAGAGAGAGAAGAATGCATATAATAATATTGTGGCTGCTTGCAGAACTTCAGACAGACCTATTAGCATGTACTTGTTGGTCAAGACTGTGGCACACCCATCCCTTCATGGAAAGAGACTCACCCACTTTAAGCTTCCCTCAAATACTTTCCTTGGTTTGTTCAGGACTCACGCCTACATTAACATGTTTTTCTCCTGTGGACCACACAGCTTGTCCTGTGGATTACCAGAGATGTTGAGAGTGAAATACACTTGCTTCCTATTGGAATGCCTGCCATATGTCCAGATTCCCTTCAATTGCTAATGTTTAATCATTTCAATGTCTCTTTAATCCTGGTGTGTCTCTGGTATATGTACATGCACATATAGATGAATGTTTACTACATGTATGTATACAGGCTAGAGATTGATGTTGCATATATTCCTTGATTCACCGTCACCCTATTTTTGAGACTGTATATCTCTTACTGAACCTGGCGCTCACCGAGTGGCTGAGATAGATAGACAACATGTTTGTAGGAATTTTCCTGCCTTTGCTTCCCCAGCACTGAGGTTTCAGAGGCAAACCATCATACGTAGGTTTTTGTGTGGAGTACTGGGGATCTGAACTCAGGTCCCCACGCTTATGCAGCACTGACACTGCCTTGCTAGGCCCTCCCTTCCATTTCTTATGGTAGAAAAGGTTCACCTGTTAAAAATCATTCCCTAAAGGACACCTGTAAGTTATATGGCATTCAAACATGTAATAATTGCCTTCAACACATCAACCAATGAATTCATTATTAGAGTTACATTAGGACGAATCTCTTACTATTTTGAAGGACACAGTCGTCAAGTTTGGCCCAATTCTGTTGGATAAGTGACTTGTTACTGTGAGCCCTCCTCTTGTGTTTATATGTTTAAGTCTGCTGACTTGCCTTCTAAGGTAGCTTTCAAATCATTTTCCACGTTCTAGCATTTGGGCTCTTGTACACTCTCTTCCCCTTGAGTGTGGGCTCTACCTAGTGACTGGCTGTTAACAACTAGAAAATGTTAAAAAAAAAAAAGAAGTGTTGAGACAACCTTTTCTGAGATTAGCCTATCAGAGACTGCGCTGTCTATTTATTTAGTACCCTTCGGGCTGTCTCACTTACTCCGAGGAATCATGAACGACACTGTGGTGAGGTCTTGCGGTCAGGAATTTAGTCAAGATGAGTCGGTCCTGGCCAACATCCCGGAAGTTGTTGAGGCCTTTCGTAAAATAAGCTGCAACCAGCTACTAGGTGAGTTTGAAGTGGAACCTGCCTCAGTGGTAGCTGCGGATAACCGTGGCCTTCAGTGATGTTTTGCAGACCTGGAGGACCAAAGTAAGTCATATGCAGATTGTCACTCCTAGAAACCATGAGGTGTAAGCAGGCGTTGTTTCCGTGGCTGTTTGGGGTACTGAACCACGCAGTGAATCAATCCTTCTACTCCGTCATCCTTGCAGTCTACCTCATCCACTGTCAAATGTTGACTGGGCATCTTCTATGTGCTGGGTGTTGTTGGTTTTAAATAAGCGGCGCTTTCACTCTGCAAGGGAAGGTCACAAGGCAGGATAAAATCCAGTATGAGAGCTTTATTGGGGCGGGGATGGGGGGGGGGGGCAGAGGAGAGTGCCCAGGAGGCCTGTGCAAGACACGAGGAGAGAGCAGAAGAGTGGGGAGGCGTCTGTGTCCGGCTTTTTAAGGATTCCCCAGCACATGCGCATGTGGGCTTATGGGGCTGTGCCACGCACACGCAGATTGTGTGACCATGCTGCACGCATGCGTGCACTGATGACATACGGCGAAGGACCTCTTACTTAGCTCCGGCATTGCGCATGTTCAGTCATATAGCTGGAGGAGTGGCAGAATCCTAGCAGGTGTTACGTCAGGCACTGGGAGTGTGACATTGGACACAGCAGACTGAACAAGCCATGGAAACATACCTGCACCCATTGGGCTCCCATGCTCACTGTGGAGACTGACCTGATCAAAGGACCTTATGAGTTCATCAAAAATAAAAAGTGCCTTGGCAGCCTAACCAAGAACATTGAATTATCCTGGGGGAGGTGGGCTAGTACAAAAAGCCTTCTTAAATCGTGGTGTATCAGTGGTATGATTTTCATTTGGATGGCCATCAACTATGCCAGTTAGGAGAGAATTATTTCCCTAGAGGATATCCAGTTGCCTAGATGAATTTTATCCAGAATTTCTTAGAGTTAACAAACTTGGGTCTCATATAAAATGTTTCCATATTTGCACATAATCTAAGCATATCTTCTCGATACTTTATCCTTAGATCACTTAGACCCCAAATAAGTAGCTGTTATCCTACATTGTTTGGGGAAAGGCAACAGGAAAAATATCGTATGTGTTTAGTTAAAGTATAATTTTTTTTTTCAAATATTTTCAACCTGGATTTGGTTGAATCTGCACCTTCAGAAACTAACGATGTGATAACAAATATGTCTTAGCATAACATACTAATAAGTTGAGCCTATCTCCAAAGACACATCTGTTTATATGAACTCAAGTGCATGAGCCATCTTCTGATTCCCTAAGGCTTTTCTACATGACATGAAGACAGATTTCGTGTCATTCAACTTGTCCTTTGCTAGCTCACTGTTTCCAGCCTCGCTTTCCCGTACACACATCCTGCCACGTCTCTGGACACCATGTTGCTCCAATTCAGCAGCAAAGCTCTGTGAATATTTGTTCAACTTACCAATAGGTGGAAACTTGAGGCCACAGTTACCACAACACAGAGTCAAGTTTCATGACCTGTGTGTTTGTTTCCACAGTGTCAGACTTAATCGACAACATTGTTTTTACTAACAACCCAAGGCCCTGGAGTTCCACCAAAAGGTCAGCGTGAAAGATCACCAGGTGTCTTTTGGGATGTGAAATTCCTGAGAGAAGTTACGGTAAGAGAGCAAGCGAGTCACGGTAAGGACAGACACAGACTATAAACAGCAGATGGTAGCAAGATGCTACCGATGAAGGCCTACCAAAATGAAACAGATGGATGTGTATTCAACTGGAAGGCAAAGAGGTTTTTTGTTTTTTTTTTAATTAATTAATTGTGCAGTGCTCACCCCCTTGTAGTGAACAGAAGTTGATGTCTGATATCAATTGTTTCTCTACCTTACACTCTTGTTGAACTTGGTGTTCCTTAGTTGGCTAAAAGGCCAGTCAGCTTCCGAATCCCCCTGTCTCTATCCCTTAGGCATTGGAGTTACAGGTACATGCTACTATGTTGTTGTTTTCATTACATGGCTGCTAGAGGCTTGAACTTGGGTCCTTACACTTGTATGATACGTACTTTGCCCACTGAGCTATCTTTTCAGTCCTTTGAAAGAAACAGAAGTTTTTTTAAGTGAAAAACAAAACAAAACAAAACAAAAACAAAAACAAACAAACAAAAACCAACACAAAAAAAGCAAAAAACAAAAAACTCCACAAAACTCAGCAAGAGGTTGAGAATGTATTCATCATTCCCGAGGACCACCTTCGACATTCCGTAGAGTCAGATGTAGTAAAAGTATTGCATTGCTAACTGAGTGTCAAGTGGGGGGCCCTGGGATTCTGGCTTCACAAACAAAACACATGGAAGCAACCAATAAAAACTGTCCTGTGATTCCGAATTAAAGTGCTCTCATTTGCAGAAATAATCGCAAAAAAAAAAAAAAATCTCTGTGAGTAGAAGCAAGAAGAGAAGAGGAAGAGGTAGAGTTGGGAAAGATATAGGTGTCCGCTCATGTCATCCTACTTCTGCCTAGGTGATGGGATTTCTATTGGATGCTTTTAGGCTCCTGTTCACAGAGAGAATTGCAGTGTGATAGCCTATAACCGCAGGAGGATAATACAAAGCAAGACAGTGTGCCTAGCATACTGAAAATTCTCAATTGCCTCAGTAACCTTCTTAGAACCATTCATTGAGTGTAGTTTTGGAACTCAGAGAAAAGTAAGCAAGAGTCCATGAAAGCAAGAAAATGCTATAGATTGACGTCTACAAAGAGATGACGTATGGTCATCTACAGTGGCTTGGCGACTGTGGAATCGTGCCCAAGGTCCTGGGTGTATTTATTGTGTTGATTGCAAATAACAGAAAGCATGACCCAAACTGCTAAGAAAATGTTTCTGTTTTTTCCACTCATGTGACTGAAGAGCTAAGGCTGTGTCCCGCTACTCAGTCATAGCTCAATGAAAGTTGGTCCTTAATATCTCTGTGGCTCCAAGCACCCTCAAGCACACCCATATAAAGTATGTGTTAAGAGAAGGGCAGGGAGCTCCCTTTTAGAAGTCTCCACTAGGAGAAGCATTCTTTTTGATATTGGTTTGTACTGAGTCCCTTTCTCCTGTTTTCCTCATGTAGTATGGACATAGGAATACACTCTCCTGATGGGGTGAAGTCATTTCGAGATCCACCTTTAAAACAAGGAAGGGGCCAATTCATCTTAAAGTGCATATTAACCAAGAAAGGACCTCATTCTTGAACAGAGAGGACATTCTTACAAACAGAGAGGAGATGAGGGCAAGTCCTCCAAAGCTAACATTTTCTGTGATAGAATAAGCTCTTCGCTCCGGGATGTGTGATATCTCTAGTTGTCCATACCTCATATGAGGTACGAATAGAACGAAAGCTTTGACCTCTCACTCCGGTCTCATAAGTCTTCTTGTGGGAGAACCAAAACATTTATTGTCTAAAGACATTGAGGCCATCTGAGAGTCACTGGGTATGATTTGCAAAGCTCTGGGCCTCAAATGAGAATGGAGACTTTTAGCTTTCCAAGCCTGTGGTGTGAGATATCTTCTGGCTTTAAACATCCAGCCTTCCTCTAAGAGGAGTGGGTGTACACAGCAAGAGGTATAGATTGTCTGTTACAAGCATTTGAATATGTAAGATTTAAGAATTTTATGCCACTTTTGGAGCTATGAATAACCCAATGGCTGGTAAAAAGGAATCAGAGGCTATTATTTCTTCCATGAATGATTGAGACAGGGCCATAATTAATCAACAGTCATACAAATGCCAAAACCTGGTAAAGTGGTTAAAATAGGAGGGAAGAAATCCTCCACACCAACCCACAGGTGACCTTCTAGAAAGAAAATGAGTTTCATGCCATAAATAAACATAATAAGTCTAGTGAACAGGAAGTGGCTCATTGTTTTTTAAAAAGGGATCATCTGATTATCTCTGATTATATAAATGCCAGAGAGCAATTTTAAGTATTCTAAAGATAACTAGAATCATTTACAAATGCTTTCATGCAAAGTAGCAAGAAAGCAGTGAGCACAGTAGGGAAACATGCTGACCTGGCCAGAAGACCTTCAGAAATGAACCTGTAAGGGAGAGTACAGGTCCTCCTCCATCCTCTTGTCACTGACCAGCGCCAGAAGCCAGGACTGGCAGTTGCATTTTGATTTCTGAATACAAAAAGATAAAGAAACAGGTGTGACCAAAACAAGAAAAATGGCATTATTTTATTTATTATCTGTTATCTCTTATTTATTAAAAAGTATTATAACAGTCTCAGGTCCTCCACCCCGAGAACAGACTTGGTGCTCAGATATTTCTGGAGTCAGTTTCAGTTCCAGGACTGACAAGCTTGAGGCTTCAGCAAGCCAGTGATTATGTCTAAGGCTTGGCTTATGCTTCTGTAAAATGGGAATAAATAACCTTTCCTTCTTAGACCTGTTGTATGAATTAGCTCCTAAAAGATGTATATGGCAGCGATCATAATAGGCACTCGACACTGGTTATTTCTCGAAGGAAGGGTTTATCCTTTCGAGCCTCTGTGCATAAAATTGTGGAGAATGGCTTCAGGCATCAGAGCCAAGAGTTGCCCAGCTCTTCATGACTCACTTTCACTCACTCGGAGAACAAAAATACTTATCACCATAGGCATATTTGACCCGGTTTTCTTCACCAGGATTTCTCGGTGCCCAGCACCCAGCCTGCCTCACATTAGGCTCTCAGTAATCATCTGTTTTCTTCATCTGCTGTGATGGGTCCTCTGGGTAACTGGACAGCTACTCTGTTCGACTGTGTAGTGAAGCCAATGTGGCTGGTCCCCGCTCAGGCTGAGAAGAGGAACCTTCTCAGGTTCCTGTTCTAATTCACACACTCTCTTTTTCTCTGTCCAGTTGGTGCAGGCCAGAGTTTCCCCTCTCTCTGCCCATCTTAGGCAATCTCACCTCTTTACTTCCTTTATTCATCGAGAAACCTTTCATTTCCTTCAGCACCATATTCCACATACATTCATGGCATTATCTAGACGCAACTGGCCTTCAGTACTTCTGGAAAATATTTCTGTGATGGTGGGAAAGAATGCTCCATTACCTCCCAAGCTTTCAGAGCAGAGAGTTTTACGAGCACGTGACAGTAGTTTACAACTTCGTGTTTCCCCAGTTTTTATAACAAGAGAAAAAAGGCCTTCATTTCTGAGTACCAAAAATGAGCTAGCACTGAACTAAACGATGCTGGGCACCCAGAAATCCTGGTGAAGAAAACCGGGTCCAATATGCCTATGGTGATAAGTATTTTAGATATGTTATAGAATTATACTCCTCCTCACCTGAGGGACAAAACAAGTATTAATATTTTTATTTTATAATGCAGGAAACTGTAGATCAGAGAGCCTGGGAAAGTTGCTCAAGGTCACAGAATAGCCAACCCCTCAAACTGGGATTCAGATCAAGTTTTAAAATGTCCCAAAGTCAGACTATTTCTACCAGCCTGTCTGCCTCTTCTATATCCTATGCTTTTTATTATTTTCATCACGTACACTAGTCATCTGGAAGCTCAGGTCAATGTTGCACATTGTTTTGTGCCAATGTTTCTGACTTGGTTAGAAATGCTTTTTCCCCCCTTTTGAGTTCAGGGATTTAACTGGTATGTTAGAAGTAAAATGCATCCTCAATGTTTTAGGGATAAACCATCATAGAGTGAGGAGTGTAGAATTGGGAATCAGGCAGACTGATTATAAGCATTTCTGGGAAATGTGTGGACTCATCTTTCTAAGTCTCTATTAAACAAAGATGTTGCCTAGCCCACAAGGTGTTTTGAGGTTGATATGAGGTAATACACATTGAATATTCAGGCTAAGCTTGCAAACTTGCTCATTTCTGGACCTGTAATGCTGTTTTGAGTAGCATGCAACACTTGGAGACACTTTTCAAGTGCATGTGATCCTTGGGTTTCAATGCCAAGAAAAAGGAAACGTGGACAGAAGAGAGGAGAGCCAGGATGGATTCTCTAAGTTTTGGTGCCTAAATTTTCAAGCAGCCTTTTCTGGATTACAGATGCCTTTAAAACTTGAACTTGGCAGTTGCAAATCGACATAGCATTAATGCAAAATGGAAACAAATGTGTGAACATTATAGCAACCCATGAGGAGAACTAGATCTATTCATTTCTAGTTTTTCTTGATCTGTCAGCTTACCCAGTATTAACGTGAACAATACCGTAGTGTATGCACTTTAATAAAAGTGGTTGCACACAATTGCCCTTTAAAATCACAAATACCAGAAGAAAAAACTCTCCTCCTTTTCTTCCATAGGAAACAGAAAAATACATCTATATCACTAATTAAAAACTTTCAGAACTACTTTTGAACAAAGATAAGGAAAATAAACATTTTTATTTTCCATTAGTCTATAACAAGAAAGGAAAAAGAAAGCTAAAGTGTTCACACTTTTGTTTTTAATTGTCTATTTGTTACACGAATTTTGTCCTCTCTGCCACTTTGGAGGCAGCATGAGAGTTTAAGCAAACAACAAACTGTCCTTACTACAAAGGAGAATGTATTCTCTCTTATCTACCTTGGTATGGAAAATAATAACATTCTTAGCAGGTGATACAAGGTCTCATATGTGAAATTGGGCTTTCTTGGGTGGACATATTTTGTGTCCACACCAATGCCATCCCTTGGGGATGTGTCTCCCTCTTCATCCACATCCTGGCTTGGCAATCACTGCAATTGGATGGTGAATTCTCCCAAAGTGGACTCTGTTCAGTCCTCTTATTCCTGCCAATACCCCGAGCAGGGATATTATTGTTGAATACACTTCACCGAATGTACATTGGACATATTCCCTGATCTCATTGCTACTCATTTGTCTTTTCAGCCTCTGTTTTAGGCATTCATTCTTTCAGCTGTTTGATTAGGCGTGGTGGGGGTGCTGTTCTCATGCCTGCGATTTGGTTGGGTGGTCTCCGCTAGGCCAGGTGATCACGGGAGGCCTCCTCCGTGGGATAAGAGTTTAGGGTCATGTTTTTCTTTCTTTTGTGTCCTCTGAGTTATCTCTCTCTGTGTCTCTTGTTAGTGGGCTAACTGGTTTTTAACAGTGGCTCAGGATTCTGCCCCATGTTAGGTTTGCTGCTACAGACTAAGATGTTGTGTGTGAAAAATTTTAGAAACGTTTTTGTAAGGTGTTTACATTTTTTGTTTTTATTTTACATAGTATATGTACATATATGTGTACAGAGGTTACTGAGGCAATGAGACTTCTCTCTGAAAATCCCTTGTGACAAGCTCTCTGGGTTAAGACGGTTTATAAAAAGAAATAATAACTGTCTTTTATGACTACTTCCTTACATATATATTTCTAAGATTTTGAGAATAAGCAAATAATGAGAAGTTTTATGAAATAAAATATCATTTAAGTTGTCATTTAGGGAAACTTTTTCACAATAGCAGATGAGAGAGTGCCTGAATACTAATTATAGGTATGTTAGTATAATCACCTGTTTTTTATTCTCCCATTATATACCATGATATTCTATTCCCCTTAACAGTCAGGGTGTATTTTTCTTTTAAAGAAAAACTGTCTGGCGTTTCTTATATTTTAAATGAAATAGCAACATAAAATTAAAATGAAAATAAAAACTAACATTTACAAAATCTCTCAAGCTATCTGTTCTCCAAGACTTTTGGATAAGATGGACTTGATTTCTGTCAGCAGTAGAGGAAGCCTCAGGATACATAAAATGTTAGAGTTAGAAAGAAAAGCTTCCACCACAAACTGGCCCAGCATCTCTGTTCTCTAGGTGAATGTAGCTGGAAACTATGAATAGTCAAAAAACATTGCTTAGACCTATGGTTCTCAACTTGTGGGTGGCAATCCCTTTGGGTGTCAAATGGCCCTTTCACAGGGGTCCCCGAAGATGATCAGAAAACCCAGATATTTACATGACGATTCGTTAACAGTAGCAAAATTACAGTTATGAAGTTGCAACAAAAATAACTTTATGGTTGGGGGGTCAGCACAACATGAGAAACCATACCAAAGGGTCGCGGCATGAGAAAGGTTGAGAACCACTGGCTTAGCCAAGTGTATTGTCTGGAAACCCAGAGAAATCCATCTTTGGAAATGTTCCTGAACTCTGTATCTCAGCAGCAATGCTTCTGGAAAAAAAGGAGAAGGAAACACACACCAAGACAATTAAAACTCATCATTCTTAACTAATACTTTCGGTGAGAGTGCTTATAGTTTGGTTACCTCTTCTTCAGTGTTGACTAGGATTGAATCCAGTGCTGTAAGTACAAATTCTATCTTATAGATGTTCAAAAAATTAACTTAACCTGGACTTAAAACCTAGAATATTGTTATTGACTTCAACACCCTGTTCACACGGAGAAGGGACTATGTCTATCTGGCCAGTCATTAGCCTCATATAGTGTTACCCCTGGCCAATCATTAACCTCATACAGACCTTGCTTTTCTTTTACTAATTCACTCCACATACGTTACTGAGATCCAGTGATGTTCCAAGCATCATTTGTCAGTGAAAAATATAGATATTCCATTTATTTATAGAGTTACCTTTTCATGGGAGGCTTAGTATTTTCCTATGTTGGAATGGAGCCTGAGTAAATCCTAAATAGCCAATGTCTTTATCAGTGTTGAGTGTAGGTGGTATGGCAAGGTCAAGTAGTCCTAACCTACTTGGAATCTTTCTTACATTTCTCATGTCAAACTAGAATATTTTCTGTTTAATAGAACTTTTTTTTTTAAGTTGAGCAATACTATACAGATATCATAGACTTATTATAAATGATTTATATATATGTTATATTTATGACTAACTTATGAATTATCATTATTTGTCATTCTTTCAGCAGAAATTACACTTATAATGGTACAGAAACCGTTAGCATAATTACTGAGGGATAATTTACAAATCCACGATAGACATTCCACTCTTCAGCTCCCTTAGCATTTGACTTGCACTTTTAGGACAATATTGATTTTACAGTTTGCTGTCTGTCCATCTGCATCCTTTGCTAGGCAGTGGAGTTATTGAAAGTGGAACTATGTCCCCACAGCACCAACCTAAATTATTCATCAATGTCTACTTGGGCAATATTTTATTTAATATAGCACTTCATCAAGCACCTTATAAGGCATATAATATGATACTTCTTTACATTTTATAGACAAGATTTTGAAGTCACTAGAGGTTATTGTACACTTGACACCACGATGGTTATGAACATTAAGTGAGTAACTTGAATTTTTACTTTATGAATCTAAGTCCAAGGCTCTTCCTCTAAAACCATTCATTTTAGTTTCTTTTCTGTTGCTATGAGAACACACTCAGACCAAAGCAATTAATGGAAGGAATGGTTGATTTGAGCTTTCACTTCCAAGTCTAGTCAGTCTGTCATGGCAGAGAGGTAAGGGTGGCCTGAACCTGAAGTACCTGGCCATTCTGCATCCACACTCAAGACGCAGTTAGCAATGAATGTAATCCATGCTAGTGTGCAGCTGCTTTCTCTGTTTTATACCGTTCAGGACTCCCTGCTTAGCACAATGGTCCTGGCTGCCCTTAAGATGGTTCTTCCTACAGGAAGTAATCAAGAAAACCCGTCACAGGCATTTCCAAAGGTCTGTCTTCCAGAAGATTCTAGATTCTGACAAATGGACAGCTAACGCTAACCATTACACCATGTCACCTCACCACATAGACCATGCCTCTTATTGCCATGGTGTTCCTGCTTCTCCTTGTATTTATCTCCTCTACATGCTTAATTCTTCACTGATCTTTTAACCTTTAGATTCAGTTGGAGGAGAGAGGCTAGATAGAACAAATGAGCTATTCTCTCATTCCTCTCATCCAGATGAATCATCATCCTTTGCTTGACTCATTTACTTTTGATAAGGCTGAGTAGTCAAAAGTGACCTGAAATCACTCCAAGGCCAAATGAGATAACACACACCTACATGCACACACAAACACACACACAATCTGACATGCTATACTGGATTACACTAAAAAGTATAAAGAAAAAAAATAAAGACTAAGAATGAGGGGAAAATAGAGCAGAGTAAATTAAGTTTTCAGCTGGAATTGGGTCAACTTCTGGCCCTTATGCCATCTGAGGTTTGTGTTAGCAAATCAGGATGGCTCTATCTATCTGTCTCAGTGACTCAGAAACTCTTTGGGGGTGGGTATTTTAGAATCTTCGCTGTAACAGCATTTCAGATGACTTCTGAGAATATGCAATGCAGTATAGCACATGCTTCTACTGATGAGGCCAGTGCTGTACACATGCATTATAAATAAATTACACACAAGCCACATGGGGAGCTTGTTGATGATTATGTTCTGAACCAATAGACTTGAGGTGGAGGTTGAAAGTGCTCTCAGAGTCCCAGGTGATGCCGCTGCTATGGGCCCCATGGACCACACCTTGAATACCAACTCACAAGTTAGCAGGGTAACTTGTGACATGTGTGCTCTGGAAGAGGAGCTGGAAAAAGTCGATTTTCAAAACACCGCTGTGATTTATAATAGATATTCCCACCAAGAGCTCATCAGGAAATGACACAAGAAACTCCAAGTTGCTTTTCTGTGCCACTAGGGGTGGGCCTCTCATTTGGGTTGGCCAAGAAGCAGCTTGGCTTTACGGAGCTTCAGCTGTAAAACGGTGAATTAGAGGAAGACAAATGCAACATATTTTTGGTGGGGCCTTTTGTCCCTGCCTTCTCTTGTCTTGAATAGATCATAAAATAACATAAATCTCTTTTCTGGTCTCAAAGCGTTTCACGAAGAGTGAGTTCTTTGTGCAGCGCATCATTTGGACAACTTTCTTAATGCTCATCTGTTTTATTTCTGCCAATTAAGAGCAACAGCTGTCTTGCGGGAATGGTGGTCGTTAAGGAATGACGCAGCTGTGGGATTTAGATGAGATAACAGTTGTTCAGCCGAGAGGAGACACTACTGGAATGCAAACTACCCCAGCCTGATTTCTAGCACACATCTAAAGGAAAAGGGGGGAAAAAAACACCTCACAGCAAAATCAACTAAAATAACAACTCACCCGATAGGGAAAACAAGACAAAATATCAAACCAGAGCTGGATAACCCTGAATCAAGTTGTCTTGGACTATTTAAAAAACAAAATTTGAGTAAAAATTGGCTTAGATGCAAATTCTTAAGTATGAGGCATTGGAGACAATGAAGGTGCCTGAAATCTCTGAGATGTAAATATCTACACAGAATCAGTACCCTTGTGATGCAATATCATTTGTGATCCAGTAACCCATGAACTCTACATAAGTGATTACCTTCTTTTCTATACTTGCGGATTTCAAAAAAAAAAAATATAGGCATCAATATAATTCATCATTAAAGTTAAATTCTGTTACCTAGAGTTCTTTGTATACATCCCATAATAATTAAACTTCCCCACTTTTGTTAGTTCCTCTCAGAATGAATCCTTTTTTATCTCTGTACACCTAAATATTACTCATATTTAATAAATGTTATTAAATGTAAACTATGATGCATTTGGGAATTCTCTCAATCAAAATGAATATTTTTTTGACCTTAATTCTCATCCTAGTTTATCTGCACATTTTTTATGCATCTCTATTTTTCTTATTGGAGTTACAGTCACTTAGGCATAGCCTTTAACTCATTTGTTATACATAAATCTATTGAAAACAGGATCTATGTCTGACCCCCTTTGCATTTAGGGAGTCTCTTTTGCTCTGTTGCATAGACATAAAGTTATAAAAACGTTAGCTAACAAATTCTCTTAACTCTTTTCTGAGGGGAACAGCCACTCAACTAATTCAAGTTTGGGCCCAATGACTGGGATTTTAAAGACATGCACCTGAGAGGTGAGGGAGAGTAGGAAATCTCACTTGGTTTGGAGAATTTGATAAATTATTTCTCTTGAAATAACCTAATTTGTGTCCTTAGCAGGAACAGAAATCATCTTCCTAGCCCAGGCATGTCTGTAATGCTAGCACGTGTGAGGTTGAGGCAGGACAACCAGGAGTTTGAGTCCAGCCTGAGCTCATAGAGAGGTACTGTGTAAAACAAATGTTACCTTGATAGAATTTATTTGGAGTTGTTCCCCAAATTGAAAACAAGCATAAGCAAATGCAGTATGTAGTAGGATACCCTTCAATGCTTCTTAGAGATGCCTTTGTACAGCCACCAATTCATTTGATCAGTAGAGGACTGGATGCCTGAGATTCACATCTAGCCCAGAGTTTACATCCTGATGGGGAACTAAACCTTGTATCAGCATAATCGTACAAACAACAATAAAATCACATCTATATGAGATTTCATGAGGTAACTTGTTAATATGTTTCAAATATAGAATAACATTCATCAAACAGAACTGTTGGATAAATATCACCTATTGAATAAATCAGCCTTCAATATATTAGAAATAGGTTTCTCACCAAAAACATCTGAGAGAAGGAAATGGAAATGAATACACACGCGTTTCTGATGTCTATTCTAAGATTAATTTGCCGTGGAGTAAGAATGAGTAGTGACAAATTCACAATATCATGTTCCACATTAGGGGATGGAGACATGAGACAGATTTAGAAATGCCATTGGCTAAAGCTAAGTAGAGCAACTGCTTTGACACAGGGCAAAGAAGCACGGAGATTAGCACCTGGAGCACCAGGTTCAAATGCAGAGCAGTGAGGTTCCAACGCAGAGTCGTGAGTTACACTTGGACTTGCAGAGGGGTGGGTGTAGAGGCTCCCTGGCAGAGGCTTTTGGAGAGTACTTAGAGTGAGGGTGGCTTTTGTTTAGAAGTCACTTCAGCACAGTCATGTTTCCAATCACCAGATGTGTAAACATCACCTTTGAAGAGCTGTGGGAGAAGGACCAGAAGAGCATCTGGAGAATCCCTTACATTTTGAGATGGGAGGAACACAGACAAAAAAAAATAGAAGAACCCTCAGTGAGCAGAGTTAATTCAGCCACAGAGGATGGGTGTTCCAGCAGGTGTCTGTTTCAAACTCCCAGAGAAAGGTGATGTGCACAGCACTTAAGTGTTGTTGGGTGTGGCCATGAGCATCATTAATATTCATTGCAAGGACGATTTTAGGGAAATTGTTTGTCGGCTGTGAGGATGCACGGCTCTAAAGACGTTGAGTAAGTAAAGAAATTTAAAATCAAGATATTGAAATAATTAATCTGTGCCGAAGTAGCAAGGGGAAGAAAAGAGTTCTGAGAGTCCTGTACTAGCATCTACACTTATACTATGTGGGTATCGTGTGTAGCAGCTTGGCTTTGTTATTTGGTTAGATTAAATAATTTGAGTGGTGAACACATGAGATAGAATTCAGGCAGAAGTAGTCAGAGCTATAGTGGAATCAGGGTTGATTCCATTTGCTCTAGACAACGACTCAGTTGTATTCCAGTTTGTTCACATTGACTGTGCAGTGGTAGACCAGACCCTTAGCGTGACCCATTCAATTAGATGGTACATCATGACCAGTCAGAAAACATTCACCTAGGCTGCTGCTAATGTTAGAAAAAAAAAGGGGGGGGGCGTAATTAAAGTTTTTAATGTTACATCGTGTTCTATATTGTTTATCTAACCATGTTATTGGGAATGGGTTTACCTTATTCATGTGAATTCTTAATTTTGATACAGTGGCATGAGAATTACTAATTTCTAGTTTCTTTGAGTTGGAGTTTATTGAAAGGAGATTAAAAAAAACAGATCTAAGAATGTGTTAATAGAGCAGCAATCAGGAAAATCAGAAAAAAGAATAAGGAAAATTTGAGGGCATTTGGAACTGGAAGCCATATTCTTCAACATCAGAAGAATATGTATTATATGTGGGGGGAGGTAGTGGTTTATATAAACATTTGTGTGTGTGTGTGTGTGTGTGTGTGTGTGTGTGTGTGTGTAGATATATACACCTAATAAATGTTATTATTGAGAACTTACCAGGTTGCAGGCATTTCAAAATACAGACTAGAAATGTCAATGGTCATCACTTTTGCCTTATAAAACGGAGGCTGCACATCTGCCTTCCTTAAGATAGTAGTGGAGTTTTAGACACTGAGTGCATTGCCCAAGGTCACACAGTCACTGAGGATGTGCAGACAGTGTTCAAATCCAGCTCTGCCTCGCACACTCTTCTTTTAGGCGTGTAAATAGAACACTGACTGGGGCTAATACATAACCCCAGTTAATACACACTATGTATTAATGAAGATAATATAAAGCTATTCTGGAAACGCCAACAAAATTTCACTGGATCCATGAAGCAACCTCATTTTTCTTCACCTTCTCTGGAACTTGTTGTAGAAAGTCCAGGTTAGAGGGGATCCCGGGGCACTTCACATCTAGAAACTGGTGCTAGAGGTCTGATCAAAGTCACCCTCGCTGCTCATAGCTGAGTCATAGTCACAACAGTCTGTTAGGTGTCCAGATCCTCACTCTGATACTATTGTGTACCTTAAAATGTATGGAGACTGGAAATCTGCGGACTTCGGTGATTCAATTGTATCATTTAAAAAGCTTTTTAGCATCCTTGGCAGAATCTTCTCGTAAACCTTGGGTGCCTTTGACTCCTGCGGGTTTTGTTATGCCAGCACATCCTCTCAGTAGACTTCTGCCCATTATGTCTTTGATATTTCATTTGCCTTTTACAAGCTGAAAGATGCAGCTCTATGGTTCATGGTGTAAAAGCAGTTGTTAAAATAAAGAATGGGGACATGTCAAAATGATCTATATTGTCAATCTAATTGGAAACATCGTTAACATAAAACACTCGACTCAATGCAGGCTTTATGGACCTATTAAATAAAGGCCGGTAAACCTTTCCATTATTATCGGTATCACACAAAACATGACCGATGCTGGATGTTGGAAGCGGTGACATTTTATTACAACAGCACCCACAGTGATGGTTTTTAGGATAGTTTCTGTTTCTATGGAATAAAATCTGAAAGCTTCTCAAAGAAAGCTCAGCGCCTCCTGCAAGCCTTGCCCTGGCCTGCTGTTATCTAAGGGACGGTGGCTTCTTCCACTGCGGCTAAACTTTAGAAAGCGTGCTGCAGAGATAAAACAGCAGCTGGAACATGGCTCCCTGGAAGCAGGACAGTGATTGTAACAGACTCGGTGCTTTTGTGAGTTTATTTTAAACCTCCCTTAAAAAGAAGGGTTTGTAATTTTCCTTCAGATTACAAGCTGACATTTTGGAGAAGGAAAAAAAAAAGTCTCAGGGAATGCAGCATGTCTGTGTGCTGGCAGCTGATAATTACCATAGTGTGAGTGGGGCTCGATATAACCCAGGCATTTTAAGCAACATGGCTGATTACAGTGCTGTGAGAGAAACTCGGTTCGGGAATTTTGCTTTGTTAGGCAGGCTGAACTGTCCAGCACCTCCGATCTCACCTCGCGTCCTTCTATGGCTTTTCAACCAGGAGCCGCCTTTATGTCTGCCCTAGCAAGACGGTTCTCGGCAGGGGCCACCTGTAAAACTCAGATAGGAAACACAAGAAGTCTTAAAGGGAACAGGAAGGAAACTGATCCTTACCTGGGAATACCCCTGGAAAGGTCCACTTTGCGGGTGTGGTTTTTTGCATCATTTACAATGTTTTCTTTAAAAACATAAAAAGAAAAAAAAAACAAACCAAACCCCAGAAAGTAGAAGAATAATTGTCAGCCAATGCCCCAAAATAAAATGCCACACTACTTGGCTTTGATATGTGTCACCATGGGGAATTTACAGTGGAGAGTTTATGCTGAGTGGAAGGAGCAAGAGACCGAGAGACGATGGTTCCCACGAAAAGGAAGCTAAGGACATTCTAAGCAATAGTTTCAACTACAACCGTATAGCACACACAAGTCACTTTGAAATGAGTGGCACAGTTGAGTTGCATTAATAATTGTGTGTGCATGTGTGTGTGTTGGGGGGAGGGGTGGTAGCAGACAGAGACAGACAAAGACAGAGAGACAGAGAAAGTCAGAGGCATTTGTGACTTGGAAGTCCGTCAAAAGTGCCTGTTGGCAAGAATGCAGCTTGTAGTAGTTGTCCTGGCTATCTTTCTGGATTTTGTCCTATAAAACGGACCAACTGCGTATCTTATGAGTTAATACTCAATTTGAAGTACTCAGTTCAAGAAATACTTTGAACTGTCCTACAGAAAAATATTTTTGATCAAGAAATAGATCCAGAGCTTGGGCGGTGGTGGCGCATGCCTTTAATCTTAGCACTTGGGAGGCAGAGCCAGGTGGATCTCTGTGAGTTCAAGGCCAGCCTGGTCTACAGAGCAAGATCCAGGACAGGCACCAAAACTACACAGAGAAACCCTGTCTTGAAAAACAACAACAAAGAAAGAAAGAAAGGAAGGAAGGAAGGAAGGAAGGAAGGAAGGAAGGAAGGAAGGAAGGAAGGAAGGAAGGAAGAAAGAAAGAAAGAAAGAAAGAAAGAAAGAAAGAAAGAAAGAAAGAAAGAAAGAAAGAAAGAAAGAGATCCAGGCTGGGCAATGGTGGCACATGCCTTTAATCCCAGTACTCAGGAGGCAGAGGTAGGCAGGTCTCTGAGTTTGAGGCCAGAGTGATCTATAGAGTAAGTTCCAGGATAGCCAGGGCTACACAGAAAAATCCTGTCTTGAAAAACCAAAAAAGAAGGAGGTGGAGAAGAAGGAGAAGAGGAGGAGGAGGAGGAGGAGGAGGAGGAGGAGGAGGAGGAGGAGGAAGAGGAGGAGGAGGAGGAGGAGGAGGAGGAGGAGGAAGCAGATCTAGGCTTTGTGGAGTCCAAAGCCTTCTCAATAATAGAGACAAAATTATGGATATAAACTCAGATCAACTGCCCTGGAAAGATCCTGAGGGATACTGAAGTTGAATTTCATTTTATTCACGGTAAATCCATCTTTATTTGGGAAATAGATAAGATGGAAACCAACCCACAGTTGAAATTCCATTGTTCTTGCCTGTTATTATACCTTTTAAGGCAGGGATGGTGTGCCTTTTCTTTGTGACACTTTTATCTTCCAAGAGTTATTGTTCATCCTACTATATCTTCCTTCATTAAATTCTATCCACTGTCCTATTTAACTCCTACAGAAAAGACTACATTTTGTACCCCTTAGCTACTTTCCCAAAGCAACATACTCAGTACTTATTTTAGATTACCTTGTGTTAATACAGCACTAAGTATTGAACGCTGACTTGTGGTTCCCAAATCCCATCCCCATTTCTATGGTGAAACCCTAACTCTCATTGTTGAAATGTGACCTTAGTGGGAGACACAGTATTTAAAGAAGTACCATAAAATAAAATGAAACCATTGGGGGGTGCAGGGCTCACATCCGGTCTGAATGGTATCTTTATCAGAGGAAGAAATTTGAACACACTGGAGATAAATACGTGTATGCAGGAGCCAGGTGAAGAGGCATCAACTAGACAGGTATCTACAGACCAATAATAGAGGCCTCAGAGAAGACCCAGTAGGTTTGGCAGTTTGGTCTTGGACTTAAAGTCAAGCTTCTAGAGTTATGAGAAAATAAATTTCTGTTGTTTAAATCATATAATGTTTGCCATGTTCTTAAAGAGGCTCTAGTAGGCCAATACAACTACCCAGAGTTTATCCAGTAAGTTGTCACTAACTAACATCTTTCTCTCTTCAATATGTTTAAAAACATATTCTTGTTTTCTTCCTTCCCTGGGACAAAACTGAGTACAGGGCAAGAGTACACTAATGAATTAAAATTAGCGTTTTGACATGTACTGCTGATCATCCAATATTCCTTATGTTGCTGGGGAAATTAAAGTCCCCTTTAGGATTTCTAGTCTCATTAATACAGAACATTTAAGAAAATGACTCAGGAGGCAGCTTGCAAATGATTTTATTAGAGTTTGTAAGAAAAATAACAGAGCAGGCAAGCTGGAAATCTCCACAGTTGTGGATTAGAGGGGGTGGAGAGAAGAAGAAAGTCTTGTCTCTTCGAGTTAAGGTCCAAGAAAGCTGGGATGCTCAGCAATGGAGGCCTGGAAGCAGGTGCAGAGTGGAAGAGGAGGAGAAACTCAGAGAGAGGGTGGGAAAGCTCAGTGTGTCAGGAGAAGCATGCTTGGGCAAAATTGGCCAGTGTGTAAAAGGAAAATAGATGAAGAACTAGATGGAACAATCCCACTTTTTGTGAGTTAGAAGTATCTTAAAGAAAGAGGCTATAGTATGCAATGTCTAGTCTTTGGAGAAGATCAGAATGCCAGGTCTCCACTCAAAGCCAGAGGTTTTGCATTCTTTTGACCAGGAAGATGTAGCTTTCCCTTAATAAAATAAGTGGACCTTAATAAAGTCCAAGAATGGCTTCCTTTTCATATGGTATTTTAAGTCTGCGAAGAGTCAGTTGTAATATTTTACTTCCTAATATTACTGCCAAAATGGGATATGCAGTCAAAAGATAATTGTGAGGGAAGGGTCTCCAAGGCTATTAATCTTTACCTAGAAATAAAAAAGAAGCAAAGGTCTCTAACTGGGCTGGTTGTTTAGTTTGGTTTATAGAATGGTGTGAATGTCTATTCCTATCATGATAGTACTTGGGAGTTGGAGGCAGAAGGATAAAAATGTTTAAGGTCATCCTTGGATGCACAGGGAGTTCAAGTCCAACCCGGGCAGAAGATCTTGTCTCAAAAAAAGGGGTGGTGGTGGTGGTGGTCTACTTGCTTTAGAGAAGCTTCTTTGACGAAGCGTGATAGCTATGCTTATCTGTGATAATGAGGACAAGACTTAGAGAGTAGTTAAGGCATTGTGCTCATCCAGCAAAATGGCAGTAATAGATTCTCTTCTAAGACCCATGACCTCACTAGCCCAGGGTGGATGGCCAGGTTTCATGCACATGTGATTTCCCACCTGTGGAGTGGTCCTTAAGTCCATTTAGACAGCTGCTGGTTACCACCAACACGTGAGTGCCACTATTGTACCTCACAGATATATTGCCATGCTGGCCATGTTTTGGTTCATAGGTTTCACAGCAGGGTGAGATTATTACTTGCTTCTTTCCCTTAACAGCTTGCAAAGTACTTTCTTGTACTATGGGAGCTAGACCATAGGATTGAAGCTTTCAGGTTTGATCTAGGTTGACTTGTCCGAGTCTTGTGTGCTGTCTTTAACCATAGGAGCTCAAGGGAGACTATTACAGTGATCCACAACTGGACACAGTGCAAAGGTCAATGGATTGTGGGGAATCTCAGCCCCAGTGGATACATAATGGAGCACAGGTCCTGTATCTATGGTTTGGGGAACATTGAGGAAGAGTGGGTAGAAAGACCATAAGATCCAGAACACCAGGGATTTTGATGCCTAATGGCATCGCTTAGAAATGGCTGTATGAATAGGACCTAAACAGCTGAGCGACCTAAACAGCTGGGCGGTGGTGACACACACCTTCAATCCCAGCACTTGGGAGGCAGAGGCAGGTTGATCTCTGTGAATTTGAGGCCAGCCTGGCCTCCAAAGCTAGTTCCAGGAGAGCCAAAACTACACAAAGAAACCCTGTCTCAAAAAACCCAAAGACCTAGCAAACAATGATAATACCAATAGACACACTAACACGGAAGGAGGAAAATACGTGGGATCTCATCCTTACACTAAGAATTCCAGGCAGCTAATGACTGCTAAGAGGGAGGATTAGCCTCTCCCAGGGATGAGCCTCTGCTGGTATTCAGTACAAAGTAGTCAGCCCTCAAACCATATACACAGGCAACACAAATGGGTTCAGTGGGTTGTGTTTATATATTTGCACTCATACCTATGTACACATACCTATGTACACCTATGTATATGCATGTAACAATAATCAAGGAGAAAGACGCCATCATTTTGAGAGTCAAGGGGAGGACATGAGAGATGTTGAGGGAGGGAGGCAACACGGGAGAGGCTGGAGGGAAGAAAGGGAAGGGGAAGCAATGTAATTACAATTTAATTTAAAATATAATTTTTTTTAAAAAAATGAGGTACTTGATGTATTCCAAGTACATCAGGCATCCTTTTCCTGATGAAAGTCCACTTGATCCAAAGCATATTTTATACGCGGTACAGCTATCTGACTGCTATTTGAAATCAGAGAGTTCCTTGAGTGTGAAAAGCTCTACAGTAAGCTCTTAAAGATGATATTCTTGGAACACTGGTTCATTTAATTCACATTGCACAGGACAGAAGAGCAACATGCTCCACATAGCCAACTTATTAATTTATAGTTGATCATAAATTGCTATCCTGTGAGGGTACTGATCCAGGGGAACTCATTATCATATATTCAGTTATATGCAAAGGCATATCAAAAGAAGGGAGACAGTTGTGTTTACAGGAAACCTTATCTAGCTAGCAATTCCTTCTGGTAAGTTGGAATTCTGTTTTCTGGATATGTTTTATTTTCATTTGGGAGGATCTCATCCACCCATTGCACCATTTATTAGCTTAAGAAACAGCACTTTATTGAAGTTCTTGGAATAAAATCAGGGTTAGAGATTGTTAGGCAAGCGCTCTACCACTGACCTATGGCACCAGCCAAGAGAAGATTCCACTTTTGGCTTCCTCTTTCTCTGCCCTTGCATAGTTATGGTCAAGGGCAGAACCCAGGTCCTGAGACTTGCTCCAGAGGGCGTTCTTCCCATCCTTTATGCCCCAGACTTGACAACCATCAATTGAACTGCCAATTGAATTGACAAACACCGTGTTAGTTCCAGAAATGCAGTTATGACCAATAAAGACAGTAATGCTGTGAGCATTTAACTTGCACCTTAGTTTCCACAGCTCATCAATTAGATTGTATTTATTTATCTCATTGACTAAGAGCATTTCTCCCTACTTTGGCTTAGAGGTGCTCCTCTTTACTTCCTCCACTGCTCACTTCTGTGAACGTTTAAAATCCTGTACACATGCAATAAAACCTTCCACAGAAGTCCGGTTTAGGTTTTTCCAAAAAAGTCTTCGGTCCCTACCACTTGAAAGCTCTTGTGTCCCATGATTCACAACCCCAGGCATCATCACCAATCAAAGTTCCAGAAATCTGAAAATTATGTGTGAAGTAAACACATTTATTTCATTCTTGGCCAAAGTGCAATTGGATATTGAGATTGATGTATCCACCCCCCCACCCCCCCCACCCCGCCTGGGTTGGAATAATTCAACTCAGCTAATTCTCTGAAAGCAAAACCAGAAACAAAACACAAAACTAAATAAAGCAAACACTACCAGCAGAAATCTCGGGGTCTATAGGCCATTGTTTATTTGATCTTACACTTTTCTCTTTCTATCTACAACAAGTCGAGGGAAATTTGACTTGCCTGGATTGCATGCTTGTACCTGCTCCTCTCCTGTGATCCTTGCCCGCCTGGTAACGCACTAAGGTTAACTTGTCTATCTTTGATGCGCCATGGTCAGAGTTCTTGATGTCTACACACATATCCAACTGCTGTTTAGGATATTAGAAGGACACTTCTAATTTCAAGGTACCTTGCATGCTTTCGTCTGATTCTGTAGATTTTTGTCCAAGGAGGGAGCTTGTGAAAGGATTGCCTGAGGTAGAAATGGATGGAGGCAAGCTCCTGCAGAGATGGCCTTACCTAACCATGTCACCTCTCAGCAGCCAGGACCCCTGTGAACTGGATAAAGTAGGCTGAACGACACAATCGCCTGGAGGCTACAAAAGCTAGACATCTGAAGATGCTTTCTTGTTTCAAGGATATGCCTAACCTACTTTAAAAATATCCCTTTAATGGAGACTTTAAAAGGAAGTTCCTTTCTGTTATGAGGTCCATGGACCCTTAAGTAGTTGTTGCCTTTGTTGGTTGGTTTGAGTGACTTCAAAGCGAAATATCATGATATCGTCTCCAACAGAAAAGCTTTTTCCGCTGGCTTGTAAATAAATTAATATTTTAAGAAGGCCGACTTTGTGCTTTTAAACACTGCATACTTGGAATTTCTTCATACTTGGAGGATGAAGGAACACTTAAACACATCGCCATGATGCACATAAATACTGCTGGCAAAGCTTTTATGGATACAGACAACACTGTAAAATATATATCTTCCTCTTAAAGACCCTTAGGAGTTGTACATTTGCATAAGGTCTGGTCGCTGCTTTGTGGGGTAGATCTGATGAGGAAGATGGAATCATTGCTACTTCCATCCTTGCTGGTCTTCGTGGGAAGCCAGATCCGAAAGTCATATCCTCTACTGTTCTTCACTAGAGTCATAAGTTTATGAAACCTGTACTCGTCCTTATAAGAAATCTTTAAACCCATTATTGCTTGTATCGGATGGGATGCATCTTTCTTTCTGTGTGTGCACATGCATGTGTGTGGGCTCATGCACATGTGTGTGTAGAGGTGTGTAAGAACATACCTGTGCACATCCAAGTGGAGACCAGACAAGAACCTCAGGTGTAGTTCCTCAGGTACCGCCTCTCCTGCTTCGGATAGGAACTGTTACTAGCCAGGAACTTGCTGAGTAGTCTACACTGGCAGGTCAACAAGTCTTATTTTTGCCTGCCCAGCACCGAGATTCCAAATGTGTGTTACCAAGCCTGGCTTTAAAAACATTTTTTTAAATTCAGTTTACATACCAACCACAGATCCTTCTCTCATCCCTCTTCCTGCTCCCACACCCCCACCTTCCTCCTACCCTGACCCCACCTCTCATCCCTCCTCTAACAGGGTAAGTTCTCCCATGGGGGCACAGCTAAGCCTGGCACATTCAGTTGAGGCAAGACCAAGCCCCTCCCTGCTTTATCAGGGGTGAGCAAGGTATCTGATCAGAGGTAATAGGATGCAGAAAGCCGGCTCATGCACCAGGGCTAGACCATAACCACACTGCCAGGGGCCCTTCAAACAGACCCAGCTATACAACTGTCTCCCATAGGCAGGGGGTCTAGTCCGGTCCCATGCAGGCTCCACATCTGTCAGTCTAATGTTCATGAGTTCCTTTGAGCTTGATTCAGTCATCTCTGTAGATTTCCCCATCATGATCTTGACCCCCTTTGCTCATATAATCCCTCTTCTCTCTCTTTGACTGGACCCCTGGAGCTCAGCCTGGTGCTTGGTTGTGGATCTCTGCATCTGTTTCCCTTAGTTACTGGATGAAGACCAACCTGGCTTTTACATAATGTGGCTTGTAGTGATCAATCTCAGCAAAGCAAGCACTTTTTAGACTAAGGTATCTCCCCGATCCCAATATAGTATTCTTTATGGGAAAGAACATTTTATATTAACCATACATCTTCCTAGTTTACTTAAATATATGTGCAAACGGGATTTTAAAGGCCTGTGATATTTTGGGTTGTTGAAAGAACCTGGGCACAAGGTTTCTGTGTTCTATGATAGACGCTTGTCTGTGGAGTGACTGTGAGCAAGCCAATGGGCATCCCCAAATCTGAGTCTCTTATCTGCATTGTGAGAGCTGCACATTTTCTCAATCAAGTCTGTAAATCTGTGTTTTTTTGTTGTGGTTGTTTGTTTGTTTTTGTACTCATCAACATAGCGATTGTACCGCATAAAAAAGACTTTATTTCTCTGTTAGAACAATTAAGTTCCTCCTCCATAGCGGCTTTGCAGCCTTGCTTTCTGAGGAGTTTTAGGGGTTCCAAAGGACATAGCCAGGATGTCAGATCTCCCATACATCTGAGCTTGACAGTTCAGACACAAGGACCATAGTCTGTGGCCCATTATCCTTAGCAGAAGCCATTTCATCAAATGTGAAAGGAAGATTGGCCACTCCTACCTGTGAAGAGAAAGAAATTCATTCAATATTTAGTCAGACTTAGTCAATCCTTCAAAGGATATCATGGGGAAAAATAACGGACTGGCTTTAAATTGTCAATTTACCTCTAGGTCTAAACAAAACGCAACACGAGAACGTTCGAATACGGCACTTAAGGTGATAGCTTCTCTCCACACGCTGTGCTATTTCTAGGCACTTAGAACCTACCCATTTGCAAAGGCAAGATCGCTTCTTGGAGCTTATATTTTCCCAAAGAACTGAGGGGTACACGGGACCCATAAAAGTGTGTGGAGGATTCAGTGAAGGAGAAAGGAAGGAGAAAAGTTAGAAGAAGAAGGTTATTGTTTTAAATAGGCTTTCAGGTAGGTTGTACCGGAAGGTGACATTTTTGAGCTTGAAGTAAGTGAGGGAAGGAGTAAAGGAGGAGACTAGAGAGACATATTCCGATGAGAGGCACGGGCGGATGCACACATTGAAGTCTCGTGGTACACGTGGAGTGTCGCCTGCGTCTTGGAGGCTAGTGTGACTGCTACAGAAGAGCCAAGCAGAGGCCAAGGGCAGATTGAAGAGGACATTGTGGCACACGTCTGCCCTTTGCTTCCTCTTTTCAGAAAAGTGCAGAGACGCACCTACTTTCTTGCTAGACTCCTAACTGGTAAAGGTGCTGCAGGCAACATACACGCTGTTGGCGGTTATCCGGAGTGGGAGTGGGGGAGTCGATGAACTCCTGTTCCAAGTGAGTCAGTCCAGCGGTGGAAGCAAAAATAGTTTGTGTAAGAGAGCAAGGTGATGCTGGGGGGGACAGGTAGGCGGCCACTGCTGCCATCCAGGTGAGGCCCATCGTATAGCCTCTGCATACTAGGTCAGATTAGTGCTGAATGAATACACAATTGACCGGGCGATAAACACATTCTCGCCCTAGCCTAAAGTCCCGGGTGGCTCTTAAGACGTGATTTCTCCATGATTTCTGCTCTGGTTCTCTTGATGTAAATCCTATGTGTTACCACCCGGGCAACTCTTACTTCTAAACAGGATTTTAAAAATTGAGCTAAATACTCATGAATTGTTAAAGGGCATTCAATTCCCCCACCCATAGGTCATTTGGTTTCTGCTTTAAGAATGAGATGCATTTTAAAGTATGTCTTTCCCTTGTCCAACAAATTATCTTAAGTGTCTACCATACTTTCTTTGGCACAAAGTCAAGACAAAAAGGGTTGCATGGTAGATATGGGGGTAGATATTAATCAGATATTACATATGTACTTATCATAATCACACTGAAATGAGTAATAGGAAGATACAGAGATTCTGAGAAGGTATAGAACAGAGGTGTTCTTTCTCTCCTGTGCGTGCATGCGTGTGTGTGTGTGTGTGTGTGTGTGTGTGTGTGTCTCTCTCTCTCTCTCTCTCTCTCTCTCTCTCTCTCTCTCTCTCTCTCTCTCTTTGTGTGTGTGTGTGTGTGTGCGCGCGCGTGCGTGTGTGTTTCTGTGGAAGCCTTCTCTTGGGCTTTACCATAAATAGCACCCTAAAGAGTTCTTTCATATCTAGTATGCAGTTCAAGTTAGGTTCAAGTTAGCCCCCCCCCCACCCCCGTTTTGGAATGCAAATAGGGAACGTCCTCCTTTAATCTGAGGCCCTAACTAGGACTCATCTACTGGTTCAAGGCAGCGTTGGACCTTAGCTTAGACCCGGGACTGTTCTTGTGGACGCAGTATATAGTCCTGAATGTGACTTACTTCCCTCCAGTGTACTTTGTGGAGTTCTCAGAGAAGGAGGTGGAATTTCCTCATTCAGAGTACGTGCTCAGTCCAAGGAGCCGTTCCAGGAATTCCAGTGCGTCCGCTCTTGTCTCGCTTCCTCACAGCCCACATCTAATCTAGGCTGTCAGCAGTATGATGAAAAATGCATCCCCAATCTGACAAGCTCTGTGTTTTCCCGTTCGTTTAACCCACCACCAGCCCAAACTCAGGCTTTTCTACTCTCTGCTCTTTGCTCGTTTGGTTTCTGCATGGTGGCCCACGTAGTCCATCCTCTGGCAGGGATGGGGAGGGTAAAAGGTGAATTCGCGTGTGTCCTCCTCCCTACGCCAAGTTCTCTAGGGGATTCCTGTTGCCACGACAGGAAAGTGGTTCCCCCTCACGAAGCTGGGGAGATTCCAGGGAGCTTCCCTTTGATGGCTCCCCTATCTCTTGGTGCTCCCAAACCATAATCTGGACTGTTTAGATTCTTGGTTCACACTAGATGAGTTCCGGCACTGGAGTCATAGCACTTGCTGTTTTTTATTTTTTCCTGGCCACGCCCACTCTACTCAGTCATTCCATAACTCATTTCTTCTCCTTATTGGGAAACTCTCCTCAGACTCTACGGAACACGCACTGAACACTAGTGTGACATGCCAATCAACCCTCAGCCCTTCGTCCTTGCTTTCTGATCCTTGCTTTACTCCTCTTGATAACCTGTACCACACTCCATGTGAGGTGAATTTAAGTGATTTTAGACAAATCACTTAAAAGGGACCAAAGGTATTTTATTTATGTATTTATTTATTTATTTTAGATCACTCTGTATTCTGAGACCTAAACATGCTGTCTGGCATATAACAGTAGTCTATAAATATTTCCAATACACTTTACCTAACTTACTGATCTTTCAAACTCTGCCTTACACAGCTTTCAAAGGCAAGCACCAAAAATGCAGAAACACCTCTAGCACCGTGCGCATTTCTCTAGTACTGTACATGTCCCTCTAGTACTATGCATGTCCATCTAGTACTGTGCATGTCCCTCTAGTACTATGCATGTCCCTCCAGTACTGTGCATGTCCCTCTAGTACTGTGCATGTCCCTCTACTACTATGCATGTCCCACTAGTACTGTGCATGTCCCTCCAGTACTGTACATGTCCCTCCAGTACTGTGCATGTCCATCTAGTACTGTGCATGTCCATCTAGTACTGTGCACATCCTTCTAGTACTGTGCACGTCCCTCCAGCCCTGTGCCTGTCCCTCTGCCTTAAGTGCTGTGAACATAGGAGGCATTTTTCAACTACTTCTTGAGTGGTAATTGAATAGTGTACAGACACTAAACTTTGCAAATTGCAGTGAAGTGGAAATACAGTATTATCAGCGAAGGCGCGGTCTTTGTGGTTAGACTGGGCTATTTGGATTTTCTATCTGTCACTTGTTGTGTCAGAGTGAATAAATCACTTAATCTCTCTGAGCAAGTTTCTTTAACTGAAAAATTAGGTTAATAACAGGACTAGCCACCCGGGGAGGACTGTTGTGAGGATTAAGTCAAAAGAGAAATGCACTCGGCATTAGGTCTGAACTTGTTATCACTGAGATAATCTTCGTGCCAGGGTTAAGTGCTCTGTCTACTGCCTGGTAGGGCCCTAGACTTCCCTTTGGCAGAGTAATCATCTTTGGCAAGATTTTTCCATTTATGTGGGTACCCCCTGCTAAGTTTTAAGTCTTTGAAGGACAAGGTCTTAACTTTTTTAAATCTCTCAAGTCCACAAATCAGCACAATTAAGGGCCTCAACGAATCTGTTTTGGAATTGGATAAAACTGAATGGGAGAAGTCAGTTCTATTTCAGAACAAGAGCCCTGTGCTATTGATTCACGTCAGTTTTAACGTTTCTTCACATCTGCAGCCATGTATGGAAAAAGGAATTAGCAAAATTTGCTTATCCATTCTTGCTTTTGTTTTTGCCTTGTTTGTTTTCTGTTCTTGTGGAGACAATGTCTTAGTTATCTGAGGCTGCCCTTGAGCCCCTTCAGTAACGGGGATCACCTTGAACTTCCTTTGATCCCCCTGCCTCCTTCTTATTGCTAGGATAACAGTTGTGCATCCCCATCCCTGGTTTATGGGGTGCTTGGGATTGAAACCAGGGATTCATACATAATAAGCACTCTACCAATTTTGGGGGCAAAATCTACTCTGGATTAACTCAGGGGGAACAATACCTCCTTGGCTAGACTATCCAGGAGTTCAGTCTTTGCTCCCTTCCCTGCCTTAGGGGCCGCCCAGCCCTAAAAGCTGGTTTTCTGATGTCTCCAACAGAGAGTTCTTTTAGCAGCTGCTGGGTAGAAGCAGTTGTACCAGCTGAAGTACTGGAAATGTCTCCCTGACTTATAAATAGTTGAAGAGCCTATCTTGGTGAAATGTGAAGCGAACAAATACTCCATTTTCTCTTGGGAGGATGAACTGGGATTCGGGGCTGGAGTCTGTCACGCGTGTGATGTCAGAGCTGCCGCTCACGAGACCTATGTTAATGTAAACACAGCAAACAGAACAGTTCGTGAGCTGTCTTCTCCCAACACCTGTTCCCTAACCAGAGGCCTAGGCCTGCGGGGCCCCTGCGTTAGAAGCAGAAATGGACCTCGCCGTCCTTCTGGGATCATGCACTTGAGCAAATACAGAAATAATGTGATGCGTAAACTCCAGCGGAAGTCGGGCTCTGCTGGGGTGTTTGGGGCGCGGTTTCCTTCCTCCTTTTCACAGGAGGAAGAGGAGATAATTTCAATCTCTGATCATGTTTCTGTTCTGGCTGGCTACTAGAGGTTTTTGTTTCTATTTATAATAGTCCTTGCTCACATATTCCAAGTTGTTCATCTCTGTGTCTTTTAATTAAGAGGTCTGAGGGAAGAGAGGCTTTTATTCGAGTTACACCCAGCTCTTTTGCTCACAATTATTATTTTGATTTAGGGGGGCGGGCAGGGAGCATGAGGGTTTTTTCTTTTCATACAGACTTTGGTGTCGGTGAGATCTGGTCTCCCTATAGAAAATAATGTGAGGAAACATGTCGCTTTGGAATCAGATATCCATTCCCATTCTTCCCTGACTGAGTAGGGTAGCTAGCTGGCATCTCTGAGTCAAACCCTGGAACCTTCTTGCTGGATGATGCACAGTGCTCAAATTACTGTGCACCTGTGCTCAGTACAATAGCTGGTTAATAGACGGGAGTTCCTTTTTTCTCCCAGCTTTTCTCAGCGACAATACTTTCTTCTTAATTACCAACTTATTTGAATATCAGTTGCCCGAGTTCTCTGATCACCCTTCAGCGTACACTCCCTGTTTGTGGGGGTACCCTGTTTGTGGGGGGTAATATTTAAACTCTTTTTCAAGGAGCCTTCTTAGGTTTCTTACACTCCACTGTATCTTTTGCTCACTGGCCACAGAAACAACTGTGGGATCTGGGGGGAAAACACTCAGACGCTGGACTTGTTATTTCATATGTTACATGCCAGCTCTGCCACGGACTATCCGGTGGTTTCGGGTTACTCACTCATTCCGTTCCTGGTTCAGTTCTACTCACCTGTCGAGTCAGAACAATAGTAATTTCTATTTCAGAGCTTCTTACGAAAATTAAAAGAGCCTTGCATGAAATGAGCTGGTAGCGGCATATGGTACATCACAAATACCAAAAATGAAAGAGAAAACAGAGAAAAAAATTGTACAGTCAAAGGCAATGAAATAGGTGTGGACTCAGAACGGGCAGGATGCCCACAGACAAGAGGAATTCGAAGATTGAAAGCACACTCTTATTCCCTCAGTAGCTGACAAGACTGAAAAATCTATGTCTCTATAAAAAGGAATCTCTCTCCAACTTTTCTTCCTTACCCCTCCTCTGTAGAGTGGGTGAGTTCAGTGACAGACTGTTTTGGAAGGAGCTAGAAATATCAGTTTGAAAAATGCTTGGCAACCACTTGAGAATGATTATCTGACTTAGGAGGAAGGGAGAATACTGAGGTATTCCTCTTAGCCAAATTTAGACATGCCATGGAGGCTCAGTGAATCATCTCTCAGGGGCTTGAAAAGCAGTTTTCCCATACTAAGCGTTGCTTTGTGCCTACCATTCCGATTCAGCACCCTAGGCTAACCCACCAGGGCCCCAGGAGGCTATCCAGTTTGGGCAATGACTAGATATATCCTGGTTTTCATCTTTTAGTCTACATTGGTGGACTTGTCTCTCTAATTTAAATGTTACCCCTTGGATTAATGCAGGAAATCCATTAGGGCCAGTGCCCTGCCCTCCCCCCCAACCACTTGCATTAGTCATGAGCTCAACCTGGGCCAACGCAATAAGATGAAAAGGATTTTGGACCAAGAATCAAGTCTTTCTCTCTTGCTAGATGCGAACAGAAGCATGATGGTCGTCTTATTGCTACTGGCAGCCATTTTAACGAGGCAACAAGCCTTATGAGCGATGGCAGCGCTGATGGGCAGCTTGGAGGCGGGAGGGGGAGGTTCTCTAAGATGTGGTTTGATGCCAGCAGCCTTCCCCAATTCCCTACTTTTTCTTTTATGCCAAAGCAAATGTACCTCTTATTAAGCTATTAAAATTAGGGTTTTGGTTATTTTCACACCCCCCTCCCCCCACAAAACAAAAGAATGCTATCACCACGCTCACTCCTGACACTTCTCTATACTGCATGGTCGGCAGCTATTTATGTTTTTATGTTGGTGTGTGAGTATCTCCATTAGATTGTGTATTACTGGAGGCCAGCAGCCACATCCTACCTTTTCTTTTCTCTCTTTCTTTCAGAAGCACTTACCATCGTGTTTTGTAAAGAGCCACAATTTCAGTCTTTGTGGAGAAAGAGTAGCTGAAAATGATATAGATCTCACAGCCTTTCACTTCATTGGACAGTGGTGAAGTCTTTATTAAGGACAGCTTGATTTTTTTTTTTTTTTGATCTGGTGTCATAAAAGTCAATGCCTGATAAAAGTGAATCAAATCGTGTTCTTTTAGGACCTTACCCACGCTGCTCATGCAGTAGTTCGAAATAAAAATCTCATTACAAATGAAACCGTTAAATTATGTTCTTATAACATGCAACCAAGTACGTTCCCCCCAGCTTTCCCCCAACAGGACTAATTTCAGGCAGTCTGTTTATAGAGTGAAGATGAATTTTATTGGCGACAAATGCACTCCTGCATTAGCAAATTAAGTGTGCTCTCAAAGGAGGAAAAAAAAAAAAAAACCTCGGAGAAAATTGGGCTGTCTGTTCTTGAAATCTAAAAAAAGGACTTACTTCCTCAGGGGACATTCAGTATTTTCATAATCACATAGAAAGGAAAACATGGGCCTCTTGGGCATAACATTAAAATAAATTAATTTTGCTGCCTTATTCATGATGGCTAAGGGCAAACTGGAACCGTTTATTTCTAGAATCCTCTTACTCAAAAAAACCAGGTTTTCCTGTGACCTCCAGCTGAGGTAAGATGAAGAATTGTGTCGACGTATAGAAGAAGAGGAACGTGGAGCCTGCTATCTGTCTGGGGCTTGTTAATAACAGTAGGTAAGTGGCCATGGGAGGAACAAGACCCTACGTCTTTATGATCTCGACTTCACATCACGGCAGTGGCGTCTTTTGCTTTCTGTCTTGATGTTGTGGGCTATGAAATATCCCCTGATGTTGTGGGCTATAAAATGTCTCCCATTTCTAGGAGGATGTTGCCTGTGATTAGAACCTGAGGACATCTGCTGTCATTTTCCTTCATCCTGCTCAATATATGATCATTTTCCTCTCTGATGTCTCTTCACACGCCTCTCATGCTTTCTTTTATCCGTATTTTCACTTCTAGTCTCTGTTTGCCTACTCATTTTCCTGAACCCCTAGACAATCTACTCACTATGCATGTCTAGTGTTGTGCTATTGTAACTGGTTTTGAAGAAGCATCGGCCCATCAGGCTGTAGATTAAGAGCTAAACGGGGGGCCTTTGGAATCCTATTTTCTTAACTATTGACTTTCATGTTTCATGTCTCCAAATATTGGAGAGGTGTGGATGACCTCTGCAATTGACCTTGAGGCCTCCCTCAAGACACTGAAAAGTAGAGCTCCTTCCTGGAATTCCTCCAGCTGAAAATGTTAAATAGGATCACTGATGATGTTTTCTTGCAAAGAAAACAGGCTTTGTCCATAAATAAATAACTGTCATGTGCCCACAAATAGATTTTTCCCAAGTGTAGGGGTATCTCAAAAGCTTGTGGATGTGACTGTTGTTAACGTTTTCTCCTCACTGGCATTTCCTTCTCAGTTTATTAGCAGTGAGGGCATTTACCCACGAAGCAACACTTTCTTAACCTCTTTTGCAAACTGCGGCATGTTCACGTAGATGGGGCAAATGATTCTGCTATGATGACAGCAGAGAAATGTGTGGTTGATTTTACATCTGAATTTACAACTGACTCATGTTGGTGTTGCGCTTGCCCAGAAGACTCCTTCTTTATTGCAAGGCAGAGTTAAGAGGGAAAACCAGACTAGTCCCAGAGCAGACAAAGCAGAAAATACTAACCCAAGTTTCCCAAACTGAATTTGCTTCATGCCTTGCCAGCTTGAAAATGGTGGAGCTGCAGGTTAAGTGAGAGAATCTTTTGCCTTGTTATGCCACAGGCCAGAAGTGGCTCAACTTGGAGATTAGATTTACAGGGAAGAGATTCCCACCTGCAGAGATATTTAAGCAAGTGTGGTCGGGGCTGGAGGGGGGACTTCCAAAACCTTATTTATGTATTTTTGAGTAAAACGACCAATACATTTCTTGAAATCTCCCTTTCTGACCTTAGGGATGAATTAAGAAAAGAGAAGTTGTCTTTCTTAGCATAGTTTTTTTTCCCCCTCTTTAACCTATTCCTTTCAGTTTTAAACATGATTAACTATTTGACATGACTACACAAATGGTAGATTGTATTAAACACATTTCAAAATAATTGCTACCCCCAAAGTAAAGTAAAATAACATTTCAGCAGTAAGTAGATATAGTAGCAGCTGTGTGCCAGCAAAAGAGAACAAAACACTTAAGGCTTATAATTACATCTCTCTCCCCACCCCTTCTGTTGGTGGCCTGATGCATCTTAGGTGCATAGCTCTTACGTAGTCATTATAATCACGTGACCATTCTGCTAACACTTACTACGAATATATAGCTATCTCATGGGTACATGACGCTTCCAGCATTGAAAAATAACAGTCACTGAGATGGCTTGGAGGGAAGTTTTCCTTCTTGACTCTTGAATGGTCTCTGTAGTTTGATGCACTCAACAGTTTAGCACTTGGCACTTTGTGAAAGACACAAAGAGCGCACATTCCCTTCCAGACACTTACAGTCTCTCTTAGTGGCAGAGACAGGACCAAACAGAGGCAGCAGGAAGACTACTATACCCACCTAATGTTTCATGTTTCCTAAGTTGTACAGTTTGGAGTATGTATGTGTAGGGATATGGAGAGTGAAGGATCAGAGGGAGGTATAGAACTGAATTTTGAAATACAGGATTTATAGAGGTATCATGTTAGGTGTCAGACATTTTTCCAGTGATATTTGAGTGCTTGTGACTTAGCTAGACTTCCATTCTATTCTTCTGAAATAAACTACATCTTCACCTTATCTAACTAACTTTTTTGAAATACACACATAATTGCATTTTTCACTTGAGATACAAACGACAAAAATTGAAGTGGTGGTCCTCACTCTGAACAATGGAATTCAGAGGTCATCAGGCTGCTGGACCCTCCCTCAAAGCAGAATCCCCCCCTATGACTGTGGCTTTTATCCACTTAGAAATTAGTGCATAGTGGGAGAAATAGGTTTTGGAAAAATCCAGGAACTTTGACTGGATTTAATTTTGGGTAAAGTTTGTCAGCTCTGTTTTGATTTGATTTGCTGGAAGTGGAAATTAAACATGAAATAAAATACATGCCAGGTGGCTTAAAAGAGACCTTGTCAAACTGTAGATTGACTCACTGAAAATGTTCTGCAGGTTGTATTTTAATTTATTCAAAATCAAAACTTGGTTTTAAAGATTCATGAGAATTATCTTTTATATTTGATTCCAAACATAATTTGTTGGCCAATTATGGTTCTAACTACAAAATAAAGATTTCGCATTTCAAGGAAATAACTTCATTGTAGTTATTTATGTAAAGTATCTCAATCTAGGCTTGCCTAACTCCATAGCTAAAGGCCAAGTTTAATTTTATTGCCTGAAAATGCTTTATGATTTTGATTTGTGCTGACTTATGCAAGGTTAATAAATTCCATTAAAAGAAATGATATGATTAGTAACTAGTTTTATCTGTGCTCTCTATGATCATTGAGTTCTTACGCGGTGTCTGTGGAAGAAAAGTTGACTTCATAGTTTTGGCTCCTTCAGGCATAAGATACCAGAAGGTCTGGAAAGGTTAGAGTTCACAGTTCAGGGTGCTTAGGACCCTGTGAGAGCAGTGTGTGTTTTTCCATCCTGGAGGAGTATACACAACTCTTGTTGGTGGACAAGCAGAAGGAAGGACTTAGTTCTGTAAGTAGAGAATTGGAAAGAAGGACTTAGAATATCAACTCTTTGGGAGGCTCATTACGGAATCAGCTTTGTGTCCTAGCACAAATATTCTCATGGTTCCCATGACTCTGTAACCACAGTATGTGCTATCCAGATGTACTCATAAGAATCCAATAAAAAAAAACGGTTTTATTATAGGTTCTTGTATAATCACATCACTTGGAACTTAGGTTACATTTGTATCACCACTCAGGCATGTAAATATTAGTACAAGAAATAAAAATATTGAATTAATTAAGCTTTTACAAATTCAAGTCAGCAAGTAATTTAATACTAAGACGATACTAACTGTATCTTATGAAAAATATATGAATAAGTGAAACCTTATATTCAAAAAGTGTTTAAAATGTGTTTTGTAAAATTATTACATGTACTCACCCAATGCTACCAGAAAAGAAATATCTATGTTATTTGAAGTCATGAAGGTCCCTGAAGAAGGCAGATCTATTGCAGAGATACAAGGGTGTAGGATTCAGGGAGATGGTACTTTTAACTTGGACACATCAGAAAAGGTTTCATAGCAAAACCAGAACGGAGACAGCCAGTTATGACATCTCATGATTTTTTTTTTTTTTGCAACAAAATTTATTTTTTTTCCTTTTCATCTCTTAAGGACCATTACGAGAAATAGTTTTATTTTTAAAAATCTACATGTTCCCAATTTAAATGCCCGTGCCAAGTAGTAAGAACATTAAACTTCCACAGTTCACTAAGTATAAACGTACGTCTCTGAATTTAATACTGGGAATATTAGAACATGCCCCAAATTGACCATGCTTTAAATGATGGGCTTGCAGGGTAATGGAATGACTTAAGGGCAAAGTCACGTGGCAGCAAGTCTGACAACCTGAGCCCCACTTCAACTCAAGACCCACGTGGAGGAAGGAGAGGAGCTGTCACCTACAGGTTGTCCTCTGACCTTTATACATGTACTGTGGCAACACACACACACACACACACACACACACACACACACACACATGCACACACACATACACACACACACACAAACAAACACACACACACACATACACACACATATACACACACACACACACCACTCAAATACAATAAAAATACATACTATGTTAAAAAAAAATACTTAGAAAGAGAAGCAAGGACTCCTGGGAAGTCTACTCCTCTAACTGCGAAGAGGCCTGCGCTATAACACCAGGTTGATACCTCGGTGGTCGTCATCACATCTGCTGTGTGTGTTTCCGTTATTCTTCCTTGTAGAAGAATAGCATTGCTAGGCTTATAAAGGTCTTAAAACTCTTTCCCCTGAGTTGCATGTTGTAGATGTGCTGACTGAAATAGAGAGACGAGGTCTCATCCTTTGTTGAAGAACTCGTATGTAACTATTTTTAAAAGTTCTGCTTCCTAGAATTAGGTAGGCATTGTTTAGCTTAAGTGGTGTTTCTCTGCTACTGAAAGACAGGGTGTCTGTGGTAATTGTAGCAACATTTATTTTTAACCTACTTTGTTTTTCAAGAGACCATTGAAAAACAACAAATGTGTTCCTGAAATGTCAATGACATTCTGGCATTCTTCTTTGCTCTCTGTTAATGGGAACTGTAATATATGCATACGTACACACACACACACACACACACACACACACACACACACACACGGCATATGTACATGTTGTTTTATTTAGGGTTGTTATTGCTGTGATGAAACATCATGACCAAAGCAAACATCACTTTCATAGCACTTTTTACCATTGAAGGAGGTCAGGATAGGAACTCAAACAGGGCAGGATCCTGGAGGCAGGAGCTGATGCAGAGGCCATGGAGGGGAGCTGCTTACTGGCTTGCTCAACTTGCTTTCTTATAGAACCCAGGACCACCTGCCCAGGAATGGCCCCACCCATAATGGGCTGGGCCCTCCCCCATCAGTCAGTAATTAAGAAAATGCCTACAGCTGGATCTTATGGAGGCATATTCTTAACTGAGGTTCCCCCCTTTCTCATGACCCTAGGTTGTGCCAAGATGACAAAACATAGCCAGGACATATGTGAAGAAATATACCTTCATACTTTCTAAGCAGCCTTACAGATGCCTACCACCATATAAAAGGCTAGGCTTCCTATTTCTAACAAGTTTGTAAACACAAACGCAGATGTGCGCACTTTATCAAATGTTTTTCTGGGCAACGCAAGTGTAGTATTTACTATGAGGCTATGAGGATGTGAATATAATACAAGATACAGAAACAGCTTACGTTACAGCCTTGTTTTAAAGTCTACCTGCTTGCATCTGGGCTCTTATCTCCAAGCAAGGATACACGGCCTCACACTGCACTTTGACTCCTGCTCTATGTCAATAAGTTCACCCGACCTTGGAAAATATAGAGGAGAAAAGACCAAAGATAACATTGCAGGTTACGGGGTTCAAAACTCTTCAACTTTGGATACTTTTACAATGCATTGTTTAAATAGAATGTAAAGGTAGAAGGTCATGTTCTCGTAAAAAGGAAAGCAACACCTATGTGTATAAAAAACTTTATTTTTTATTGCAGTTACATTAGCTTTGGAAAAAGCCTACTGGTAGCAATACAGGGCACAGAGATTAGTGAGGTATGGTCCATGCATAACCTTTGTGCTCGGCGGAGACACATTGATTTGTGCTAACTCTACCCTGTGACTCAGTAATTGAACTCTTGGCACAAGCAAGCACTCTAATAAAGAAAATACATGTATGCAGAAAATTATTTATTCTGTCATCATCTATAATGGTGCACAATTAGGAAAATCACAATTAACATCCATTAAATGGAGTTAGTTTAATATTTTATAGAACATTCCCTTAGTCACACAGGATGGTGGAGCTCAGAATGACTTATAACTTTTTTTTTCTAAAAAGTTTCTATTATAATATTTCTACAATGAAATACAACAAAAGATAAACATAATCGAGTAATCTCAAATACATATGAGTTTTGTAAAATTGCATTATTAGTCTTGACACCCCACCCTATATTAGACTTTAATATGTAAACTTCTTTAATTTGTTTGACTTTGAAATGAAAGTGATCAAATAAATGGAATGTTTGGGTTTCAAAACTAAACAAAGTAAGGAAATTTAAACATCATTTCAGCAAATTAGCTAAATGATGCCACGAAAGCGGTAGTACTACTACATAAAGTTATAAACCACGTCTTACGCCTAGACGATAGTGCTCAGGCCTGGACCATTTTGTACAATGCTGCAAACGGTGACACCAAGTCCCTCACTGATGTGATGCTCACTGCCAGGGCCCCTCTCATACAGAAACAGCGACACTAACTGCTTCTAAAGCCAAGTGAACAGGCCCACCTGGTACAAGAGCCCTTACCTGGCTTCAGGATTTCTCTGTAAAATATTTTTAAATGCAAAAAAAAGTTAAAACATAATTATACCACTTTCTCTTTCTCCTTCCCTCCTCACATCCCTCTTTTGTAGACACCCCCTCCACTTTGGCCTCTTTCTCTTCAATTGTTCTTGTTTTACACACACACACACACACACTCACACACACTCACACTCACACACACTCCCCTAAATAGGAAAATACAACCTGCTCACACCATTTATTGTTACCTTTATGTATATGATTTCAGGGCTGACCCCTTTGTATCAGATAAACAATTTGGGGCCTCTTCATGGGGGAAGACTATTTCTCCACTTCTCAGCTAGTTGTTTGTGGTTCTTTGCTGGGTTGGGGTGACGTTTCCTCCTTTCGTGTTAACATGTCTATTTGAGGTGTCCTTCTTCAGGTCTTGTTTAGACAGCTGTATTACTGAGGTATCATGTGTGAAGCTTCTCTGTCATTTCTAGAAGATACGAGCTCATGGCAGACTCCGGGTCCTCTGACGACTGCAGACTTTCTGCCCACTTTTCCACATTATTCTCTGAGCCTTATGTGCTGGAGGAGTTGTGTTATAGATGTCCCAGTTGGGGCTGGGTATCTCATGATCCATCACTTGTTTTCTGCCTTCTGACTGATTGTGGTTTCCTGTGATGGTCTTTATCTGTTACAGGGACAAGTTTCTTTGATGAAAGGGGAAAAGTACACTCATCTGCAGATATAAGGATAACTGTTTAGAATGCAGTCAGAAATTATGCTAGTTTAGTAAAATGGTGGTAGTGTGTTCTCCTCGAGGATCCATGGTCTCATTAGCCCTGGGTGGTTGACTGGGTTTCTTGTACCAGACACGATTTCTCTCTGTTGAGTAGGTGTTAAGTCTGATTAGAGAGCTGTTGATTCCCACTACGATATGAGTGCCACTATTATACCCTTAGGGTTAGGTCATTGTTGTAGTTCATAGACATTATAGATATAGGAATATTGCCTGCTTCTTTCCCTTGTAAACTTGCATATGGAAAGCTAGTCCTCAGGGAGGAGGCTTTCTGGTAAGATCCATCTTGGGTCCTCTGAATCTTATGTCCAAAGTGCATGATGTCTTCAGCAACAGAGACTTTTTTTTTTTTTTTTTTTGGGTTTTTGAGACAGAGTTTCTCTGTGTAGCTTTTTGTCTTTCCTGGATCTCGCTCTGTAGACCAGGCTGGCCTCAAACTCACAAAGATCCACCTGCCTCTGCCTCCTGAGTGCTGGGATTAAAAGCATGTGCCACCACCGCCCGGCTCAGAGACTTACTTATTTTCAACCTCTGGGAAGTAACCGAGAGCAATAGTCTATGTTGTTTTGAAGTTCTCTTAGATTCCCTTGGCCAACACCTGGAAAGAGAGTTTCTTATGCTTGGCATTGATGTGTTGTTAGATTGCCCATGGCTTTGGGGGGAAGCATTGTCTGCCCAAGTGTGATAGCTCCATTTAAGCTCTATATGCATATGCATACACATAGACTTATGTGTAGTGTACATAATTTTAGGTCACACCTTTAATCCCAGCACTTGGGAGGCAGAGCCAGGTGGATCTCTGTGAGTTTGAGGCCAGCCTGATCTACAGAGTGAGTTCCAGGAAAGGTGCAAAGCAACACAGAGAAACCCTGTCTCGAAAAAAACCAAAATAAATAAATAAATAATAAAATTTAAAAAATCCTATGATTCCTGTGATTTTTCTAGACACTCTTAATGTCATTTCACTCTCCTCCCCATCTTTCTATATCAACCCCCCTCCCCCTTCCCAGCTAAGCTCTCCCCCATTTTACCCATTTCCCCCTTCAAATTACTTAAAGCCCAAAGCACACATGGTACTTTAAAGGTCAGCATTTTGGAGAAATGAAAATATTTTATTGGCATTCAGAACTTGATGTAGTAAGCCAAGAGAACATTTTAGCCGAGAGAGAGTTGGTTGTACATCCTCAACCAGAGTATATGGCAGAGGCTATTATGATTAGTTATTAGTGTTACTACAAACAGTATATTTCAGGGCTGAGGAGGTGGATCAATGGTAAAGTTATTGTTGCACAGGATGAAGAACTGAATTTAGATTCCTGGTGCTCACATACAGAATCTGAGCATGGCGGCCCGCTCTGGAAACCCTAATTCTGTGGGTGAGGAAATCCAGGGTCCCTGGGGATCCCTGGTCTGCCAATCTAGCTCAAGCAGTGAACTTTAGGTTGAAAGGGACCTTGTCTCAAACAATAGGGTAGAGAGAGCAATAATGTATACTCAAAGACAACCTCTGATGTCTACACATGTGGCACACCCTTAAATGTGTGTGTGTGTGTGTGTGTGTGTGTGTGTGTGTGTGTGTGTGTGTGTGTATGATGACTGAATCTTAAGGCCCTTGGCACAGTAGTTGGTACACTATGGAGCACTTCCTAAGCTCAGGGAGGAGCTGATGGAGAATGTTTAAAAAGCCTGAATTTGGATGCTGACAGAGGCCATGCTTCTTATCTTCCTGCCACTGAAGCCTGGATTGCAGAGTAGGAGTCACCGTTGGATTAATGGAGGCTGGGTTGGCATCTTATTATTACTAGGCCTGATAAAGATGCCTCCCAGGCTCATATCTGTCTGGAGATATGTGAATAGATAGGGATCATGATAGGGTGTTTCATGCAGAAGGGTTGATTTCCCTTCAGTCTCCTCGTTCTCAAATCCCTTCCTCCTTTGGATTCATCTGCAAAATACCAAACACTGCCCGAGGCTGGTCCCTGGGAGGATATGAAATGTAACTGAGGTTGGTGGTGTATCTGTTTGTCAGGGATCATCAGGGTGTTAGGGGCAGAGTGGAAGTAACAGAAACCAAATTCCCTGAACATGAGAACCCTGGGTGCTGTAGGACTAGACTCAAGCCTAACACAGGGAGCAAAAACTGTGAAGGACAAACTTGCGGTGTGGGTGTGTATATGCTCAGAACAGAAGCCCCTGATCCACAGTGAGCATGATCCATAAACCCTGAGAATTTAGATCTCTCCAAAGAAAAACTGGGGAGGTGTGGGTGGGGTTACAGAGAGAGTAAAGGCATGCCTGGAAAGAAGGGTTCTTTCCCACCAGCATCAGGAGAATCGGGGATTAGGGCCCAGGCCACTTTTAACTAAGAAGAAATCAGGAATTTCCCATTTCTGCACACCTGTCTTTTTGTGCGTCAAGAAGTAGGTACCCGCTCATGCTGTGGTGTGTGCGTGGGTATGTACCTATATAAATCCCAAGGAGAATGAAACGCTGTGATTCTCTGCTGGCAGGAATCACACGGAGGCTTAAATTACAGTGGATGGGGGCTGCACAGAGCAGCAGAAATGGTGCGGGGTGGTGGGGGAGAAAGAGAGAGCTCAGCAGTGGGAATAAGACGGGGCCCAGCCATCTCAAAATTCTGTTTTTACCCAGGCATGGTTGTTGCTCTGGTAACCGGAGGAATTGCTGGCAATTTGTCTAATCTGAGATAAGTCAGGCCTTTCTTGGTGTGGAAGAGCAACCAACCTGTATGGATAGCTTAGGGTCAAGATCAAGGAATTTGGGAGACTACAAAAAGATTACAAACCAAGACACTTGAGGCACATTGACTTATGAGTTCCTTTTATGTTTTGCATTTCCCATGGCAGTCCTGGAATGCAATTGATCATTCTCTATGCCTACAGAGAAGAGAGCTCCCAGCTGTTCAAGGGTGAGGTAAACAAGGTTGTGTGTGCTACAACCAGACAGAGGTTGATGGGGGATGCAGAGAGGAGTCTAGAGGCAGATGTATGAGATGTGGCTGAACGTCGCAGGAAGAGTAGACAATTTGATGCTCATGCCCTATTTATCAATTGTGTTTGACCTCACTGCTTCTTTATCACCTGTAAAATGGGGAAAACCACTCAAATTCTTAGGTTTCCAACACACAACAGTTTCCCTGGAACCTACCTAGTAGGTGCATGATATACGACAGACACCAGTAAAAAAAGCGACATTCATTTTGAGGAAAGGGACTTCTTTTTTCTTCAGTGCTGTTTGCTTCTAGTGTATTAGTATTCTGTATTCTAACAGAATGCACCAAACTGTATAGTTTGAACAGCTAACCTCATTCTTCTACAGTTCTAGAAGCCAGAAGGATGAAATTGTGATGTAGGAGGGTTCTTCCAAAAGTTAACCTCTCCCTCTGATGGCTCTGAACAGTCCTAGGCTGGTGCCTGGATGCCTCTCAGCATTCCATCCCACATTGCATCTCTTCTGTATGCCTGCCTCATTTCTCCCCTCTTTTCCCTTTAGAAGGTCATGGTTGCGTTTAGGCTGGACCTAGATAACCCAGCATGCACTTCCCCTCTCAATGTCCCATAATAATTCCATCTTCTGTTACAAGAAGATAACAGGTCCCAGGAATTAGAGATGAAGATATCCTTGGGGGCCTTGTTATTTTTTCCCCTTACCTGTCACATCTGTCCATATGTCATAAGAAATTGTCATGAAGATGACAAAGATTTTATAAGAAAGTTTGTCTTTATTGTAAACTAAGTGAAGAGACACCCACCTTAGTTGTTAGGATTAATGACAAAACACCTAGAAGATGATTGCCTAAAGTGTAACCCGCCATTTGAAAAAAAAAAAAACAAAAAACAAACAAACAAAAAACAACAACAACAAAAAACGAGGTGATTTGAAATAAGGAATGGGGTCATTGAAAATGCAGTACCCTTACTTACTTACTTTTCAAGTTATCCCAACACATTCAGCTCTAAGGTTGAATATGTAAAAATCAAATACTACTGTATTAACTGTGTAATTGGAGCTGTGCATCTGGGGGGGGGGGGCGAGGGAGGAAGTCTTCTGCGATCAGAACTGAAACTCCTGTGAGAGAGCCACACTCTCCATTGTTGTGGGCTGAATTATGTCTCTCCAAGAGATGTGTTCAACTCTGCTGAAGGCAAGAGGCAGAAGGCAAGAGGCAGTCAGAGTGAGAGGATGGAGAGATGCGTAGCTAAAAGATGTCTTTGGCGCATGACGTCACGTCATCACCGTACTCATGAACTCTCTGTGCTCATCTGCACAAGAGCTGCACAAGATTAGGTCATCAGTGTTCCATCCCAGATGAGGAAGGGACAAATTAACCTGGGGGACTCTAACAGTTAAGCTTAGTGGAGGAGGCAATGCCATTTTCTTGAGCGATGTAGCTACCATGATGTACCACAGCCACCACGTTGTGGCAAGTGACTTCTTACTTACGCAAGTGGAGAGAAACTCAGTAGGTCACATACAGAAAGTGGACATGAATATACAAAAGAAACGTTTTTGGAAGAAATGGCTCGGGGAAAAAACCCTAATGTTTATTACAAAACATATCTGAAATTGTTAAAAGGGGAAAAATAACTTTAAAAAGGTAGGCTCAAGTCCTAATCTCAGATGGCCACACATATGGGATTATTTTGATACTGAGCCTTGGAAGATGTAATTGAGTAAAGATGAAGTTGTTCTGAGTTGGGATGGGAGCTGATGCAGCGCTGGGTGTAAGCGTGGGGGTGGAGCTGGGTATAGACAGGTCCGATGCTGCATGGCTGCAATCCCAGCACTAGGGAGACTGAGGTTAGAGAATCTAGAGTTTGACGCCAACTACATAGTGAGACTCTCTTACAACAAACAAGAATAGGATGGGGCAGAGTTTGTAGTCATGCTATGGAACGCTGAAGGTTGCTGGTCAGATTCCAGAAGATATCAAGAAGCAAGCAAGGGAAAGTATTCCCTGGGGCCTCAGGGGGTGTGGTGGTTTCAGTGAGAATATCCCCCACAGGCTAGATGACTGAATACTTAGGACTCAGTTGGTGGCACTATTTAGGTAGACTTAGAACAGGGCTTCTCAACCTGTGGGTTGAGACCCCTTTGGGGGGTTGAACGACCCTTTCACAGGGGTCACCTAATGCCATCGGAAAACACAGATATTCATATTACAATTCATAACGGTAGTAAAATTACAGTTAGGAAGTAGCACCAAAAATAATTTTGTGGTAATTATTTTTGTGATCTTGAGGGTCACCACCAGAAGAGGAAGTATACTGAAAGGTCACAGCACTGGGAAGGTCGAGAACCACTGAGGTAGAAGGTGTGGTCCGGCTGGAGAATGTGCGCCCCTAGGGATGGGCTTTCAGGGGTCAAAGCCACATGCCATTTCCAGTCCATCCTCTGCTTCTTCCTGTTTGTGTCTCTGGATGTGGACTCTAACCTTTACATTTGCCGCCATGGCGCCTGCCTGCTGGCATGCTTCCCCGTTGTGGTGGTGATGGACTCATATCCCTCTGGAGAGGTCAGTCCAAATCACCTTTTCCTTGTATCAGTCGCCTTAGTTGTGGTATTTTATCACAGTAACAGAAAAATAACTAGTACAGAGGTCCTAAGAGGTCACTGTCTAAAACTATGACAGTGATATCTGGGTTGTACTGGAGACCCTGAAATCTTTTTTTAAAATTTGATTTCTTTTTTTTTAAAATTTTTTATTAAGAATTTTTTTATTCATTTTACATACCAATCACAGATCCCTCTCGTCTCTTCTCCCCTCTTTTTCTCTCTTTCCCTGACTCCACCTCTCCCCCCACCAACCCACCCCCTATTCCCTCCTACAACAAGGTAAGGCCTCCCATGAGGCATCGTCAGCAGAGCCTGGTACATTCAGTAGAGGAAAGTCCAAGCCCCTCCTCCCCTTGCCTCAAGGCTGTGCAAGGTGTCCCAGCATAGGCAACGGGCTCCAAAAAGCCTGCTCATGCATGCACCAGGGATGGATCCTGATCCTACTGTCAGTTGTGATCAAGCTACCCAACTGTCTTGCTTATGCAGAGGGCCTAGTCCAGTCCGGTGGCGGCTCTACAGCTGTTGGAGACCCTGAAATCTTGAACATACCAGAGCTATGGGTTATCTGCCCAAGGACAGATATACACACGGAGTAGAACCATCCTGAGAGAGATGTAAGCTGTAGGCAGCAAAGCTGGAGGAGGCAGAGCCATTTAAGCCATTTGATACATGTCGCATAAATCTTAAAAGTTCTTATTAATAAAATCAAACCTGAAGCTAACTATTGGGGTGAATGCTGGAAGATCAGAGAAGCAGAACAAGCCACAGCCACCTCACCTCGCCAGTTCTTCAGCTGATCCTGTTTCCTCAGACTGGATGCCTCTCAGCTGAACTGTGCTGCTCAAAAGCCTAAAAGCTTTACCAGGCTCTAGTTCCTGGTCCTCACGCCTTACATACCTTTCTGCCATCACTTCCTGGGATTAAAGGCTCCTTTTACTACGCCTGGCTGTTCCCAGTGTGGCCTTGAACTCACAGAGATCCAGACGGATCTCTGCCTCTGGAATGCTAGGATTAAAGGCATGTGTGCCACCATTTTCTGGCCTCTGTATCGAGTGGCTGTTCTGTTCTCTGACCCCAGATAAGTTTATTAGGGTGCACAATATTTTGGGGAACACAGTACCACAGCAGATACCAGCTATGGCATTATGTTTGCGCTGATGAATCTGGGCTTTACTTTGGTTTGGTAGTTTTCCTCATGGTGCCTGATAGTTTTATGGCAACTTGAAGCATGCTGGAGTCATTTGAGAGGAGGGAATCTCAATTGAGAAAATGCCTCCAGATTGGTCTGCAGGCAAACCTGAAGGGCATCTTCTTAATTACTACTTCATGTGGAGGGCTCAGGCCATTTTGGGTGGTACAACCCTTGAGCTGGTGGTCCTGGGTTCTATAAGGAAGCAGGCCGAGCAAGCCATGCGGAGCAAGCCAGTTATTAGCACTCCTCCGTGACCTGACTTTTGCATCAGCTACTGACTCCAGCTTCCTGCTTTGAGTCCTCCCCTTACTTCCCTAGATGCTGTAAGATGGAATAGACCTTTTCTTTCCTAAGGTGATTTTAGTCGCAGTGTTTTATTACAGTGCTACTGTATGTTGTAAGTATGTCTTCCGTAGGCTCAGATGTTTGAATACTTGCTCCCTAGTTGGTGGTGCTGTTTAGGTAGGTTTATGAGGCATGGCCTTGCTTGAGGAAGTTGTGTGTGTGTGTGTGTGTGTGTGTGTGTGTGTGTGTGTGTGTGTGTGTATGTGTGTGTGTGTGTGTATGTGTGTGTGTACATGTGTGTGGGGGTGGGGGTGGGTTCTAAAGTCATATATTATTTCTAGTTCACTCTCTGCTTCCTGCCTGTGGTTCAGTTGTGAGTTCTCAGCTGTTCCCGTCACCATCAATGCCTGCCTGCTGCCGCACTTCTGTCATAGTGATGGACTCAGATCCTTATGGAAACCTAAGTCCAAATGAACTCTCTCTTCTGTGAGTGGCCTTGGTCATAATGTTTCATCCTAGCAATAAAATGGAAACTTTACAGAGCTTTGAGGTTCTTTAAACACTTTTATTTCAGAATTTTGACTTCTCTATCTGTGGAAGAAAAAGAAGACATTTCTATTTTTTAAGCCAATCAGTTTGTGGCACTAAATTTCTGTGATCCCAGGAAACCAATGATGCCTATATGTTGGCATGTGCATGGACATACATAGGCATGTTTGTGTTGCTATGCATACGAGAGAAATTATCACCTCCCTCAAATTTCTGTTACCTAACTTTATGAGTTTTGAAAACTGAACTTTTAAAGTAAGAAATATGTGTCACATGTGATATTTAGATTGTAGCGCTGGCTTCGAGGTAGCTCTTGGGATATGTCCTTTATGCATGGAGTGTTATTGGTAATATGTTGGTCCTAGAATGATCATCCACAGGATATTTCTTTTCTTTTTCTGACCGTACCAATAGTCAATATGGTGGCAGTGAACAGGAAGCTGCCAACAAAATTACAAACATGGCTTTACAAGACTAGGGAGCAAGTGACCGATGAGTTGGAGGCCACGGAGATCCATATAGATGTTTCATGAAGACAAAATGCTTCTGGGATCTGCTGGCATCCAGATGCGCTAATTCATGGTGTCCATGCTACTTTCTGTGTCAACCTCTGTATGAAACAGTGAGCATGTGTGCCAGAGACATTTCCTGGGCCAGACACAGATGGGGGTAAACTAATTTTCCTTCTTCCTTTCCAGTTTGTGCGTTACAGGGTGTGTCAGGGGTAAGCTCGGAGTCTACATGAGTGATCACACAATGCTGTGAATGAGTCAAGAGAGGCAGGAGTCTATACTGTAGACTGTCTTCCTGTCATTTTCTTGGACGTTTTAATATATTCCTGAAAAAAAAATTAAGGAGACAGATTTACGTTTGCTATCAGCTTTCAGATCAACATGGGACCAAATCCTACTACCTCCCATTTCTTCTCATTTTGATGTACATTCTCTGTTGGCCACTGGCCAGAGAAAAGTACAGGAAATGATACATTTGTTCCTAGTCACAGCTTTTGTGCTGATATGGGAGACAGTTTTTAGAGTGACTAATCCTATTTCGTACGTGTGTGTGTGTGTGTGTGTGTGTGTGTGTGTATTCATATCAGAAGGGATTAATGTCTGTGTCATCTGCACTAACAGTGGTCAACATTTGCTGGCTTTCAAGACAGGTTTGTCATTCTCAGGGGCTTTCCTGGCCAATGATCCGTGTTTGTAGTCTCCAGCCTTCAGCAATGATTTATAATATGAATGTCAAATTAACTTTAACTAATTGGGTTTAATACCAACTGACTAAAACCAGATGTTAGGGAGCTGACTAGCTGCCTTCAGCTGATATGTCAAATGTCAGGAAAAATCCCAGCCCATCCTAAAGAAAAAGCCCGAGAAGAAATGTTTGCTCTGACGTTCAAGGAGGAAAACATTTCAGATGTCTATAATTCTGAACTCCTTTTGGTAAATAGGTTGATTAAGCAGGTGAAAAAAAACCTTTTTGAAAAATATGTAGCAGCCACTCGGTGTTTTCAGCAGTCATTCTTGGTTCCCAGGTGAAAGCTGGTGGGGAGAAAGAACACAAATCTCAGAGCTGTCAATATTCCATTACATTCTGTTGCATCTGCTACTCTGAACTGGCCTCAGCCAGAGAGCATGCAGATGAGAAACATCTCACAGCCTGGTTCCTGACAAGCACTGGAAGCTGTCTGGTGAACTGGCATAAATTGAGCCTGTCTTGGCCACAGCATGGTAAGAGCAGGTAGGGAGTCTCATACCTGTCCTTGCAGTATGGTCCACCCTAAGTCAAAGGACAGACCTTCCCTCACAGAAAGACCTTCTATCCATTCATTTTGAAGTTACAGATTGACTGAGGAAGAAAGAAAGCACAGTTGCTTTGGTTTGGACAAATGCCATGCAATTAGCTTGAAATTGGGCCGGTGAACAGCACACAGACTAAATTATTGTTTAATAGTTTGCAACAAAGAGAGATGTTTGGTTGCCTTCAAATCTGACTCTGAAACAGAGAGTGTGAGGTATGAGAGTGGGACATTAAAGCGTAGGACAAGCCATTGCTGGGTGAAAGATTAGAGCGAGAACTCCAAGCCATGTATAAATACACAGCTCACACATTAAAATTCCTGGGGCCTGGGGAGATGGCTGAGTGGATAAAGGGCCTGCCATTCAAGTTGATGACCTGAGTTTGGATCCATATCACCCTCATAAAAGCTAAGTGCTTGGCTGCGGTGGCACAGGCCTTTAATCCCAGTCCTCAGGAGGAAGAGGCAGGAAGATCTCTGAGTTCGAGGCCAAGCTGGTCTACAGAGTGAGTTCCAGAACAGCCAGAGCTACACAGAGAAACCTTGTCTCAAGTGTTTGAGCTATGTGTGTTATAACACCAGCATGGATGACAGGCTGATCCTGGGGACTCACTGGCCAGCCTGTTTAGCCAAAATGGGCAGCTTCAGCCACAATGAGAGATTTTATCTCCAAAAACAAGGAGAAGAGTAACATACACATGGAGGACTAAGTGCATTCACACATAAACACATGCACACCTATATTTGCAACACGCAGAGGCATGCACACTCACAAAAGTAAAGTAAAATAAAATCGAAAAAAAGGCCTTGTACTCAAAAACATGAAATATCTTTAATGTAGCAAATGTCATGGTTATGAAAAGGGAGAGTGGCTCCAATTTTCCCCACACATTTTGAGAATTGTTTATATTATTTATCTATTTTTTTCTGCCCAGTCAAGTCGGTGACACTTTTAACAAGGACATATTTCATCTAAACCAGGTGAATGGAAGAGATTGGACCTGCTGGGCTAATGATACAAACAGAAATGAAGACACTTCATGGGCAAATCACAGTGAACCACATGTATACCTTCCTCTTCCTTTTAGATAGATGCTTACTGTAACATTTACAGTAATACCAGATGATTGGAAAGATGTGATATGGTCCTGGAATAATTCAGCTCGGTGTTTTTATTCTGTGACATACTCCATGTTATCAGGCATCTGAAATCAAACACAATGCTTAGAAGCTGAGCTGTCATAAAGCCAATGGTGTGAAAGCAGAGTGCCTGGAGAGGTAACCACAGTGCCTTTGCAGTTAGAGATTTTCAGTTTGAGATATGCTACTCCTCAATCATGGGGGCCACTATTTAACCTTATCTCAATTCGGACAACTCTAAGTTGATCACCTGAACTTGATGGTAAGACTGCAGAGTGACACATGTTTCTGTAGGTTCGATCTGGAATGTTGTCTGCCAAAGACTCATGTGTAATGGTCTTGGAACCAACTGTGCTGGCAATCAGGGGCACTGTGGGAGGTGGCGAGGCCTTCATAAGGTAGAGCCTTGTGGTTGGGTTTTAAGTCACTGAGATGTGCCTCTAAAGGGTCTTCCAGGAACTCAGGCCAATCTCTTTGCTTATTGGCCTCAACCAAGTGAGCAAGCTTGTTCCACCATGCATTCTTTGCCAGAACACGCCAAGCTACAGGCCAAAACAATGTGCCAGCCAATCATGGCCTGACACCCGTACTGTGAGACATAATTAATATTTATTCCTTTCAAGGTGATTCTTTCATGTAGATTGTCACGGAAGCTGCTGTGTAAAGCCTAAAACAATACCAAGCCCATTATAACGGCTCATTAGGCGTTGGACTGAACCAGTGTATTGCACCTGCTTAGACACTAATTTTCAGACGTCTCACATAGAGCTTAAACATCATTTGGGAGTTAAGCCATGATGCGGATGCAATTACTAAAGGCTTGTTTGGTTTTGTCTTTTATTTGTAGGAAAAACCAAAAGTATGTAAACTTGGTTTGGCCCATGTTCGTTCTTAGCATACGTGGCAATGTTCACTCTACTCTGTAGCTAGAGTTTTCCTACCTTGCCCACAGTCAAAACAAATCTTTGTCACCCGCCAGTCCCAGAGCCGCTCAGACCCAACCAAGTAAACACAGAGACTTATTTTGCTTACAAACTGTAGCCGGGCGGTGGTGGCGCACGCCTTTAATCCCAGCACTCGGGAGGCAGAGGCAGGCGGATCTCTGTGAGTTCGAGGCCAGCCTGGGCTACCAAGTGAGCTCCAGGAAAGGCGCAAAGCTACACAGAGAAACCCTGTCTCGAAAAACCAAAAAAAAAAACAAAAAAAAAAAACAACAAAAAAAAAAACCAAACTGTATGGCCGTGGCAGGCTTCTTGCTAACTGTTCTTATAGCTTAAATTAATCCATTTCCATAAATCTATACCTTGCCACGCGGCTGGTGGCTTACCGGCGTCTTCACATGCTGCCGATCATGGCGGCGGCTGGCAGTGTCTCTCTGCCTCAGCCTTCTGCTTCCCAGAATTCTCCTTTCTCCTTGTCCCACCTGCTTCCTGCCTGGCCACTGGCCAATCAGTGTTTTATTTATTGACCAATCAGAGCAATTTGACATACAGACCATCCCACAGTACTACTCTCCATTGCAGGGACTTAGAGTTTTGAATTTATTTTAGGTTCCCTCCATAAGACACATTTGTACACTATTTGTAAAACACGTGGAGGGCAGAAACAGTTGGCGATCTATTCATACAAGTCCACTGGAGGTGATTGTATACCTTTTTGATCAATTATGTGGTCAATGGTTCCAGATCAGCCATGGTAGACATGTTTACAGGATGACAAAAATGGCAAGTCTACATATAAATCTGTTTCTGGCATGTCGTCTGAATTAATTATCAGCCATTTCTATACTCAACTGGGTAGGAATAACAGCCCTTTACATGCGCTGGCAAGTAGACAATTGGGGGCTGACAGAGTAAGATTTTTGTATTGGCCTCTGGCTGTCTCCCTGATAGTCACCACTTGTCTCAGTGCTATGAACATGTGGTTCCATCGTGGTGTTTAAGTGGAATTCCTGAGCTGATTACTCTTGCAACCAAAATAAGGTTCATCTTCCTCTGTGAGCATTTTTTTTCTTCACCTGAAACAAACAGCTAACCTGTACAAATGAGAACTTTCTCTGCTTTTTGCCTTCCAAATAACTTTGTAAACATCAATTATCTGTCCTGCCTAAAATACCTATGATACTTTTTGACATTCTTGTGAAAGTGTGAGAATACATTATCACACATACACCCCCCACACACACATACACACCACATAAAATGCACACAATACATCTATGAATATAGGTCTAATGATCTTTTCTGGTGTGTTCCTGTGCTAATGCAGATGGAACCCAGAGCTTCATACATACTGTATAAGAGCTGTGCCACTGAGTTGATTAACAACCTCAGTCCCAGTCTGGTTATCTCAACAGAAATCATGTAATCCTGAAAAGAAATAAAAGTATTTTGAAATATCAGTGGTACCATCCTCTGAGCCTATCTGCGGAGATACACAATTGAGTTTGTCTGAACCTGGAGATAAATTCATGGATGTGGAAAGATATAAAACCAGTAACACAATACTCTGGTGGAATACTTGGGTTTGAAGACTGCCATTTATAGGTCTGAGGAAGCTTTACAACAATGAATAATGAGTGTTAGCATCTTGAGAATGAAAGGTCCTCTCTTTTGGAGGTTAGAGAACCAACAACATATTGTATTTAAATAAATCTAACTCGAGTAGAACTAAGCTTACAAAGCTGTAAAGGATCCAGATTTACAGAATAAACAGTGAAATTCTTCTAAAAAAGTAAAAGTTGTGATCCTTTCTCTTAAAGAAATTATAAAAGACATATAAGCTACAAAGCTTCAAATCTCTTATGAAAAAAAAAAAGATATGGGAACATTGACCTATAAAAGGATTGCTTCAGGATGAATCATAAAACTTTATTTGGTTATGTTTTAATTAGATGTTATTTTATAAGTACATATTGGTTATAGAGAGTAACAGTTATAGAGAGTTTCATTGTGATATTATCATGCATGCATGTAACATATATTCATCATTTTGATGTGTCCCTTCGCCTTCCTGCTTGTTTTCTCCTCCCTTCCCTTTGGTTCTACATTACAGTGTTGAATAATACCTCATTTTCTGCATGGACTGTGTTTTTTGTTTGTTTTGTTTGTACACATGATCACTTCCTGGAGAGATATTTTGATTGCTTCCAAATTTTGGCAATTCTGAGTATGACTTCTGTGTATGCTTGCGTGTGATTTTGTGTGGACCTGGGATTTCAGGTTGGGGAATGTATGGTGGAAGAGAGAAGCTCGTGATGTGGAAGGCCAAGGAGCAGGGGTATTGGTGCTCCATTCTCTTCTTGTCCGGGCTCCAAGTCCATAAATGAAATGGTGTTACAGACATTCAAGGTGGATGTCCCCCAGTTAATTCTCTTTGGAAATGCCCTCACAGAAACACTTAAAAGAATGGCTCACCAATCTCCTAGGTGATTTGAAATCCAAGTCCAGTTGACAGTGAAGATTAATCATCTCAATGGGTTTAATATTATCCTCCCCAAATCCATGTCTGTCGGGAATCACAGAACATCACTTCATTTAGGAATAATATCTTTGTCAGTGTGATTAGTCAAGAACTTAAATATAAAATCACCCTGGACTTGGGGCATCCTAGAAAAAGGGAGCAAGTCATATGGTAACTGATGTAGGAAGCATTTTCTCTTAGAGCACTTAAGGGAAATAAAGTCATGTTGATACCTTGATTTTGCTCATGTGGTTTCATGAATCTGATTGAATAAATCTTTATCTATTCTTGTGGGATGTTGTTACAAGGGTCCTACAGAACCAATGACATCAAATAAACAAGAAAATATTATTTGTGAAGTTGTATCTTATACTAGTTGTTCTAGAAAGTTAATATCCTAGGGTAAGTACAGATAGAAGATTTCCTGAAAAAAAAAATCCTCTGATATATAAGTGAAACTATGATAAAAGATTTTGAATTAACAAACAATTTTGTAAATGTCAATTATTCTGCTAAAATTTGTCATGCCTAAAATGCCTAGAATACTTTTTACTTCCTTGTGAAAAATCTGAGAATATATTATGATATTTACAAACACATGCACGCACACACAATATACAGAATATTGCACATAGAAAATCGATGTGTGAAATCTCAGTATAAGAGTGGCACACAATGCCGGGCGTTGGTGGCGCATGCCTTTAATCCCAGCACTCGGGAGGCAGAGGCAGGCGGATCTCTGTGAGTTCGAGGCCAGCCTGGGCTACCAAGTGAGCTCCAGGAAAGGCGCAAAGCTACACAGAGAAACCCTGTCTCGAAAAACCAAAAAAAAAAAAAAAAAAAAAAAAGAGTGGCACACAGAGGTGTAGGATCTTTTCTAAAGGATCATTTTATTTTGAGTATGAAGAGTGAGTAGGAAAACCAAAGAGGAAATAAGAAGGAAACAAGAGATAGATGACGAACATTGCTAAAGTCTCCCCAGGACATCTGGACTTTAATCTGGTCACTCAAAGCCATTGAATGGATCTGGAGAAAGAAACAACTGAAAACTTTGGCCTGCTACTTATGAACACAATGTGGAAGACATATCAAAGAGGGTATATCTGAGGTCTGAGAGATAGCCAATGAGACTCCTGTCTGACACAGAGCAGCTAGAAGAGTGCCCTGGGCCCAGCTAATGGTGTATAATTGGACTTTGATTTGTGATATGTACTAACCATATTAGTAACAATTGTCATCATATTTATAGTAATAAATGAAAGTGCTGAAGGCTATTATGAGTAGATACTATATCTACGTGTTCAGTTAATTCTACATACTATTGGCGCCTCTATTTTATTAAAAAAAACTGGCACTAAATCTTATAAATGTTAAACTTGTAGATGATTATGCATGACTAAGGTATAATATAAATATTTTATAGTACACACTGTGACCAAGAGATACAGAAAATTCCTAGCGAGGTAGTAATGTCACTTGATGGAGCAAGGGACAAGGGGGCAGGAATGGCTGGAGAAGAAGGAGAATGCTTGTGAAATTTGGGCCGAAATGGATAGAGAAAAGTGAGAAAAGGCTAGCACACACAGCACAGCAGGGAGATACAGACTTGGGAGCCAATGGCATAAAGAATTGCAATACAGATCTTGGGATGTTGCAGCATGGCGTGTGGACGGCATCGTGCATTATCCAGGGCAGGTTCCCAGGAATGCAGACACGTGGCAAAGTGATCTTTGAAGAGCCACAAGAGACATTCGGAGCTACCAGAGAGGTGAAGATGCTTGACGATGTTTAAATAATTATGAAGAGAAGACAGTGAAAGCGATCGTGATGCAAGCTTGGGGAAAAGGGGGTGTTTTAGACAGAATGTCTCAGGAAGGCTGGGGATGTGAAACTTGCTATGAACACAGGGGTTTGGCTTAAATAGGAAACATTTCATCCATTTCAATGGGAGTGCCCTTTGAACTATGGAAGAAAGAGAGAGGGTATCTAATTTTGGAGGTTAAAGAGCAAAAGCAGAGTTAGTCATATTTTCTCTGTGAAGTAAGTACAAGTTTCCATGACAAAGTTGAGAAATGCAGGTGATGGATATGGAAGGTCGTGGAACTGTCCAATCTCATCAGTATTCATATGTCAGAGAGAAGGAGAGGCCCTGGAATGGAAATAGAGCAGTCTTCCCAGTGGAGTGATTTTCAGGCAGATCAGACACTGGGCTAACCACACTAGTATTTTGTTAGGTGGATGTTGTGAAAGTATAAAGCAATGGACAAAAGGCTGAGGATGTTGTCAGAAACATTAGCCAAGTCCGTGCAAGAGCTATGGGCTAGTAAAAATGTGGAAAGGATAATAAGTAAAAAGGCAATCATTGTGGGTATCTCTCCTAGACCTACTATTAGCTAATGGGGCCATGGGGAGAATATTTCCTAAATTCTCTGGACTCCAGCTTTCCATGTCTATGAAGTGGCAATTGAAGTAAATGATTGATCTCTAAGATCTAGTCTGGCCTGAAAGGTGTGTGAGTCTGTCTACTCAGGAGTAGTGAAAGAAGGAAGGGATGGACCTGATGGGTGGAAGTGGGCTGTGAATTCATGGGAGATTTCGGACTCTCAAATGAATGCATTGATTCCTGATGGGATATTTGCACAAAGTAAAATTTACTGTTGAGATTCAGTAAACCCTCAGAACTGTTGTTTCAGTTTTACTAGAAAATAAAGAAATGGGCAATGCTTCAACCTCTGTAACAGCATGTATCTTCTTGTCCTGGAATCTATAATGAGATTTATAAGGGCAGTGGGATTTTGCACATGTCCCTGATGGAGGAAGGATGTGAAGAAGATGATGGAATTGTAACTATGAGACTCCTCACTAGCCCATCTCTACCCATACAGGAAATGACAGTGCCTTACTTTACGAGAGGATGGTGAATAATTTGGTAGAATGCTAGCAACCCCATATTAGCCATGTAGGTTATAATTCATTTTTCATTTGGTCACGTTCTCATATAAACTGGATAAAGTGAGTAAAAAGGCACAGGACATTAAAAGGTAAAGAGTTTTTGCTGTTGTTGTTGTTGAAAGATGATTTTTTTTTTTTTAGGAGCTCTGGGTAGAGGGGAAAGGAATTCAAGAAATTCTGACTCGTTCTTCATGTTACCATTGTCACATTACGTAAATTTCTGTAAAGACTGGAGATGAGGACCTCAGGTTATAAGGAATCTCGCCAGCTGTATTTATGCTGAGTGAAGACAGCTGTTTGGAGGGCCTGAGCCCAGTCCTCCATCAGTATGGATGGCCTCTGTTCATGACTGATGACATGTCAGTAGATCCGATGGCACTTTTTAGGAATGAAACATTCTCCTGTGTAATGGAGTGTAACTGACATGACCTCCACATATTATGGCTCACTCCAGGAAGACTCTCGAGAAGGACATGAAGTGAAAAAGAAACCAGACTTCTCAAGTACAAAGTTAAAGACTTTTTTAACGTGTGAGAGACAGATGATGGTTTTATTAATAGTGAAGGGTAAGAGCTGAAAGATCTGAATGTTTAGCTAAACCTAACCGATTTCTCATTTCACTGTGGATAGAAATAACCACTCCTGAGGTATTTCCATAACCTCACTTTCAGCCAGGAACCAGAAAGAAGAAGAAGAAGAAGGAAAAAGCTCTTCCCAAGCAGTTTATAAACTAAAAATAAAGATGACAAAAAGTCAGATTCAGATTAAATTGGAAAAGCTAGTTATTCAGAGGAACAGCTCCATCCTCCTGAGACAGAAATACGTGGGTGACAGTGGGGGAGGCATACATATTTACTGATACCCACAGAAGGAGATCACGCATGCCCAGCTTTGGCTAAGACACATCAACACAAGAGCAACTCAATTTGGTAATGAACACTGAGTGTTAATGATTCCCAAGCAGTTGCTTTCTGGTGAGCAAAAGGAACCTAAAGTGCCCACTACTTCTCATCCTGTCTCTTCTGGAGCATCTTCCAGGACCTTGGTAAGCTAAGACAGCAAAGCATAGTCCCAGGTCTGCTTAGTTTGTTTTCAAGAGTTAACATACCATGGCGGTCAACTGTTGCCATCTTAGGTGATATACCAGGATTTTTTTTTTTTTTAAAACATTTACTTGTCTTTTTGGTAGCACTGAATCTCTTGGGTTCTAGGTTCTGCTCTTCGTTTGTTTGTTGCCTAATTCGCTGAGGCTGAGATTTGACAATTCACAACTTGTGAGCATGCGAATAGTGTTGGATGCTCTCTGGCTCTCTCTCTCACAGGAGAGTCCGCTGCTGATGTTGCAGACTGTGAGCTGAGGGTCACTTTTGGGTCATTCCTCCCTGTAGTGTCCCAGGGAAAAACAGTGATACCCCAATCTCTACAGGGCTACATCCTGTATCGACATCCCAGTTGCTGCCAAAGTACAAGCAAAAGGTTGGGGGTGGGGGTTGACTTTTAGCATCCAGACAACCCACAGAACTTCATTGCGTATGCTCCAACACTTTGGTGTAGCAACTGAGAACTTGGAGGAGACTGAGAAGTCCTGAGTGAATGCATATTGTTGGACACGGCCATGGGGGCATGTCAAGGACCAGTGCCTCAGCTCCATTGGAGAGGCAAAGCCTTCTTCGAGTCAAATCTTGACAGTGTGTGCAGAAAATGTCCGCTTCAGCTTCTCCTTTTCTGATATTTACTACCTGAAGACAGCTCTCCTTCAGGGACCTCTATTACTGAGATGAGCTAGTCCTCTCTCCTTGTTCGGCTCCTGATCGTGAGAAGAAACAGAATGTGGTGCCCTTATGATGCCGAGTGAATTGGTTTCCAATACAATGACTCATTCTGCATCCTTGTTTATCTGTATGCAGTGACTCCACTCCTTCAGATATATGTAATAAATACTCTGAGCTTCCAGGTTGCCGAGTTTTCTCCATCTGAGAGCCTGGGTTCAACTGAATCCAGCTTTTCTCTTTGTCTTTTCTTTATTACTTTGCTACCCAGCTGGGTCAGTCCCTGAAGCTGTGTTGTGTGTGGCAGCGCCTAAGAAGCAGGATGAATGAAGGACCAGGGTATGAGAAGGAGCCACCGGTCTGATCGGAGAACAAGCAGGGTACTTAAAATATAACAATAATAATTAACTATATTCATGCATATATTTGAAAGTCAATCCAAGAATGCACTGTTTGTGCTTATGTCTCCCCCTTTCAGACCTCAGAGAAGGCCAGTGATCGATTAAAGTATCCCTTAAAGTACCTTTTTATATAAGGACAAACTGAACTCAGAAAAGATCATGAGAAGAAACAGAATGTGGTGCCCTCATGATGTCGAGTGAATTGGTTTCCAATACAATGGCCCATTCAAGAGGACTGGGTGTTTGGCAAACTGGGTTATGACGAATTAATAGTGGTTAGTGGTCCTCAGTGTGAGGACCACAGCAAATGCCATCCAGCTTCTTCCCAAACAACCAACAATGATGCATACATGGCAGTGCACATCCATCTGAAACTATTAAAACGTTAGTCTCAAAATACTTTCATTACACGTTTCTTCACTCTGCGCTGTTTGTATGGTGGCTGGTGTCCAGCCCCCAAGAACAAATACATTTTCTGATGGTCCTCCATGAGTAAGTCTAGATATAGATTTAAAGGAGCTGTTGTTTCTTACCCAGAGTTCCTGGCATGCACAGCTGGAGTTCCTTGTGTTGTTCGCTGTGTGATTGGATATTTGCTGTCCTACAATGTCTTGATTTAGTTTGTCCACAACTCTCTTGAGGGACATCATATAGCACAGAGCTCTGCTTAGAAC